>NW_015090805.1:12079643-12240867 GCF_001431845.1 Calidris pugnax | reverse complement strand
ACAAACCAGCGGTCCTACACACAGCAGGCACTTGACTCTCAGTTGTTCCTCCTTCTCATGGAAACAAGCCCAAAAATGTCTGAATATCTGCTGAGGGCTGTATAGAATAAAAGGTGACAACATGTACTGCTTCTAATCTTCTAATATACCCAAAAATTTCCACGGCTTTCAAATGCTTACTCTTCATCTGCAGCCAATTTATTTTCCTACTTCTGATTTGCTGTGCTTTTTTTCTTTTTTTTTTTTTTTTTTTTTGGCAAAAACAGTGAGTGTATTCACAGCCTTGTGTGCTGCTGTCCAGCCTCCCTCCTCAAGCAGTCCTTGCTGTGGACCTGACACCCAGGTTCTTCTCTTATTTGTTAGAGATTAATTTCTCTAGGTAATAGCAGTACATGTGGCAGGGCCTGGGGGGGCACAGGCAGCCCTATCCTGCACTCAGTGCCCCAGGCTCCCCCCTGCCCAGGGCTCAGCACCCTCATGTCAGCTTCAGCCTTATCAGCAGCTCGTGCCTAGACTTGGTCCCACCAAGTGGGATGCAGACCACACCAGTGCCTTGTCTCCAGTCCCAGCATTGTCTCCTGGTGGGACTCCTGGCCACAGCCCATCCTCTTGAGGCAGCCCCAGGGTTGCTGACAGGCCCTGCTGCCACCCCTAGCTCTGCCCGCCATGCTCAGGCTGGAGACTGAGGGCAAAGCCCTGCCTGCACTTGGGTCATCCCAACTCCCCTCCTGGGCTCAAACCCATCCCACCATGCTCCCCGACAAGATGACCATGAAGGAACTTTTTTCCCCTGTTTCTAAATACAAATTCCCTTCTCTAGATCAACACTCAGGAAGTTTATTTGGAATATTCAAAAGCAGAACACAGAAACTCTACTGCTTTGAAAGGCATACTGTACAGGGCTGCAGCCAATATGTTTCTGTTTGGATTGTCGTATGCCTGAGGCTTTAATGATGTTTTTGATCTTTGCTTAATTACTTTCCTTTGTAAATCATTCATCAAAAGTTATATTTTTGTACAGGCAAGTAACAAACTATGTTACTATAGTTACGTAATGGATATTGTAATTACAAAAAATGACTGGATAAACACTACAATTCAACAAACATTTAGCTGGCATTTATACTTCATATGAGAGCTTTATTTTGGGGTTATACTCTGTATATGCTAGATATAAGTGGTGCATAACGTATTAATGAGATAATGAAAAATGTTCTTTCTTCTTTTATCTTATTGAATAACAAAGGGGCAGAAAACTAAAAAACATATGCCTATATGTAGCAAGATCAGGTTATTAAACACAAAGTAGAGGACACTACCACATGTTTTTAGGTGTTTGCATGCTGACTGGCATATCCCCAGGCCAATGAAGAGGTAAATATGGGGAAAACCTCTTTATTTATACTCGCAGTACGTTTGCTATGTTGATTTCTTTGTTCTTTTGTCTTCCCGCACCCCATTTTATACATTGCAGCACTGGAAAAGAAAAGAAACTGGAGAAATAGCAGGAAAAAAACACACAAACCAAAAACTCCCATATAGTTCACAACTATCATTGATATAAATATTTTTCTGCGGAAGGCATATTTGAGCTACTGTCTTAACATAAGTGGTTCGCTGCCTTTGTAATGGATATTGTTTATTATATTGTTCTCTAAGAGAAGACATATGCAACGACTATTACAACAGAAGTGCTGAGATATTAAGCCCTGTCGAGATTATTGAGTGGTATAATGGAATTAAAGAGTGACTGCGATTCAAACAGTGTCTCTTGCTCTTACTTTTCTCTCCCCACTACATTAAAAGTTAAAGATGAGGGGAAGTCTTTATGACATTTCATGCACTTTTGACTTAGCAATATAGCAATCCTGTCCCCGCAGCTCCTCATGCTCATTGCCTGCAGTACTACCAAGTAGAACATGACTTCAAGCAAGTCAAAGAGCAACTGTAAATGACCTGTCTTAACTCCCATTAAGTTCAGCACACGTTGTATAACTTCTTAACTGAGAGTTAGTGACAATGAATTGCTTTTTTTTCCTCCCATTCTTTCACTCTTCACATTTTGTGCAATCGATAAGAGCACTCAACAACTCTAGTGGCCAAGTTTATTGCCTGTAGGAATTGCATATTTCTGTTGCCTGGGCTGCAGACACAAAACGCAGTTAAATATACAGCACACATCTCGCTTCAGATGGAAGAGAGCTAATGAATCATAGTTGCTAGAGAACATGTAATATTTATGTCCTGTTCACAGGCACAGAAATTTCTTATGCTGGGATTATACCAATCTCTTTATAGAAAGTGTAAGAATACTTAGATTTATTTATACATTCCTGAAGCAGACATTATTTTTATATTCTTGCCTAAGAAACTAATAAGGAAACTGTTGAATATTGTTTAGGTGCAGATCCTTGACTGACAGGAATCCTTGTGGTACATTTGACTTTTGATGATGGCAGCTCATTCCTGCTCTTCATCCTGCACCGATTTTCTTTTTCCTCATTCTTTGTTTTTCATATTTTTTTTTCTGAATGTAGGTCTTATCCTGTATTATTTTGAGTCAGAGAAACAGTTGACAGTTTTAATCTTCCCAGTTTTGAATGCATGCAACCTGCAAAGAACCATCTTTAAAAGAGAAAATTAAAAAAAGAATGTTAAACAGTAATACACAGAAAACCAACAAACCCAAAACACACCCAAAAAGATTGTTTCAGTCATCTTTCAGGTTTTTTTTTTTTGTCACAAAATTTGATGAAGACTGATGAAAAGGAAAATTACTTGGAGAAATATCTTCAGAAAACTTCAGAAACTTGTGTTCTCAGCAGTGAAACTAGAACAGTTTCCCTACAGGTTTGCATTTCATGTATTTCAGAGGCTGCTATAGTAATGAATTGGGTTTTTATTTAACTTGGACTGATATAGAGCTATGATCTTTCTTGATGGTTAGAATTCGTATTAGTACAGGCTTCTGACTACAGTAATCAATACTTTCTTGTTTATAAATATTATAACAGAGTGTAGGTTTATGGATAAAAATGTTTTTACTTAATTGGAGTAATGTTTTATATTTTGAATCCCATTGTAAATGATGTCTTGATTAGATATACTTAGAATGTGAAGTAATGTTTACAATCTTACAATATATATCACACATTTCTGAATTGCAGCATGCTCTTAATAAGAAACATATTTGAAGCTTATGCTATACCTATGGAAGAAGCCAGCTACTACATGAAAGGAATCTATTAAAATATCATTTGCAAGACACTTCAGTGGTACAAGGTAAAAGAACTAATTTTTATTTTATTTTACTATGCACATATTTTTTAGTGTGTTAATGATTTATTTCTGTTTCAGTGGCAGACAATATAAATTACCAAATATTTCCAATGTATCCTTACCCTCTCCTATCAGACCTACTCAAAGCAGATCCTATAGATGCTTTTTTGTTATAGGGAATATATTTTTCTTTTCCTACAGACTATCATGAATACTGTATATAAAATAGTTATATACTTAATTAAAAGTCAGTCTGATTGTGGAAACAAGCTATAATCTCTTCCTTTAATTTAAGTTAAATACAACTGTACACAGCAGCAGCCAGACAGCTTCATGTGCCTAACACAAGGAGTAAACAACCACAGAGCTACATCAGAATTCAGGTCTTGTGGCCTCAGTCCTCAGAAGCTGTTTTATTAAAAAAAAAAAAAAATATATATATATATAAGCATAAAGCTCTTGCTGTGTGGCAGGGTATAAATCAAGACTTTGCGTGTTTTAGTGAAACATTTACAGAAATGGAAATCTCATGAATCACATTTAAGTGTGCTGAAAAATTTACTCATAAATAACTGTCTTAAGTATGCATATAGTCTCAAAGATCCCTTTTGTGGTAAAAATCATACAGAAGTATTATTTAAATACCATTTTTAATTTGGGAAGAAGCCCTGCTAAAAGACTAATATGTTAAACATCATGCCGGTTGTGAAAAAAGCAAGGAACTCTGAACTGAAGAATGACGGACTGTCACCATCATCACAGGGTTTTGCTATACCACTGATTTTTCTTAGACCACATATATCATTAAGCTCTGAGAAAGAGAAAATGTCACGCTTTTTGCTATCTGTCAATAAAATAAGAGATCTTCACTAATGTTTATCCAAGAGCAAGAGGAAAGAAAGGTAGATTTTCTATTTTCCACATGTAATTCAAATATCAGAATATTTTACTTGAGGTACTCAAATATTCTTTTTCATAATTCATGTCAAAACTGTAGTATTAGTATTCTAAATCTCAATCTTTCTGTTTTATCACTTCTTTTGTTGTCCCAACTTGTCTAATTCTGAAAATTTGAGGTTAGTGATTAAAAAATCAGCCAAATAATTCAAAGTATTTTGCAAATACTGTGTAATGAAATACCACAGTTAAAATCATATGTACTATAATTGTGTATTATGTTTTAATTGGCATATTTTACAGTGAGATATAATTCTCGTGCACTGTTTGATCTGAAGAATGGATGTTCCTAGGCTGTTTGTTTGCAAGTAAAGTGAAATTCGGTTCCATTCAAATATGTGTAATAGTTGAGCTGTTGATAAATGTCGTCAGCACACCAACATGCTTTACACAGTCATGTATATGGTGACACAATTGTTTGGGTATCAAAGGGAAACCAAAATTGTTGCAGGGTATTTGTCAAAACTTGAAACTAATAAACTTCACTGCTTATAAGGATTTATTCCAAGCATAAAACTTCAACCGTATTTTTCCTGAAAGACTTCTCAGGTTCCAATACTTACAGTTTTGGGCATCGTGGCTGTCAAGACTGTGTTCTGACTTATTCTTTTGAATTTTGTAGAATTCAGAGATCTGCCCAGTTTAATTATAAATCAAGAAATCACTCAAGACTTTTACTGACTTTCATGTCAAGCTTCAGAGTATGGCTATGTTTCTTTGACTATTCCAATGTGAGATTTGAGAAGCAGCTATTCTTCTGACAAGGAAGAAAAAAAATGCTTCTGATAAAGAAGTGGGAAAGGTTGTGACTTTGAATCTCTTAAAATAATACTTCCTTTGTGTTGGTGGAATACAAACTCTGTTGGACAAAGAGCGTATTCTTATGCACTGATACAATTATATTGTGCTCAGCTCCCTGAGAAGGGATTGTTACCTTACAATATAGAACTAATTTCACTAATAGTCCAATTTGTATCTTCTCATGACTTTTTTTTTTTTTTCTGCAAGAGGGCTTTTTTTAATCAGTTGTCCATACTCCCCTGGTGCCCTTGAAATGGTAGAAAGACATTTCAATTTGTGCTAACAAGAAAAAAAAAAGATTTTTGCAACCTTTAAGAAATATATGCTGTAAGATAACTATAAGATACTTTGAAAGTTCAATTTTTTTTACACACATAATGTACCATCAGAACTAATTTCACTGAATTTCCCTGAATTTTTAGAGTTGGAAGGGACCATAGAGATCATCTAGTCCAACTCCCCTGCTGAAGCAGGATTGCCTAGAGCTTGTCAGAGCACGTTACTCAGGACTGCATCCAGGCAGGTCTTGAAAATCTCCAAAGAAGGGGACTCCACAACCTCCCTGGGCAGCCTGTTCCAGGGCTCTGTCACCCTTACTGTGAAGAAGTTTTTCCTCATATTTGAGTGGAACCTCTTATGTTCCAACTTGTGCCTGTTGCCCCTCGTCCTCTCACTGGGAACCACTGAAAAGAGTCTGGCTCCATCCTCCTTCAACCCACCCTTGAGATACTTGTAAGCGTTAATAAGGTCTCCCCTCAGCCTTCTCTTCTCCAGACTAAAGAGTCCCAGCTCTCTCAGTCTTTCTTGATAAGGGAAATGCTCCAATCCTTGAATCATCTTCGAACCATGTTGACTCGAGGGAGGGGCAGAAGGGCACAAAAATGAAGTCCCCCTCCTCAGCTGCAGTTTCCCTGCCCAAGAGCTCTCTCTGGGATTAAACGAAACTGGGAGGCCAGCCAGCGCTGCTGACTACGGCGTGTCAGCGCTGTGGTTTGGGATTGCACACTCACAGCTAATCCAGGGGGTGGCTGCGGACCCACATTTTGCATACACAGTGATGATGACTGGCAACGCTTATTGCTCACGGTGGGGATGTCTGGTGGGATAGAAGAGACCACTTGTGCTCCTGACCCCTTGACCAGTCGTCCCAGAGTTCTGAAATCCCTTTTCATTGCCTTGAGACTTCTTGGTCGTCATCTCATCGTTGCCCACTTGAAATATCAGAAGAGGGTAATAATCTGATGGCTGAACCAGGAAGTGGATTTTTCTTTGTATATCCTTGGTCCTGGCCCCAGGGAGGCAGGTAACTTCCCAGTGGGACGGGTCTGGCTTACAGATTGGGCCCTCTGTTCCACTGAGAAGGGAGTCACCTATTACAATCACCCTCCTTTTTTTTTTGTTGATGAGGTCCTGAGGCACCTGGGTGTGTGACCCGTCCAGGGTGCCTCACTGGGGAGATCGTCCTCTCCAGTCCCATTTGCCTCATCCCCAAAATCCAGAACTCCAAACCTATTTTGCAAATGTAACTGGGAGCGTGAGGGAGGCTGTTGAGGGTTCCGTTTGCTTCTCTGAGGAAGGACCAGCCTCCATTCCCCCCTTTCCATTAAGTCCCCTTGCTCTGCCTGGTGACAGGGCAGGAGGGGATCATCTACTTTTATTAGAGCCTCTTCTTGCTGCCTTTGCCCCAGGGTACGGCTCCACCAGTCTATTTCCCTTTCGTACTCTCTAATGCTTCTTAACCTTTCCACCTCTTCTCTCAGCTCCACTACCTGCCTTGAGCAGGTTGTTTATCTGCTCACATGGCACACAACAGGCGTCCCTGTGGTACTGCAGCCAGGCTCAGGCATTCAGTGCAGCCAGGGCCCTGAATGGCAGCGTCTTTGCGGGGGAGCTCGGTCTGAGTTCCCACATTTTTCTTCACAGGGGCTTTGGGGCGTTTGGTTGCCATTTCATCTCTTGAGCCTGAACGGACCATTCACCCTCAGACTCTCCCTCTTTGTCCTGCGCACAAGTGCCCGCTCCGCCCCCCTCCCCCCCCCGGCCACTCTCCGAGCGCTCTGTCCAATAACCGAGGGCCGCTTCCCTCACGCTCTGTGTACGTGCGCCTGCGCGCTAATACACCTTCCCTTCCGCTCACGCGCGCCCGGCACGCGCTCGGAGCCTATTGAGGCTATGGCCGCTTTTAAAGCTCGGCCGGCCCGCCCCCGGCTACGTCAGCCTCTCGGCTCCCTCGCGAGATTCCCGAATGGGTTCGGGTCTCCCCGCTCTCCCTCGGCTTCCCGCTTCCGGGAAACCCCTCTCCGTCTCAGTCTAGGTCAGATTTAAAGCTGCAGCGCTCACCGCTGTCGGTCTCCGCGTGGTCTGAGGGAAGCTTGCGGTCTAATTTGACTAATCATTTGACTAACTTCAGTGAGAAGACAAGCAAGTAAATACTGTGGAACTCAGTAAAATAGTTCAAAAAGCACAGAAAGAGAAAACAAGCTCAAAAAAATTGAATTCGTTTCGTAGCCACCTTAGTTCTCCAGCAGTGCCTTCAGCAGAGACACTGAAGAACAGACTCGGGTCCTGTCTGCATTAAAGCCAAATCCAGATGCAATGTGTAAGTGTGCAGGATTGCACATCCGTCTAACACATCCCCCTCTATTGCGTTTTGAGACAAGGTTGCAAATATGGCGTTTAGCCACTAAATTCCCTTTGATAACTTCACATGGTCTCCATTACAAAGCAGATTTGGCAGACCTGTGTGACATAAATGTGATTTAATCTCATATAAAAGAAAAGAAAACTTACACTAGTAACAGCTTTAAGTTAGGAAAAAAACCAAAACTAAAAAAAAATGTTATTTTAATACAACTCACCCCAGTAGATTTTTATTTGTTCCAATACAAGAGCTACAACATAACATAAAAAAATACCACTATAACTGTATCAATACTAGGAACACCATACTAATACAGTGCTCTTTTCTCTACAGCAACATACTTAACAGGGAAAAAAAAATAGCTGAATTTTGTAAAGAAGCACAAAAAAAGTTGTTTTGTTTTGATTTTGTTCTTATTGTGGAACACTAGTGTGCAGGGATAAAGAATAACTAATTAGATGGGAAGTTATTTGTTCATTTATTTTTTGGTCTCCAAGATCCTTTTAATAAAGGCAAATCCTGTACATGGAAGAAAATGCAAAATCAACAGTTCTCTCCACTACTCTTTTGATGTTGTTTTCTTTGTGAGGAGGTGCTCACTGGCTGTGTGTACATTACTCTTCTTTTTTTCTTTTTTTTTTTTTTTTTTAATTTTCAACCGCAGTACTTATTTTTTAAACAATTCCCAGTTTTTAAACAATCCCAAAACTTTTTAAACAAAGTTTATTTTCATTTAATGCACCTTACCTTGCTTCACATTGTAGTAATTTTAGTGCACGCCAACTGGACTCCTTTTGGAGCAAGTTAAACCACAGACTCCTTCAGTACACACCAAATGTTCTCAAACCTGTGAAAAACATAAAGGTCTGAGATGGTGAATTGTCCTTCAAGCAGTTGCAAGCCACATGCTTGGGGACGTGTTTGATGTGGAGAGAAAAACTGTATCTGTTTCTGAACTTAAATCCTCAAATGGTATGTAGCACAGATACAAGGACCTCTATACCAGATGTTCTCAAATCCAGATTTGATCATATTATACTCGATTTCTTGTTCATAGAATCAAAGAATGGTTGAGACTGAAAGGACCTCTGAAGGTCAGCTTGTCCAACCCCCACTGTGCAGGAACACGTAGTGCCTAGAGTTGCCCAAGACAATGACCAGATGGCTTTTAAATATCTCCAGGGATGGAGGCTCCACAACCCCCCTGAGCAACCTGTGCCGCTGCTGAGTCATGCTTATGGCAAAAACATTTCTCCTTATGTTCAGACAGAACCTCCTGTGTTTCAATTTGTACCTATTGTCTCTTGTCTTATCACTGAGCACCACCAAAAAGAGCCCTTCAGGTAATTGTACACATTTACAAGATCTCCTTGAGCCTTCTTCTCTCTAGGCTACAGGTCCAGCTCTTGCAGCCTTTCCCCAGAAGAGAAATGCTCCAGTTCCTTAGTCATCTTAGTGGTGGCCCTTCAATGGGCTCTCCATATTTTCTTTGTACTGGGGAATCCAGAGATGGACCCAGTACTCCAAGTGTGGCCTCACCAGTGCTGAGGAGAGGAGAAGAATCATATCCTTTGACCTGCTGGCAACACTCCTCCAAATGCAGCCAGAACACTGTTAGCCTTCTTTGCAGCAAGAGCACTTTGCTGGCTCATTTTCAACCCAATGCCCACCAGAATCCTCTGGTCCTTTTCTGCAAAAAAGCTTTCCAGCTGAGTAGTTCCCAGCATATTCTGGTGTACGATGTTTTTCCTCCCCAGGTGCAGGATTTTACACATCAGCTTACTGAACTTCACGAGGTTCTTGTCAGCCCATGTCTCCAGCCTGTAGAGATCCCTCTGGAGGGCAGCATGACCCTCTAGTGTGTCAGCCATTCCTCCCAGTTTTGTGTCATCAGCAAAGTTGCTGAGGGTACACTTTTCCCTATCATCCAGATCACTGAAGATGTTTGAACAGGACTGGACCCAGTATTGTCCTCTGGGATACACTGCTACTGCCACTGGTCATCACCCATTGGGCTTTGCCTTTCAAGCAGTTTTCAATCCACCTCACCGCCTACTCATCGAGCCGGTACTTCAGCAGCTTCTATGAGGATCTTATGGGACACAGCGATGACACAGTCTCCCACAACACTCTTGACTCTAAACTAGAGGGAGACGGTGGATGGATAGATGGATAAGGAACTGGCTGACTGATCACATCCAGAGTTACAGTCAATCGTCAGTGTCCAAATGGAAACCAATAATGGGTGGTGCGCCTCAAAGGTCCATGCTGGGAGCAATACTATTTAATATCTTCATTAATAACATAGATAGTGGGATTGAGTGCACCCTCAGCAAGTCTGCAGATAGAATCATAGAATGGTTAGAGTTGGAAGGGACCTTAAAGATCACCAAGTTCCAACCCCCTGCCATGGGCAGGGACACCTCCCACTAGACAATGTTGCTCAAAGCCCCATGCAGCCTGGCCTTGAACACTTCCAGGGGTGGGGCATCCACAAGTTATCTGGGCAGCCTGTCCCAGTGCCTCACCACCCTCACAGTAAAGAATTTCTTTCTAGTATCTAATCTAAATCTCCCCTCTTTCAGTTTAAAAGTATTACCCCTCATCCTATCAATACACTTCCTCACAGAGAGTCCCTCTCAATCTCTCCTGTAGGCTGCCTTCAGATACTGGAAGGTTGCTATAAGGTCTCCCCGGAGCCTTCTCTTCTTCTCCAGGCTGAACAACCCCAACTCTCTCAGCTTGTCGTCATAGCAGAGGTGCTCCAGCCCTCTGATCATCTTGATGGCCCTCCTCTGGTCCTGTTCCAACAGGTCCATGATGTTTCAGTGCTGAGGACTCCAGAGCTGGACACAGTACTCCAGGTGGGGTCTCACGAGAGCAGAGCAGAGGGGTAGAAGCACCTCCCACGACCTGCTGTCCATGCTTCTTTTGATGCAGGCCAGGATGTGGTTGGCTTTCTGGGCTGCCAGTGCGCACTGCCGGCTCATGTTGAGCTTCTCATCCACAAGCACTCCCAAGTCCTTCTTCTCTGGAGAAGGCCTGCACTCCAGTCATTCTCCGACCAACATGTATTGGTGCTTGGTATTGCCATGTCCCAGGTGCAGGACCCTGCATTTGGCTTGGTTGAACTTCATGAGCTTTGCACACACCCACCTCTCAAGCCTGTCCAGATCTCTTCTGGATGACATCCCTTCCCTCCAGTGTGTCGACCACACCATACAGCTTGGTGTCATCTGCAAACTTGCTGAGGGTGTGCATTCTATCCCACTGTCCATGTCTCCAGCAATGTTGAACAGCACCGGTCCCAGTACCAACCCCTGCGGAACACCACTTATCACTGGCTTCCGCTCAGACACTGAGCCATTGACAGCAAGCCTTTGAGTGTGGCCGTCCAGCCAGTTCCTTATCCACCAAGTGGTCCACCAAGTAAAATCCATGACTTTCCAATTTAGAGACCAGGATGTTGTGTGGGACAGTGTCAAATGCTTTGTGTAAGTTCAGGTAGATGATGTCTGTTGCTCTGACCTTGCCTACCAAGGCTGTGGCAACATCATAAAAGGCCAGCAAATTTGTCAGGCATCACTTGCCCTCAGTGAAGCCATGTTGGCTGTCATCAGTCACCTCCTTATTTTCCATTTGCCTTAGTAGAGATTCCAGAAGACCCACCAAAACCCTGAAGCGGCCCATCAGCTGTCAGGGCTGGTGGGACTCAGCAAGGTGTGGGGGCAGCACAGCAGAGTAGGTCCAGCCCATGGGTGTGGGGGGGGCAGCAGGGCAGTGTGGGATGGGGAAGAAGAGCTCAAACAGCACATGAAGTTCCACCATCTTTTTATTAATGAGTGGGAGACACAGGACGGTGGGCACAGCCAGCCATCTCCCTGGGCAGGATTCTCTTCCTACACTCCCTCCAGAGCCGGGAGCACAGTGCCTGAAGGTGGAAGCTGGAGCGAGGCTCTTCCTCAGCTGTTGCCGCTTGAGAAACTTGGCAGCTCCAAGCAGGGTTTCCGAAGAGGCCTGCAAAGCAGCAGAAACTGGGAGATGGCAATGCTGCCCAGGGGACAGGACCTGCATATCCCTGGGCAGGGCGAGGGGATGGCAAGGATCGGGGGTCCAAGCCCTGGCCTCTGACACCTGCATGTGCCACTGGAAAACCCATGGGGGCTCCAGAGTTTAGGTGTTTGTGGCAGCGCACTGGTGCTCTGCTCTGCTGCATCAAGCAGGACACAGGTAGGAAGTGTCCCTGCCCACCTTCTTCTCAGCTGCTGCCAGCTCTGCAGCTGCAGGCAGGGAGGGGCTCTGACCCCTCCTCAGGCACCCATTTGCAGCACATTCAAAGGGCTTAGAAATCCTCACCTTAGCCACACTGGGGTCGTAGTCATGCAGGTGGAAGAATAGGGGAATCAGGCTCTTCTGCACTTCCTTCATCTGCCATTTGTGGGAGCTGACTGCAACCTCCATTGCGTCTCTGTAGAGGAGGATGGAGCACTCTCGCATGTAGCTGGACTCCTAGGAGGAGAGAAGGAAGAGGGGAGGACCTCAGTCCTGGCTCCTCCAAACCCACAGTGAGAAGACAAATGCTTGTGGCTCTCCCTCTGCACTGAGGAGAAGAACTCACAGGCAACTGTGCATGCGCGCAGAGGGACATGTCAGCCCAGGCCAGGCATGTGTGCCCCCTCCGACATGCTAACCAATAACGCGTTCTACTGATGCCTTACTTTTTCAAAGAGCGGCAGGAGCGTCTTGAGGAGCTGGAGAGCGATGGGGCTGGCCGTCTGCCTGTCCGCCAGGTGGAGCGTTCTGCTGAGGACAGTCAGGGCCCCAGTCCTGATGTCACTGTCACTGTCCTGCAGTCGCTGTGTCACCTCTGCCAGCAGGCCTTGCAGCATTGCTGCCTATATGAAACACACCATTGGGTGGTGTGAGGCAATCGAGGACCGCACTGGCAAACCCACGTTGCATGTGGAGGGTGTGGGACTGGTCAGACAGAGATCTGTCCATGTGTGGCACACCCAGGGCCTGGCCTGAAGCGCTCACGGGACTCTGAATAGGGCAGCAGGGGCGGGGGGCACTGTTCCCGCTGCTCCCAATTCCTGGCCAAGCCCCAGGAAGCCACTGCGCGCACTGCACTTGCAGCCCAGCCCCATGCTGACAACCTCACTGTGCCTGGCTGCCCCTGCCCACCTTCTCGTGTCTCCCAGACAGCGTGACCAGGCTTTGGACTGCCAGCTTGTGCAGCAGCACCTCCTGGCTCTTGAGGTGGTCCTGCAGGGTGGACAGGACCTGACCATCAATATGTTCGAAGTTGGTGGAATCCAGGAGCTGAAAGGCAAAGAGCAGCAGAGTGAGAAGCCTGCACAGCCAGCTGAGCTCCTGGAGGGCTCGGGGCAAGGCACCAGGGCTGGTCACAGCCCAGGCAGAAGGCAGCAGGGTTTGCAGAGAGTCCTCTCCACCTCCTCTCTGCCCTCTGCCTCATGCAGGAGCCCAGCTTCCCCCTGCCTGCCCTCAGAGAGGCAGTGCATGCCAGCAGGCCCACCTCCATGAAGACTGTCATAGCGCCGACATCCTGTACAGCTTGTCTCTGGAGGAGGCCCATGACCGCCTGTTCAGAGATGGCGGTGCAGCACTCTGGTGCTTCACGACGCAGCACCCTGGCCGGGGGAAGAAGGCATTGGTGGCACCAAGCTGGGCGGTAACGCTTTCTGGGGCTGCGCTCTCAGCCCCGGCCCTTACACCACAGGCCAGGCCATGCAGGGCAGCCCTGCCTGTGCGCCCTGTGTTGGCTGCTGGCGCCACACCGCCCACCAGGAAGGGACTGTGCAGGCTGCCTTTCTTCGCCAGGGAGAAACTCTAGGCCAGGCAAGGGCAGCTGAGCAGGCTCTTACCTCGTCAGCATGGCGACACTGCTGGAGTAGGTCTTGGCACTCAGGAGCATATCCCAAGCACCCTGCCTCCTCATCTGTTCCACTAGGGAGGTACCACCCAGGCACTGGAAGAGAGCCTGCGCGGTTCTCACAGCAGTCCTGCGGGCAGAGCAAAGCACAGTCACACACGAAGCCCCGGCCCCGGCCCCGGCCCCGGCTTGGGCCTGGGGAGAGAGCAGAGACAGGGATGAGGCACATGAGGAGTGCCAGAGCACCTGAGCACAGAGGGATGCTCAGCCTTCCTGCTCCTACTGCCAGAGCAGCAGCAGCCCTTCCGTAGGTCTTCCAGGCTGCAGGAGATCTGGAAGAGCACTGCCATGAAGAGCTTGTCAGGAAGGGCGTGCACATAGCGTCGGCTGGAGGGCACCAAGAAGATCTTGCGCGTGGCTCCGGCCACCTGCAGCAACAGCGTGGGATGTCTCTCACTGCAGAGGTGTCCCCACGGTGCAGCCAGCTCTGGCCAGCAGCCACCCTGCCCTGGGTTTCCTTCCACGCTGCCAAGCCAGCAGGAGGCACAGCGGGCAGGGAGAAGAGCCACCCAGGGCAGCAGGGCTGGGGCAGGCTGCCTGCCTGTGTACCATGAGGCCCAGCAGCACGTGCAGACCTGCCCAGTTGTGGCCCAAGGACCCTGGGCCATGCGCCCTGGGGCAGGCCGGCTTTGGGGGCAGGTGGAGAGGGCAGGAGGATGTGGAGAGGGGCGCTCAGCCCTGGGCTTGACAGAGCAAGCCTCATCCAGACACTCACGGCCAGGAAATCTCGGCAGCTGTAGTCTCCCATGATGCTATGCAGCCTGATGCATCGCTTACTGGCCAGCAGCAGCGTCCTCAGCACATCGCCCACGAGGCAGGGCTCACAGGCCAGCACCTTCCACATGGCCTTGGCAGTGCTGCAGAGCCAGAGCACACTGTCAGTGGGGCCACCTCAGCCTCTACCCCTTCTGCCTGGGCATGCCTTGCAGGTCCTGAGCTGCCCCTTAGGCTGACGGGCTACCTACTTGTCACTGAGCAGGGAAATCCGCAGCAGGCTGATGGTCACTTCCTGAGGGTTCAAGCTGGCTGCTTGCAGAAGGGTCCTCCTCAGGATGTCCTGGAATGGCCTCTGGCTGACACAGCGCAGCTGTCTATGGATGGTCTGCACCAGCTCATCCACCTGGTGGAGGTAGCGAGATGGAGTGAGATGGAGTGTGGACCATGGCCCCCGTTGCCACCAAGAATTGCTTCCCTCCCACCACCCTTTCCTGGCCTCAAAGGCTGACCCTTGGGCGCTCCCAAGCCCTGGACTCGGGGCAGGGGGAATGGCCCCTGCAGAGCGCGTGCCCAGGGCAGTCCAGCTGCACCGCTGCCTACCCTCATCAGCCACGAGCCCACCCTCCAGCAGATCAACAGTCCTGCACAATTGGTGTCATTTGCAAGCTTACTAGGCCAGTCATTTTATCAAGTTAGTCAAGCATGACTTCCCTTTTGTGAATCTATTCTGACTACTATTGGTGACTTTCTTGTCCTTCATGTGCCTGGAATGGTTTCCAGAATTAGTTGTTCTGTTCACTGCACAGATGGAGTGTGGACCATGGCCCCCGTTGCCACCAAGAATTGCTTCCCTCCCACCACCCTTTCCTGGCCTCAAAGGCTGACCCTTGGGCGCTCCCAAGCCCTGGATTCGGGGCAGGGGGAATGGCCCCTGCAGAGCGCGTGCCCAGGGCAGTCCAGCTGCACCGCTGCCTACCCTCATCAGCCACGAGCGCGAGCCTCTCAGCACCATCTCCAGCATCTTGGCAACCAGCCCGGTGTCAAAGAGCCTTGGGTGGTCCGCCATGTTTTTCAGGACTGTGAGGACAAACTCCTCCCTCTCAGGCTGGAGAAAGGGACTCCCAAATATCTGAGGGAAAGAGGGAAAGAAAAGTTGTCACGCTGAGTGCCCTGGTGGCAAAGACCGCTGGTGCTGCAGGCAACCAGATCTCGCCAGTGGCCAGGATGGCCAGAGCTGCTGCGCACATGCTAGGCTAAAGCCTTGGACTGCTCTCTGCGCAGAGGTGGTGGTGGCTTCCCACAACCTCATGGGTGGGAGGCCGTGTCATCCCCCACCATGTCTGATGTGCTGGTTAATCCTAGGCTGCTGCCACTCCCACGGCCAGGAGCCAGCAAGGGAGGAGCTCATTACCATCTCCTGGTCAGTGCTGTCCTTGGGCCACATGGTGCTGGTGTTTTCCTGCTCCGCTAGTGGCACCGGGTCCTCACATGCTGCCTGGTCAGAAGGGGAAAATGCAGCATGAGTCGCAGAACAATGGAGAGCTGGGAGCAGCAGGTGAGGGCATCAAGGAGACCTCTGTGCCTGGCTGCTGCCCTGCTCCAGCCTTACAGCAGATGGCTGCCCTTTCCTCTAGCAGAGGCCTCAGCCTGCCCCAGCCTCTCTTACCATGTCGCAGCCGCAGAAGGAACCTGTGGAAGGCATGCAGCGCCTTCGCGGCCCCACAGATGATCTCCTTGTCCTCCTCGGCGTAGCTGAGGGTGAGGAGCCCCATCAGCCGCCCCAGGAATATGGCAGAGGCTTCTTTAGGAAGAGGGATGGGCTGCTGCCTCTGCTGCGCAAGTCCTGTGCAGAGAGGAGGGAGAAGTCGCCGCAGGGCCCTGTGCTGCGCCCTGTGGAGACCCAGCCTGCGGCAGCTGCCTCAGGGTGAAGAGCATGCTGGGCAGCAGCCCAGGGGAGGCAGGCAGGGAAGCAGGGAGGGAGGGCTGCAGGGGCAAAATGCTCCCGTGCCCTGGCATGGAGCTGGCTGCTGAGAAAAAAGGTCCAGGAGGCAGCAGCTCCCAGAGGGTGGGGCAAAGATGCTGGCATAGGGCTGAGCCTTGCTGAATCCCCTGCCCTCAGCCCAGGCTTCCTTTGCTGGGAGCCAGTGCTACGGGCTACATTGGGGCAGCAGCATGGGACAAGGTGTGCCAAGAGGTCTCCTGCACTGCAAACCGCTTACATTCAGCACACAGGAGGGTCTCAGGTAGTGGATCAGGCTTACAATCCTGCCCACAGCCCTCCGGCACCTAGCCACCACTGGGGATGTCGTGAGGGGCAGCAGGACCTGGGAAGACAAAAGCGCATGGTTGTCTTTGGGAAACGACAGCGGCTCCCAGAGAGTGGTGGCTCAGAAGTGCCAGCTGCCAGAGCAGGGGAGCAGAGAAGGACACTCAGACTCCTTCCACTGTGTGGCTTCCAGGCTGGACCATGCCCACTCTAGAAGGTCATGTCTTTTTAGGGTAGCTCAAGGACGAGACCCCGAGAGCCCAGCTTGTGGCAAATGCCTGACCTGCAGGAGCATCAGCACTGCCCAGATGCTGGAACTCGGTGAAGCCCCAGCCATCACCACCTCTGGCATGCCGTCCCGTGTTTTCAGGGTCTGTAAGGGGATAGAGCAGGTGGCACGATTGCCCTGGCCCTTCTTCCTTGCAGGGAGCTGGCTTGACTGCATTCCACCTGAGGTGGGCTTCAGCTGCCCTCTGCCCTCAGGAGAGGACTCAGACTCTTCCTGCTCTTCCTTCTTCTCTTGTCCTCTTCCTGCAGCCAAAGCCAGCTAGGAAATAGTGGTCAGGGACCACCTGGCAGGCTCTGCCATAGCTCACCCCACGCTTACCTTAGCATTGAGGGAAGCACATTGGCTGTCCCTCTTGTGTGCCAGGGGTGGCAGGAGGACACGTGTTTTGTGCACAGGGGTTCCCGCACGCTCTGGATCACTCATGTCCATCTCTCATGAGAGTCCTGGACACTGTGGACTGGACTGGTATGTGCTGCTGGGCATCACCAGCTTCCACAAGGGTAGGTGACAAAGGGCCCATTGGGACCTGCCACCCCAGCCAGGAGGGGCAGGCCATCCTGCCCCGCATTGTGACCCAGGCTCTCTCGGGGGAGTTGCTGAGGGATTCAATGGATGTTTCTAGAACATTGATCGAGTCTTCAAGTACTAAAGCAACCTTTCCTAAAACCATTTCTAGTCTGATGGTGTATCTGCCTACACAAGCAATGGCAGGGCCGGTTCACTAATGGAGTTTTCCCTCTATTAGGGAATTCCTCTGTCTGCTATTTAGTGATTTTTCTAGTCTTTGAAGGAAGTTCTTGTCCCCCATGTTGGACGTTTTCTGGTGCAAAACCCAAAGAGGATGTTGGAGGATAACTATGGGCATACTTCCCATTCCAAAGATAAAAATTGGTTCTGCTGACATGTCTCCCGTGAGCAGATTGAAGGACCTGCTGGTAACCATAGAATCGTCTAGGTTGGAAGGGACCTTAAAGATTATCTAGTCCAACCATCAACCTAACTCTGACAAAAAAATAAATAAGAAATAAGCAATAAAAAAATCACTAAACCATATTCCTGAGGACCATGTCAACCTGTCTTTTGAACACCTCCAGGGAAGGTGCCTCAACCACTTCCCTGGGCAGCCTATTCCAATGCTGGATAACCCTTTCCGTGAAGAAATTTTTCCTAATATCCAATCCAAACCTCCCCTGGCGCAACTTCACAGAATCACAGAATCTTCTAGGTTGGAAGGGACCTTAAAGATCATCTTGTCCAACCATCAACCTAGTTTTGACAAAAATAAACACCCACACAACAAACAAAAAGCAACACCATCACTAAACCATATCTCCCAGCACTATATCAACCCTTCTTTTGAACACCTCCAGGGATGGTGCCCCAACCACCTCCCTGGGCAGCCCATTCCAATGTCTGATAACCCTTTTGGTAAAAAAAAATTTCCTAATATCCAGCCTGAACCTCCCCTGGCGTAACTTGAGGCCATTTCCTCTAGTCCTGTCACCTGTGACTTGGGAGAAGAGACTAACTCCCACCTCTCTACAACCTCCTTTCAGGTAGTTTTAGAGAGCAATAAGGTCTCCCCTCAGTCTCCTCTTCCCCAGACTGAACACCCCCAGCTCCCTCAGCCTCTCCTCACAAGACTTGTGCTCCAGACCCCTCACCATCTTTGTTGCTCTTCTCTGGACCCGCTCCAGGACCTCGATGTCTTTTTTTGTGGTAGGGAGCCCAAAACTGGACACAGTACTCGAGGTGGGGCCTCACCAGTGCCACGTACGGGGGGACAATCACCTCTCGGGTCCTACTCACCACTCTGTTCCTGATACAGGCCAGGATGCTGTTGGCCTTCTTGGCCACCTGGGCACACTGCTGGCTCATATTCATCCAACAGTCAACCAACACCCCCAGGTCCTTTTCTGTCAGGCAGCTCTCCAGCCATTCTTCTCCAAGCCAGTAGTGCTGCCTGGGGTTGTTTTGACCTAAGTGCAGGACCTGGCACTTGGCCTTATTGAATCGGGGACCAAGTCTCAGGATGAGTAGCTTTTCCCAATAGGAAAGCTGATACTACAGGAGTTGTCAAAGCACTCTTGTGGGAAATCATTCCCAGATATTCCCATTCCCAGTCTGGAATTCTGGAATCCAATAGGGTTTCTGATTTTTCAGCAGGACTACTAAACTGTATCCATAGAAGTTTAGGAACATCTACATGTTCCATATCATCCACAATCCTCAGGACAGGTGCAAAGACTGAATAGAACCAGACAACCGTAGAACCATAGAATCATTGAAGTTGGAAAATGCCTTGAAAATCATCAAGTTCAACTGTTAACCTAACCTTGAAAAGTCCACCACTGAACTGTGTCCTTAAACACTGCATCTACACATCTTTTAAATACCTTCTGAAAAAGGTCGGGGAGAGCATCTGTCATGCATTTCCCTAGCCAGTCTGGCCCAACCATGACAGATGGGGAGTCAACCGCTTCCCTGGGCAGCCTGTTCCAGCGCATGGCACTAGATCGATGAAGAAATTTGTCCCAATATTCATCCTAAACCTCCCCTGCTGACTCTTGAGGCTGTTTCTGGCATTTGTAAGGAGTGATAAGGTCTCCCCTCAGACTCTTTTTCTGCAGACTCAACCGCTCCAGTTCCCTCAGCTGCTCTTTGTAAGACTTGTGCACCAGACCACTCACCAGCTTCATTGCCCTTCTCCAGACACGATCCAGCACCTCAGCGTCTTTGTTGCAGTGAGCGGTCTCCCCTCAGACTCTTTTTCTGCAGACTCAACCGCTCCAGTTCCCTCAGCTGCTCTTTGTAAGACTTGTGCACCAGACCACTCACCAGCTTCATTGCCCTTCTCCAGACACGATCCAGCACCTCAGCGTCTTTGTTGCAGTGAGCGGCCCAAAACTGAACACAGCACTGGAGGTGGGGCCTCACCAGGGTTCAGTATGGTGTGATGGTCACATTCCCAGTCCTGCTGGCTACACCATTCCTGTTACAAGCCAGGTCGCTATTGCCCTTCCTGGCCACCTGGTCTTGCTGCTGGCTCATATTCAGCCAGCTGCTGACCAACACTCCCAGGTCCTTTTTCACCAGGCAGCTCTCCAGCCACTCTTCCCACAGCCTGAGGTGTTCATGGGATTGTTGCGACCCAAGTGCAGGACCTGGCATTTGGTCTTGTTGAACCTCAGACCATTGACCTTGGTGCACCAGACCACTCACCAGCTTCATTGCCCTTCTCCAGACACGATCCAGCACCTCAGCGTCTTTGTTGCAGTGAGCGGCCCAAAACTGAACACAGCACTGGAGGTGGGGCCTCACCAGGGTTCAGTATGGTGTGATGGTCACATTCCCAGTCCTGCTGGCTACACCATTCCTGTTACAAGCCAGGTCGCTATTGCCCTTCCTGGCCACCTGGTCTTGCTGCTGGCTCATATTCAGCCAGCTGCTGACCAACACTCCCAGGTCCTTTTTCACCAGGCAGCTCTCCAGCCACTCTTCCCACAGCCTGAGGTGTTCATGGGATTGTTGCGACCCAAGTGCAGGACCTGGCATTTGGTCTTGTTGAACCTCAGACCATTGACCTTGGCCCATCAATCCAGCCCATCCAGATCCCTCTGCAGAGCCTTCCCACCCTCCAGCAGATCAACAGTCCTGCACAATTGGTGTCATTTGCAAGCTTACTAGGCCAGTCATTTTATCAAGTTAGTCAAGCATGACTTCCCTTTTGTGAATCTATTCTGACTACTATTGGTGACTTTCTTGTCCTTCATGTGCCTGGAATGGTTTCCAGAATTAGTTGTTCTGTTCACTGCACAGGGATTGAGGTGAGGCTGACTGGCCTGTAGGTAGTCCTCTGGGCTCTCCTTCTTGCCCTAATGGAAGATAAAATGAACATTTGCTTTCCCCAGTATTCAGGCACCTCTCCCAATTGCCATGATCATTCAGAGATGAGTGGCCTTGCAATGACAGCTGCTGGATCTCTCAGTACTCGTGGCTGCATCCGTCCCACCAGAACCCATGGTCTTGCTAATATAGCTCTATTCTTCGTGCATTCAAATGTTAACTTTGAGGGTTTTTTCAGATTATTTGAAAATGTGCATCTTGACAGTGAGTTTATGCGTTAAATCTATGGTGAATTATTGTGAATTACTTTGTTGATATCATCCTCCACAACCTGCTGTTTTAGTAGAAATCTAGTTGTATTAATTAAAAAAATATTAATTGTGCATATGAAAGTACTCAGTGTTACGATTTTCCATACAGGTTTATAGACTGAAGGTTGGATTTCAGTTAAACTGAGACACAACATGAATGGGATAACACAAACGAAGAAAATGTCGTGTCTTATGAAAGCCAGAGACTCTACTAAAAAGTAAAATAACGCAAAGTAGTTTACAGTGACTTTATACTTGCATAAAAGATTTATCATTATTCTCTATAGCCCAAAGTGTTTACAACCAACTAAATTTGATTCTGTTTCTCTTTCCTGACAAAAGATCCTGATTAAACAAAATGTAGATGAACTCTAAGGCAGATTCACATTTGCTTTCCCCCCGCCTCAAAGAACCAGAGATGTTAATTAAAAGCATTATGGTAAAATGAGTTATCATCTTGTCTAAAACAATCTCTGTCATCACTTTGAAAACTGTTAACCAGATAAATTTTCCTTTATCAGACCAAAGGAATTTGTAAGTGGAAAGTGGGGAGAGACATCTAAATGAAGTTGTCTACAGTGCGGTGCCAAAAGATACCATGAGGGATTTAATTCTGAGCTGGAGCAGTTACAACTCTTCTGGCTTATTTTAGAAATGCCTGTCAGGATTGGGATCAACCCAGTCCTAGAAATGCTGTTTTCTTTTGTACTTTAGCACTAGAGATGGGCCTTTTAGTTAGACAGATAAATTATTTCATCTCACAAGTTATAATTACATGAATAAATGCTGAATTGCTTATTACAGTATACATATCAGATATATATACACATACAGCTACATCTTATTGTAGTCTATGTATCCTTCAGGATCTCATAAAAACATGGCTGCCCTGTTGTCCTGTGAAAGACCATGTTGCAGTAGCTCAGTGCAATACCTCACAGGAAGGAAAGATTAATTTAAATCACAACTGATTTCAGTCTCACACTCACAGCCTTATACCCACCGGCACCCCTGACGTGTAAGCAGTTTGCTGCGTACTCAGGCAGGAAGGCAGTCTTATCCAGGCAATCTGTCCAAGGTTGCTGCAATAACACGGAGGACCAAGGAGCACCAGTTTTTGAGCCCCTCCCCACACTTCCTGGGTTCTGTTTAGGAGTGTGCTGGTTGTGGATGTGTCGTATTGGTACCAGTCAGGGGATGACAGTGGTGAATCTCTCTATCCTCTCCCATCTCTGTGAGTTACCAGGATTTAATCACTCTATTTCAGATCTGGTTGTCCTGAGAATTTGCAGGTAGATATGTCCTAGGATCTTGATGATCTGCCACTGTGGGTGCCAGCAACAGATGCCATTTTTGTAGCCCTTCCCCATTCATATCAAAATGACAATTGTTATTACAATTTGGCAAAGTCCTAGAAAATTCCTGGGCTTCTATTTTCTTATATAGACGGTTTGGTACCTACTGGCAAAATATCTACCTTTATGATACATAAGTGTTCTTAAAAGTCTTCCAGGCTTCTGGTGTATTTCAGCAATATATTGTCATAAACTTTCCACTTTCCTGGCCTAGAATTACAAATGAAGATTACAGTTCAGTTCCTACTATACAATAATTTTTGTCTTTAAATTCTAACCTAATGAAATCTTCATATGCTATCTCTCTATTTTATTATGAGCTTTATTATGTGCCTTCTCACTTTCTCATTCTCTAATATTCAGCTCACATTATCCATTTTTACAGAACGAGCTGGAAAAAACTTTGAAAAGAAGCAGAAGCAGCACATGCCATTGCTAGGACAGACACACTCTTTATGCATTGTCATCATACTTTCACTGACTGTCCTGCTGAAGATTTATCAAGGGCTACCTCTCTGGCTAATCTGAACTTTACTGCTATTAAGGAGATGGCAGCTGACATTAGGTACAGTTCTTCACCCAATTTCTGCTATGCAGTGTTTACACTTGGGAGCAGAGCTGACTCTCTCCTGAGAGCAGCAGCAAAGTGATCAATACCACAGAAAGTGGCATTGACAGAGAAAGTCAGGATGGTTGAAGAAAAGCTGAGCTATACAAGAATTAGGCAGAAATTTTAAGTTCACCTTCTTAAGAGGAAACATTTTCTGTATGGTTCCATCACAGAGCATATTTCTTACAATGTTAAACATCAATATGCAATTTTAAAAAAATATCACGAAGTTTGTATTGACAATTTCACATTCTGTTAGTAACAGCTGGAGAAAAAAAAAATACCAGAATAGGAAAAAAACAAAACTGTTGAAATACTTCATGTTCAGACATTAAGATTATTTAGAAAGTTGTTTCAGAACCACTAGAATGATTATGAAAGTCTGCTGATAAAAGTGTAAGAATGTAAGTTTTAGAAGACAAGTTAAATCAGTAGAATCCAGCCTCTTCAGGCTTCAGTATTGGCTTCGGTTATTGTCTTCCATAGTGGCCCTGGCATGACATCTGGTTCCAGACACTGTGGTTCATATGAAGGTTAAATGCAGTAGAAATGTGCCCCTCTATGACTCTGCATGACCCTTGTGCATCTCCTGTGTCCTTGCAACCTAGAAAAAGCCATCAAGGAGAGGGGCAAAGGGAGGTGTTGAGGATCTCTGAAGTGATGGCAGACCCCGTGCAGATAGGATGGGTCATTGCTACTGCACGTCAGTATCTCCCCCTAGGGCCTGGGTTGTGGGCTTTTCCATCCCTGTGCATTGAAGCAAGCACCAAGAGCCACAGCCCTGTTTCCCTGGGGAGCTGTGGGCTGGGTCCTATGTCAGCCTCCTGGCACTGAAAACTAGTGATCTATGGCCATGTCACAGTGGGCATCAGGTCAGCAGTGGTGATGTCACAGTGCGAGGGTGTGACATGGCTGGCACTAGGTATAAAAATGGCTGTGGGGCAGGACTTAGGTTTGGAGGCACCACAGGGCAAACACTGGTCATCTCACCCCTCAGTCAGTTGCTGGAGATTTTTGAAGCTTTCCATGGAGCAGCATTGACCTGAGAAAAAGGAAAGACACACGGCAACTGCCTGCAGCCTGCCATAGACTCAGAGGTAGCTGCGTGGTTCGCATTCCCCTTCCCAACCCACAAAATGGTTTCCCTTAAACCCTTAAAATGGTTTCTGACTCACAGGCCCATCAGATGGGTCTTCTGGTTCTCCAAGTCATCCTGGGGATTCCCTTTAGGGATTTCCTTATTGTCGTCATGTACATGTTCTCCTGGATTGGCATTTTGTCTTGGTTTCCCATGCATGCATGCAGGATTGCCTGCACCTGGCAGCATTGTGCAAAGCCCAGAGCCTACTCTGGAAATGCTGCATGGACATCCTGTTTGGCTGGGGCAGATGTGAGGCCTTTCAGCCACCGCTTTGTATGTGACAGGAGAAAATGGGCATCTAATCTGAGGCTGCTCAGAGATCACATGGGTATGGTGGGTTCAAAATGGACACTCATGGATGGTGGCCCCGTGTGTCTTGTGGGCAGCACTAAAAGTGTCTGATGGGGGAGCAGCAGCCATCAGGTGCTCAATGGACATGACAGCCAGGACATGATTGTGCCACAGGTGGTCTGACTGTTCTGCCTGTGATGTGTCACTGCCAAAAAAGCACACTCTGCAGAAGAGGATGGGGCTGTGAGCTGTGATGTGAGAGTGGGATTGTGGCAGGCAGGCCACACCTCCCTTTGGGGTCTAACAGCCAGAAAATTCACCAGAGGGTGTCTTGATACATGTGGATGCTTCCACCATTAGGTATAGCATAGTGAGAATTTTGACTCCATGGCATTGCATTGGGATGCAATGGGACAGTGTACCTGCAGCCACAAGGAGTAGCATCCAAGTAATTGTGAAACATATATTAAAATAATTTATTAAGCATAGGGCCAAAATCTTCCTCTTGGACTACTACTTAGTGGTCAAGATGCTGATAAACTCTTCTTTCTATGACACGAGCATCTATGAAGTATGAGTGCTGCTTCATTTTATTATTGTAAGTGGTAAAAAGTTCAGCCAGAACTATTTTAGGTCTGCACAATGTCCAATTTGTTGCAGACTAAAATTGTTTGTGGTTTTGAATTCAGTAGTATTGTCAGACTGATAAAATATCTTCTCTCTGCAAATAAGCTTTCTAGTGGTATATTGCAATTCTCAGCAAGGTCTGTCTCTGTCGATTCATAGAACAAGCTCAGGTAGGCAGACTGGAACAAAATGAGTATTTTCTGGAGGTGAAATAATTTCCCTTGCAGTTAGTGGTACAAGCATGTGTGAACAACAGAAGTTTTGCACGTATCTTTTTTTCTTTAAAACCACATCTGCAACTAGCACCCACATCCCACAGAAGGAAAATATAGCACAGAACAGAATTTTTGCTCAGTTCAAGTCAGTAAACAAGTATTTTGTACTGGTGAGATTTAACATGGAATTATTGGAGTACAGAGATTTCATAAACCAGCTGGGTTGGCTGTCAGACATCTATTTCTGTAATATGAGATTTGGGGGATGAAGTGATGGTTAATGGGATTTTGTAAACAAAAAAATTTGGAGTGGGTATATTCCACCTTTGTAGCTTGCTACCACTGCTTCAATCCTCATTTGGCAATGTATTTTGGAACTTCTGAAGTGCAATGATTTCTCTAAAAAGACGTTAGTAGAAAAAAAATAATAATCATGGAACAAGACTGAAGCAGATGTTATGTTAGATTGAGTTTTGTTTGCCTACCTGCCTGTACAAAGAAAATATATGATGAAATTAGTCATATGCATAACATCTACAATAAGAGAAGTAGTAACAGGCATATTAAACTGTGGGGCTTTAATCTGTATGGGATCCAGTGCTTGCTCAAACTGAGCACTTTCTGCTCCTAGGATATCAATTTAACTGTTTCATGGCAGGTTTTCTGGCATTCTATAAGCAATTTTTCATGCGTAAGCTACTTTAGAGACTACCTTCTTGCCTTCTAGAACATGATAGAAGTACTTAATTTTACTTTTTTGTGTATTTGATATTGGCAGGATTTGTCAGTGAGGTAGAAATTACAGCAGGTTGCCTACACCTGCTAAAGCCAGGACTTGGCTCTAGCTGTCTGTACGTTGAACTCTGGAGCTACAAAGAACAGAAGACACTATCATAGCACAGCTTGTATGGGCTGCTACTGACCTTACGTCTAGAATCACCCAGTTTCTTATCATGTTAACCATGACTTTAGCTTGAGCCCTAAAAGATCCCTTACCCTGATTTTATTATAAATTATGCAGCTAACATTAGCTTACTTGACATTAGCTTACATGTTAGCTTTCTTGACTTAAATTAGCTAGCTAAGGACTCTTAAAGCTATATTTACATAAGCCTTATATAACCTTTTACCTTAGGGTAGCTTTTTTCAGGCCTATTGGTCAACACAGAGGAGAGCAAAATGCTGGGGAAAGAAAAAACTGTGTAGAAGGAATCATAATTGAATTAAATTCTACCAAATGGAAATAGCAATACAGAAGAAAGAGAAGAAAAGTCAAAGCACTTTTGTTAGTGTTTGGAGAGAAACAAAAAGAATAGGAAAATAGTAAAATTAAGGATTTCTGTTCATATGGGAAGAACAATGAAGGTGACAAAAAACTCATTATAGAGGTACGGGTGCATAGGTTCCAATGAAATGGCAGTAGATCAGTAAAGTATGTCACGAAAATTTAGCAATTATGCAGTTAATGAGAAATATGGAAAATAAGAATTTAGGCAAACAATGAGCAGTTAATCAGCCAGGCAATTAAGCAATAATATGCAATGTCTTGTGGCTCCTACATGTTCTATTAAATTTAAGTAGAAAGAGACTGGGTAAGTCAACCTAAGATCTTTTAAAAGTATGACTCATTTACAGTAAATGAAACAAACAGAAAGAATGAGCTCCTAACAGCTGGCTTAGTTTAGATGAGTACTCTCCATTTGTAAGCAACACATTGCTGGGATTAGGGTGGTAAAGCATGCGGTAGGTTATGAGAAATGGCAAAACTCACCTCATGGTTTTGTGTTACAAACATTGGCTACACTACCAGAAAACATGATAGAAACAGAGAAAGCTATCTGACTGCATGGGTAAAGTTTCTCAGATTGATGTGATTGCTATTAAAAATCTAATTAATAATAGAAGTGAATATGATGGTAAGTATAAGAGGAGTAGTTCACACAACGTAAAAGTACCTTCAAAACCTTTCAAAGGACTTTCTGATGTAAATATGTTTCTTTTCCTTCTGAGTTCATGTTTAGTGGCTTGGTATATATCTGCAACATTTTTAATTATTAGGCCAATTGGCTTAAAAACTCCACAGAGTTGTTATTTTAAAATTACTTGGGAAAATAACTTCAGAAAACCCCACACTGTGAATTAGCCACTTACACTTCTTTTTTTGATGTATCACTTGTAAAATTTTGAGTATCTAAAATATAAGTGACATAAAAAGTACTGAAGATCTAAACTGGTAAGAGTGAAAAATCAGAGTCTCATTTCATATAACATGAAGATAGCATTTCTTTTTGTGGTAATACATTGACATAATTCACTATCAATGTCTGCTTCATCTTCTGGAGTTACCTTCATTAAGTCATAAATCATAGCAGTTACTACAAATAACAAACCTAGTGTATATTACATTTTAAAATAACCTCTCTGTGAAAACAAATCAATTGTATGCTTTTCTGTTGCTGCCATAATAGATGCTCTACATCACATGGTCTAGATAAAAATTAAAATGGTTGCTCAAGCTAAGTATTTTACTTACAAATAACTTAAACGATTTGTATGATGATCTTTCCTCTACTGCATATGTTAGCTGATAGGAAATAACATAGGGAAAGGAGATTGAATTCAAACTTATGGATTTCTTAAAAGTTGCTACAAGTAGCAGAATGACGGTAACGAGCACAAACAGGGAAGACAACTGGCCCAGGTGTATACTTGCAATGAAAAACAAAGCCAGAGACAAAGAAACTTTATCTGACACGTAATAATGATCGTCCTCAAATTTGTCATGCTTGTGTCTGTTTCAAGGACAAGACTATTAACCCAAAGCTTAACAGTATATAGTGTTTCATTTTGTGCATGGGGTTATATGCCTAGCATATTTTTGCATATATTTTAGGGCAGTGAATCATTTGTCAAAACATTTATCTCAAAGGTCTGAAGGGCACAGAGGATTTGCTCTGATTCCAACTACCACTGCCCAACCATTTATTTGGCTTCATAAAATCAAACCCTTACCACAGTAATAAAGCTGAAATCTGTAGAGCAGCAAATAATTCTGGTGAAATTTTAGCCTAGTATTTTTAAACTCAGACATATGGATAGGTGGAACTGAAAGAAATTTTCTTTTTAAAAATATGGAAACACTGTTACCTAAAGCTTCAGTACTCAGTCAGGGAATTCTGTGTCAGAAAAAGACATTTTGTTAATAAAGATATAATCTGAGCTGACTGAAACTGTAAGAATAAGATGTGAAAAACTCCTTAAATTCAAAAATTAGTTGTAATAATCCATTGTGGCAGTAGAGCATCTTCCTTCTGATTTCCTCAAAGCATTCCTGAACCTTTAAGGAACTCCAAGACACGCTTTTCCAGCTCAGCATGATGCTCTTTGGTCCTCCCGCAGACGTCCAAGCAAGTGCAGTTCTGGACAGGCACAGTAGCTTAATTTGTAAATCTGTACAACTGCAGTAGCATGGCCTGACAGTTATGCTGATTAGCCGAGTGTCCCAGCAGAGATAATTAGCTCCACTCTGATACAACTCTGCTGTACTTATTGCCATTAGCATTTGGCACTGGCTCAGAGTTCTCCCTGGTTGTCCACTTTATGACACAGAACCTACTCTTAAGTTCTGTAGTCTCTGGACAAAAACTTTGTAATAATAATTGGGAAGTCAAGGCATAGGAGTGGGAAGGATCACACTGAAGACAGGCAAAAAAAGTAAGTCACTAAACCTGTGAGAGCTTTAGTGACTTCTGTGACTTGTAAACAAGTCCACGTTTCAAGTCTGTCCCAACAGCAGTCTTAGCAGTGTAGCTATATTTGTATGTTTATTGAAACTAAATTAAAAACCACCAGTACAAAAACTGATGAGAGCAGAAAATGGAAGGCTACTTTTTTGTGAACTGATGTTCAGGGAACCAGGAGTTGTTTTTTGTAATACACACAGACTGTTACTGTGATATGCTAACATCTTCCTTGCAAATCAGTGTTTCTGTGAAGGTAGACCAATATGTTGATGTAAATTTTTGATCTGTTTCTTAAACCTTTTACAGTTTCTTGGCTTCTTAAGGGATTGTGTCACATTTGTGAAAAAGTATGTTTGTTGTCTATTTCAAAAATATCTGCATTCACTGAGTTGCCTGCAATGTCAAAATCATCACACCCATCAATATTCACTCAATATAATGTCTAGGTAGAAAAGGGCATACAAACATCTTGTGTAAGATGTGTATTGTTTTCCTGTATATCTTTCCATTGTGTCAACCTCTATTTATAAATGCGCAATACTATCTAGTAGTTGATGGCTATCTTTGCTAGATACTGGATAATGCTAGATACAGCATTATCTGACATAAAGAGTATTCTGGGCTGCATTAGTGTTGCCAGCAGATTGAGGGAGGTGATCCTTCCCCTCTGAGAACTGGTGAGAGACGCGGAGTACTGGGTCCAGTCCTGGGCTCTCCAGCACAAAGGAGGTATGGAGCTACCAGACAGAGTCTCTGTTATGCAGCCTTTCCAGCCTATTGGGAAATAAATGTTTTAGGCTCATTTAATCTTGCATGCTATTTAAATGCTTGTCCTTCAGAAAAAGCTGCAGTATGAATTTCCCCCTTAAAGGTACTTAATAGGAGAGGGAGGTTTGTGGGTTTGGTTGTGAAGGTTTTTTTTAAATATTGGAGCATTGAGAAGCACTGATTCTTTACGCTTTTTTTTACTGTGTACTTACAATCATTCCATGCATATAACTGAATTTCCATAATGCAAAAAAAACTGATTAAAGACAACAGTTAATAAGTAAATACCAGTGCTCTATACTAAACTATTCACATACTTAGAAAAAATGAACATTATGTATTGTCCTTGTCAAAAGTCTTGCCAGAGATTAATGTTTTTATTTTCTGTAAATGTGTATCAAAATAATTATATAGTGTTTACAGGAAAGACTTATTCTTGGTCTAATTGGAAAAATGAAGCTTTCTTTTTTTCGGCCTAGGCTAATATTAAATATTATCTCTTTATAAAAACCTCTCCTATCCATTAATTATCACATTGACTGATATTTAAAAGCTAGAAATAGTATAAATATGCCAGATGAGATTTCAAGGTTTTCAGCAAGGTTTCATTTGTATGCTTAGTTTCAATTGTTACTCACTTCTGTTTTGCTATTGAATGATTAATGGTAATACTTTGAATGTCTCAGATAAACAGTGCTGTAAAAACAGAAAATGGTCACCTCCTTATGCTTTACTGCATATTCAGGTAGGTAGGAAACAGTTTTGGTTTTTTTCTTTCATTTAAATTGGAACAGATGCTTCCTGAATTTGAAGTGCTGATTTAGGTACTATTTTGAAAATCTCCTACTTGACAGGTGTAGTGATGTGATTTTGAAAAATTCATAAGTGCTTTAAAATACTGTATCATGAAACTAAATAAGTACATGAAACATTATTTCCAGTTATTAATTGTTGTTACTTTACTAAACAGGTTCCTCAGATACTGATGTTTGTATCATCTCATTAAGCAAGCAGTTGTGTGTGAATGGCTGTAGGGAGAGTAGCTTCTTATTTTTCCATTGCAAAAATCTAAAGGGTTAGTTCTGTGCAGTGATAGCTAGGATGCCAGAAATGAACTCTCAGTGACTGCAGGGCATCTTACTGCTTCTCCCTACATGCCTTCCATTTGTCATGTCCTAGACTGTCAGTGGATATTGTAGTACTGCTACTGCGAGTCACCATGACACTTAAAAACTGAGTTTCTTTCTAGTTCAAAGACTTTATAATATAAACTAAACAGTAGCTCTAGGATAGTAATTCTGATTAGGAAAATTAGGGATTGTTAGTCAGCACAGGAGAGGAAAAATTATGCAGAATAAAGCTTTGATGCAAAATATGAAATTTGGAAAGGAAATGTATTTTTGGACATATCACAATCTATCAAATGTAAAGCATTAGCAAGAGTTTGAGGAAGCTACAATAAGAAGAAAATTGCAGAAGGGTAGAAAGAAATAAGAAGATAGTGCATTAAGCTCAACATAGATCTGCAGGAGCACCTTGGAGTCTTGAATAAGACAATTAATTCCTTGGATTTCCAGCAATTATGCTAGGTAGTCTGAAAATATAGTGGTTAGTTACCTGTGTTCGTATTCATTAGGAGTCAATGGCACTCAAATATTCTGAGGCTTTCTGAAACTCTTTTTGAAGATCATGAAAATTGCATTTGGCTACTAGAAACCTGTGTGAAACGGAATTTTTTGAGGGGTTGATGTTAAATTTTGAAATTTATTTGGTTCAATGCATGATGAATTAACAAGTGTCTGTTCTGTGGAATAAAGATTCTTATAGAGCCACATTTTATCCAGTAACTTATAATGGACAGAAGATTATTAGATGTTTTACACAGAAAAATCAAGTTTTTGATCTTTCCCCAGGACTTTAAAATCTCATTTTAGAAGCAACATGGTGAAGAATATTAATGACTAGTAAAGATGAATAGATAAAGCTATAAAAAGTTTACAGTAAAAAAACAAACATGGAATTGTTTTCATGAATCCAGCATGAATTTTGTTTGAGAGATTGATATATAGCGCCATGCAGTAAACCATAATGCTCTTTGCAAGTATCTAATTACACTTATTTTTTACTCTCCTGGCTTTTTCCTCCTCTCACATAAATATTCTATTTTCTCTGATTTCTCAGGTTTTGAGGGGAATATGGTATTAAATATATAGGTTTATTCAACATTTTCCCCTAATTTTATAAAACCAGACTATACCATATGATTAACTCTGTTGGTTACAAATATTATTTTTAGGAAGTCATTTAGACCTCACAGTGATCAGAACATGAAATCTCTAATTATTTGAAATGCAAAGAGGAGGGAATGATTAGGGGCCAATTAGTATGTTTGAATATCTTATCAAACATTCTGATGTGAATTTTTACACATGTATATGCACAAGCGTATATGTATATATATGTGTACATATACATATGTATTATAGATTGATTAGGGAAATCAAGCATTTTGAAGATGAAAAAATGTAGAATTACGGTAATTTAGATAACTGAATCCAAACTCTTTCATTGCACATTTTAAAGGAAGAGGAAGTAACGTGACCTTAGCTTGCTTCCGTTACAAGACTGTGTTAAGTACTTGCCATTTTCTCCCTATCTACATTTATGTCATAAAAAAATGAGCTTACAGCTTAGTATAATACCTTCACTGTTATACCAATAGCCAGAAGAGCTGTTAATTAGCAGCAGCAATCGATTGAATAGTTAGTGAAAACTAGTGCAAGGCCATAATAGGGAGTGCAAGGGCAAGCAGAACTCTTTGGCAAAGATCAGACAGAATTGCTGCTTTTCTTCACTAATTGGTACCTGCTGATCTGAGTGCTTATCTATGGTACATTTGTAGAACATATCGTTAGTCCCATTTCAACTATGTTTCAAGAGGTCTTTACTGAGCTATTAATTTTCCTTTCATTTTTTTCTCTTGTCTCTTTGCACAACAGGTCTTAAGAGAGCTCTTGCTAGGACCTTTAGATCAAAATGGACAATAATTGATCATAAAGTATTCTATCCAAGGATCACCTAGATCTTCAAGTCATCAAAAGTATACCATCAGGTGTACTCCATGTTTTTCAAAAGTAGCACAAACCCTCCTGAAATTGTGCACACAAACATCCAGAGGATAATCCCAGCATTTTGAGTTCTCCACTTGAGCACAAAGAAGGAATTTTCTCTGGTTCTTATCTTCTGAAAAAAAAAAAAATCTAGCTCACATTAGGTAGTTAATCTTACTCTTCATTTGTGCTCGCATAATGATAAGTACCTTGCATTGTTCATGGAGTTTAGAATGATATCTCTCCAGTTCTCTGGAGACATTTGCTGGTCATCTTCCTTTGCTGCATGCACCATCAGGTGTGTGTCTAGAACAATTTGTATATAGATAGCTATCATGTTCAATCACACCGACACCCACAAGGGTGCTGTAGGGGATGCCATAGAAAATTTTGGTTTTCTGGGAACATTCTGCTCAACTTGTCAGAAAACTGCTGTAGGTGTTGTTTCAAGGAGAGCTATTTTTAGTATTTTCATATTAATGAAGAGTCCTGTTTTTTACAATACTAAATACAGTAAAGTACCCACTTATCCTTCCTTTACCCCAGTAGCACTATATACAGTATTTGCATAGAAAAATATACATTTATTTCTATTGCTATATATGTTATGCAATCTCACAGGAGTTATTTTCCTCTCCCTTTAAAATGTAATTTGTTAACTAATTCCTTTTATCCTGATTTTGAGCAGATCAGGATAAACACCATTCAGTACAAATGCTTAGCAAGTTTAAAGCCTCAGCAATGCGCAAATCTAGATTCTAGAGCCACTAATAAGCTCTTAACTATCAAATGCATGTTTTCATTGCAGGCTATATCATTCTGTAAGTTTTAAACATGTCACACCAAATACTGGAAACAAAAGCTGGAACTCTCTATGAAGTACTAACCCTACAAGGAAGACAAGAGCTTAAGTGACAAAGATTAGAAGGAAAAAAAAATCAAGGAGATCTCAGATTATTCTCTTAAAGAGGACTTCATAGTTTCACATTATAGAGAGGGAACACATAGAACTGGTAATTTCATATTACTGATACCAGATTGTTGCAAAAATACTTTAAGCAATTGTACTTTTAACCTTTTTTTTATTAAGATTAGCAATATAGCAATGTCAATATGCTGTTCCTTGTACACTAGCAGCATTGAATAATTACCTTGCCTACACCAGCTGTGTCAATGATATGCGTGCACTCTATGGTGGTACATGAGCATTATACACACTAGTCAAAATATGCCAGAATAGGGTGGTATACTATAGTAACACTTCCAAAATGGATTCTGGCATGTTAGGCAAAGGGACATTGGTGTGAAATTAGAACATAAACAGATGTTTCTCTTTTCCCTCCCAAATCAGTACTGCTAGATTTTCAAAAGTCCTATTTGATTCCTGCTGTGGATATGCAGATAATTATACACATATACATGAGTGCATATATCATTCCATATACAAATTTTTAATAACATAGAATTTGAGTAAAATTTTATATACTTTTCAATTGCATGCTTTTCACTAACATAGCAACATTAATCTACGGCAGCAAATTGATTAAGCTGATCAAATGATGTGGTTTGAAAGCTCCCACTAGGCCATTATGATGGATCATAGCTTGACAAATGATGAATAATGCATAAGGACCGACATGTTGACATGTTACTTAATTACATTGTTAATGCAACCGTGATACAAGAATTTCAGAAGGCAAAACTAGACAAGTCTGAAACAGTATGATGGTTATCTGATTTCATACAGCAAAAATGTCAATGACATCTGAATGAATAACAATCAGAGTGTGATACAAATAATAAAAGTAATGAACTGCACACAGTGTGGAAAAGATAAGGGAAAATGGTAAAGAAGATGATGTCTTTGGCAAAATATTAACAAAAAGCACTGAGACTATTGTCTGTTTGCCTTAGTGCTACCCTCTTAATCACTCAAAATCTTCTGTGAAGGGCTTAGGTAAACCGGCATGCATAGGAATTGACAGAAATATTCAGGAAAATAGTGAGAAAAGTAGCACGCCATTAATTAAGATATTGATTTTTGTAGTGACATTACTAGTTATCTGAGACAGACATACCGTCTTATGAATTTGAAGTTCTTCCCAAAGTTTTCAATATATTTTCAATGAGTGTAGATTATATTTTGCTACTTGAATTTCAGTAACTACTCTAAATACATGCCAGGGGAAGCCAGATCACAACACAACTCTATTATAAATTAAATATAAAAACAGATGGTTCAGTACAATAGGGACTATCAATTATAGCTATTGTTCCTAATAGAGAAGCAGTAAGTGATCACTGAAGGCTTCACTACAGTCAATAGTGTCCTACTAAGCACATTAGTGATATTCTAGTGAGTCTTTTGGTAAACCTCTAGAATAAAGTGTAAGCTCTCCTCCATACGTATGAACCTGGCTGTGGTCATGGCAAAATCAAAATAGGTCAATAAGTAATTTTTTTTCTTCTTCAATGGGCAAGGTTTGTCCATTTTGTTTGAACTCAAGTTCACATTTTTTCCATAATCTATCAAATGGTCTTATTGATTTTCATCAATAATGATAAATATTAATACACATGGTATCTTGTGCTAGTCCTACTTGTGAAAATCTATTTTCATTTTGATTGGCAAAATTATTTACTGAAGGTAAAGTGTAACAAGTTATGTAGCTAATTTTTAACTATTTATTTTTTCTGACTATGAAAAACAATTTATTACTAATTTTGTGTTCATTTTGATAATAAGGATGTTTTATTTTATAAATTTTATATCAAAAGTAAATTTTTTTTTAAAGAACAAGAATATATTGAGGTTCCCACTTGACCTCAGGCAGAGCTTAATTGTGTATATTAAAGATAATATAAATTGTGCAAATTTCTTGATATAATTTTAAGCAAGTAGAATATGGTGACTAAAATCTGGATTTATAATAGATGTATATATACACCTATATATGTCTATTTTCTTGAAAGATATCTCCTAAGGTTTTACTTAACAGTAATTTAAGCTACGAACGCAAATCTTTTCAGTAGTATTTTAAAGTCCAAATTGGGCCAGTTTTCACTGGATGAGGTTGTGAAAGATGTGGCATTTCAGTACTTACGTGATCAACATATGCAGTATTTCTCTGTAACACCCACAGTAGATATTGTGATATTTAACTGCTATTTAGTCTTGGGTAAACATGATACTACCATGGAGGAAAATCAGACTCTTGAGTAGAAAAGAATGAAATACATTATAATAGTCTAAAAGGAAAGTTTCAATGAAAATAGCCAGCTCAAAGTTAAAACTACTTTTTCTTTTTTTTTGTAGGAAACAAAATAATAGTGTGAATGTAAACTAGAAAGTGATGGAAAAATAAGTGAAGACACAAAAGTGGCAAAAAAGCAAAAGACTGAATAATGATAAGGGAGATGATCTGAAAAGACATAAAGAAACATATGAAGCTGGGTTAATGACAGTGAAATTGAAAAAAAATTAAATGGGTTAAATGGTAGAAGATCATTATTTCAAGGGAAAAAGCTAAAATGAAGAATAAGGAGAAATGAGGTGGGGAGAGGAGTATTTTCTGTAGCAAATCCATGAACTATCAAGAAAGGCAGGTGAGAGGAGGGCCAAAGAATTGGTGTGGATGGCAGTGTGGGCATGGGCACATTTCTGAAGAGTTGTGAAACAGAATAATGTAGAAAATCGGTGCTGAATCATAGATTTTGGTGAATGCGAGTTGCTGAATATACTACTCCAAGAGTAGATTAACTTCACAGAAGTTTGATTGTGATCTGTGTTACTTGGTTAACACAAAAAAACCCCATGATTAGATTTTTCAAAATTAGATTTTTCTATATTACATTTTCAAAATGTAATATAGAAAAGTAATATATTAGGCTATATTAATATAATATAGTAAGTAATATATTGGGCTATATTAAAATTGTGTAAGATTTGAATTCATGACTGTTAAAATGGTAGTATCAGTGCCTTTTTTTGTTTTTACACTTTCCTTCTTGCCTTCACTGGCTTGAACTGTTTGCCTGCTTGACATCTTAGGTAACCAGCCTCCCCCAAAGGCACAAGCTGAGCTATGATCTATTCTGCTTCTGTGCACACTCCTTGTCTACTTCTCACCAAGAAATCTCTATACTAGAGTTTACTGTGTGAACAGTACCCTGGTGTTAACTATGTCAGAGTATCTCACACAGCAAGGGCGCTTTCTTCCTAGCATGGGTTTAGGTTGCTGCACTTTGTTTCTAATCTGTGAGTCCTAAAGGTGTAGCCACTGGTATTTACAGCAATTTAGTTACGCTATAAGTGATGGATAGAACTTAATTCTTCAAGGTAGTTTGAACTGTCTGTAACCATACTGGCTTATGTAAGCCTTTTTGGACCATGTGAACTGTAAGTGGCTTAGCTGTCCCTGTACATCCATTTCAGCAGTCTACTTTCTATGAGAGTATGTCTCTATTGTCAATTTGCTTTACTCCATATTTCTGCCAAGGTTGTTGTTTCCCACATCCTCTGTGCTTCATTCGCACTTGCTCACTGCAGGGTTTACTTCTGGAACAAATTATCTATCTCCAACAGGAAACCTGGGCAAAGTTAACAAGTTATTTGCTCCAAGACTTGCCTCAGACAGACACTATGGATGCTTATTGAAATAAACTCAGGCCCAACACTAGCTCAGCACGCCTTGGACTTTCAAAAACCCTTATCTCACACCTTATGCAATACAGATTAGCATAATTTTAAAGTACCAGTCAGGAGGGATTTCACATAGCTTTCTAGTATTTCATAATAAATTTCATAATTTTGTGCTTTCACGATTGAAGTGAAACACACAATTAATCACTAGACTGATGTCAACAGGAGTTTCATATGGGTGCTAGAGCCAAGCAAATTTTGATGAAATGGAAATTGTAAAAGTCTCTTACACTCAAACTAGCTGAGGCAGGCAGGGGCAGACAGAGCACATTACCTGGGACTGTGTCCATCCTTGGAGATTCAACAACATCTCTGGGCAACCCGTTCTGGTGTTCAACCACTCTCACACTGATAAAATCCCCCTTGAGTACTGTTGTGCTCCAGGCTGAACAGTCCCAAATGTCCCAGCTTCACCTCCTATATGAGATCCAATCTCTTAATCATCTCAGTAGCCTGCCTAGGGTGCAGGCATATACAGTAGTCCTTTGGTCAATTTGGCATACTTGTTCGTTTTCTTACTATGCATCTCTGTGTGTTTTTCTCTCCTGCAATTCTACTCATGTATTCTATATAACGAAATATTCATTGAACCAAAAAAAAGACAGACTCTGTAACTAGTGTCAAGGGTACATGATTGTGCTGCAATTTATTTATCTGCAGTAGAACAACAATGGAGAGAGATACTGCTACATCAGCTGCAAGCCGCCAACTAATAGAATGAAACATGGAGGTTTCTCTGACCAAAGTACCCTCTATCTTCTGCCTTCACATACTTTTCTTCAACAACTAGAACTCACACATGCTAGAAATCCCTTGTTTCTTTGTGGCAAGTCATGCTATAAACATTTAACCATCAGTTTTCCCTATTCATATTCTCTCTTCATGTTTGTTTTTCTGAAGAATTGTACTTGAGAAGTTTTAGATTTGTTCTGAAGGAGCAAAGAGAGAAGTAGTCGTATATATTAATGGAAAAAATCATGTTAAGTACTGTATATCATTCTTCTAATGTGCAAATGTAGAGGAAGCTTATGTAGATAATGTACTTATGAAGATATTCTGTATTTTTTATTAACTGATACTTAACAGCATTTTCTTTCAGCGCACTAGGTGTTACATAGGTTTTCTTTTCACTTTTCACATTTTTTTCTTTTCTAAAGAATTTGACAGAGGCAAAATGGGGGGAAAAAAGAATGGCTTATTATGTGTTCCTATTACACTTTGGACCTACTCTTGTATATGAAAAATAAGATATAAGAAAAATGTATTGAGAACTCTCAGCATTTCAAATGTGCTAATAAGTTTTAATTATTCCATTCTCCAAGTAAGCATGTAAAATAACTAGGTATCATCTCAATTTCACAGACAAGAAAGTGAAAATACTAATTTCAGGATTATGTCCATCTCACATTAGCATAAATTTGCTTTAGTTTTAGAAAATCCATGTATTATAATCTCAGGCTTGTGAGTGTACTAAGCGGCAAATTTGAATGTTCAAGACCGGAGTTTAAGAGTCATCATCCTACTGAAAACTGATTTCACTATATTGTTCACTTTATGATTTTGTATGAGTAACAGCAATGTAATGAACTTTCAAGGTGTTCTGTCAAAGGAAAAAATAGGACAAAACATAATGCCTGGCCCCCACAAAAGCTGAAATAATCAAGACTTATGACACCTATATCTAAAAAAACTTTAATAAAAATTAATACTACAAGTTACAGGCAATAATTAACAGTTTGGAGAGACTTTATCTTTTGACACAAGTCTGTGGCTGACTTTATTTTCTCCTTAGTCTAGGTAGTATATTAGACTTCAAAAAAAAAGAGGATGCCTGCATAAAATCTAATTTTGACTTTCAGAAGCATGATCTGGCACATTATTTTCTCTTAGCCAATCAGGCTTTGAGCTTGAGCAAAACGATTCTTAGTTTATTGTGTAGAGGCATATGGGACATAAAAGAATACTGAGTAAAAATATCATTTTTTTAAAAAAGATCACCCTGCTGCACCCGTAATATTATAGATACAATAATATTTTTATTACTTGGAGTAGTATATAGAAAAGAGAACTAAAATAACCCTTTTGTGGAGCTTTTGAACACTTTACATTATACTCATAAACATCAGCATATACAACAAGTTTTATAGTAAATGTGTGTAGGTATGATGAGTCTTTATTGGTACACTAAAAATAGTGAATTTGAGACTGAGAAAATGCAGTAAATGTAAAACACTTATCCAGTTTGTCTTCTTCAGTCTCGTGCCGTGGGTTTTTTCCTCATGACTTTCCTGCTAGACAAGGTTACCAATATCAGACTAAGCTTAGCTCTTCATTGCTTTACTGTCTGCTGCTCTAAGTCTGCATGTGGAGTGGCTCCTATGATCATGTTTGAACCTTTTCATTGTATTTACATTCATTTACTTAAATAGTAGGTCTTGACAAAGATTTATGTCTTTCCATCTCCCTTCCTACTTGTTTCCTTTTGGCCCCCAAAATTCATGATGAATGGACTTCCAGTTTTCCTCTTGAATCTATACATTACACACAAACACCCATCTAGGAGGCATTTTGGATAAAGAATACCCAGAGGTTCAGATGCAATCTAGGATTCAGTATAAATTTACGCAAAACTATAGTGAACTCCGCAGAAAACAGAAGGGCTCTGGACCATATGCAAGGATTAAATTTACTCAGAACAGCTTATTTGCATTCCCAGTTTCCACTAGAGGTGGTGGATCTCAAGTCTCAGCCAAAAAGCAAATGCTATTTCATCTACGTGTGGTTTTTGCATACAGCAGTTATTTTGAAAAGAAGCATTGCTAAGCTTCGAAGTGTTGTCTAAATGTAAATATAGTGAAATGTCATGAGAAAGCTATATCTTCAAACTGTCTTAGTATTTTCCAGTATTTACCTGTAAGGGTTGTGTCCTCACCTGTTAGTAGCTATGGAGGTTTGCTCCACTGGAGCATCTGCACCCAGGTGAACAAGTCCTCTTCTCTTGCTTGAAGCTTCTGAATGTTGAAAAATTAGATTCAAGTTTATTTTCATTGGCACAAAACTAGAAGTTATATAGTCTCACCTTATAAGTGTAGGTCTTATTTTTATTACCATAATTGTTTGAGCACAGTTGTCAGGAATGTCTAAAGGATTTTCCTTCTTATTCAATAAGCAGTAATTAGTATCACAGCAGACATGTTGTTTTTAAGGAAATAATAGGTACTTGTACAGATATTTTTACAGATATTTTACTTAAAAAGCCACTTTTTTGCTTGTATGTAAACAAAGGCTTAAGAAGAATAGCTCTGACTTTTTTTTAATAAAAAGTACAGCTGAAATCTCTTGTTAAAAAAAAAGTACTATTTCTAGAAACTAATCTCTTATAATTCATGGTTTTCTTTTTGAAGTTACAGACATTTTAGAAAAACTAAAATGTACTTTGTTGTCTTTGTGGTATCTCTAGGATATGCTAGTCATAATTATGTGCAGCTAATAATTTTTGCTTTATTTAATTTTACAGCAGGCCTACACTAGAACACTTCAAGACTTTTTTTTTTTTAAGTTACAGGATAGAGAGCTCAAGCTACTCTGTCATACAAATATAATTGCCTGTATGAACTTGTAACTTGAAAGCACTGTCTGTCATCCCTTAATCTCAGAAGAAGATTTAGTGTAGATTCTTGTTGACACAGCAGTGGCTCAATAATATCCTGAATCCTGAAAAAAGGCAAGTTAGACATGTGATTATCGCACCCAGTTTAAAATGTTTCATCTTTACTGTCCTTATGACCTGGTAAGCGTTGCTGTTGGTTTCTGAAGCCTTTCTGGTATAGAGTCAACAGATCTTTACTGGCTGTTCTGAAGCTGATCAGACCCTGATTCTCATCCACTCCAGTCTCCTCTCATCACTCATTTCTCAAACCTGTCACCTTGAATGAGGATAATTTTCATCGATGTTCATTATAATTAGAACAGATTTTATTAAGTTTCTTTGCAGTAGATAAGTATGTGCTTCTTCAATATATACAAGGGCACTGCAGTGTGTGTATCAAAGTACTGATTGCCTGATGATTTAATACACAAAGTTCACACTCTTGAAGAGGAAGTAAGAAAGGGCACAATCTGTGATGGAAATGTTGTCTCAGTGCTTCATTTTACTAGAGATGCTGACCTTTATGTTTAGCTGTACACTGTATCTATTTTGTGTCTGGTTTTGGTAGGTTTGTTTCTCCATAGAAGGAGCTGCTAATTTTTATTAGCACTGGAACAAGCCATTCATCATGGGACCTCACTCGTCAGAAAATCCAGATCTTTTTTCCTCACTTTTTTTCACTTCTGTATCTTTGGCTTTCTGCAATTCTTGGTGTGTAGGAAGCCCACATTTAGTCACAGAGGATGACAGTTAATGCATTTTTATGATGTATTACTTAGGGTTTTCTTCGCCAAAAAAAACATACTATGTTTTGTCTCACTTTTTGGTACAAAAGTTGAAGAACATAAGATGAGTAATAATATTCTGCTTGACTACAACCCACTGTTAGTGTACGATAGCTCTGTTGGCTTTGGTTTTGCAGCTGTCATGGTTTCAAGCAAATTGGTGGAAACTATAAAAAACAATGAATGAAAATATAAATAATTCAACAGGCTGGGAACAACAAATGCACTTTTTGTGGAGTAAGTCACTGCTCGCAAGTCTCTTAATGGTTTTTACTGTAGTCAAAAAGCATGCTGATAGAAATGAAAAAGTAGCTTTAGTGTACTTGGCCTTTCAACAGGCTTTCAAAATTTTTCACCAATGGCTCTTTTAGAAATTAAGTTCTCACAGGCTAGATGGGAAGGCTATACATCAGTAACCAGATTAAAAAATAGGGAAAAATAAGGAACATGTCGTTGATTTTCAAAGAACTTGTTTCCAAATCAGAAATGCTATTTGGTGCTATTTCTCTCCCCTAAAGAGTTGTCTGGGTATTTTATGAACATAGTCAGCTACAGCCAAAATATGGAAGAGGCCACTCTGAGGTGCTATTTAGTCCTATGTAGGCCACAGAATGAATGAATGAATAAAGACATAGTTATCTAAACCTCTCTTTAATTGCTGTTTGCATACTATTACAGTGGTTTGTGCAGTTAGCGCGTGGAATGCATCAATCTAATCTCCTGGAAGAATAACCTCCTGAAAAGAGGTTGTAGAGAGGTGGGTGTTGGCCTCTTCTCCCAGGTGAATAATGACAGGACTGGAGGAAATGGTCTGAAGCTGAGGCAGAGGAGGTTTAGATTAGATATTAGGAAGAATTACTTTACTGAGTGAGTGGTCAGGCACTGGAACAGCCTGCCCAGGGAGGTGGTTGAGTCACCATCCCTGGAGGTATTTAAGAAACATATAGATGTGGCACTTCAGGGCATGCACTAGTGGCATGATCTAGTGGCATGCTCTAGTGGTCGAGATTGTAGGGGTGGGTTTTTGTGTGTGTAAGGTTGGACTTGGTGATCTCAGAGGTCCTTTCCAACCTTGATGATTCTGTGATATTGTGAAGATACAACCTTGGTTGTTGCATATATTATGAAGATCCATGGTCCTTTTCCTGTTACCAATAAAGTGCTGTATAAATAAGCACAGCCTGTCTTTATGAGGTAGGCTGAGACAGGTCTTGCTTGCAGCACTACAGTCCCTTCTAAAACAGTGCCCAAGAGAGTGAGTTCGCCCTCTCCCCTCCCCTGTTTCCTGGGGTAATAAGCACCAAACCCCCACAGCAGAGGTGTGTTTGCTCCATGTCTCCTAGGTGGGCTGTGGTATGCAGCCACGGCAGGCACAGAGCTGCAACCATCTCTGGCTCCTCCAAGCTGTGCTGGGCTCCAGGGAAGACCCTTCCTAGCCTCCTACAAAAGGATATTGCAGCATTTGTACAACAGCCGTCTTCTGGATTCTCCACACAGTCTACATGTCATCTGCTGCTGATAAGCATTGCCAGTTTTTAATCTTTTCCTGCCATTTGACTATCTGTCTGAGTTGTGCTGCCATTAATTAACTCTGCCACTTTTCACCTCACTGTTGCTATTTGATTAACTTTTCTATTGCTGCCTTTTGGGTTTTGGCCTGTTTGTAATTCATTGCTGCCATTTCATTAACTTGCTCTGCCATTTAATTTAACTTTTGTCTTTTGATTTACTCAGTGTTACCAGTAGATTTAACCTTGTTTTACCAGGCAGCCTAACTTTGTCTTCCAGCTCCTCCCCTGATTCTTGCCTCTTCCTTCAGCCAGATATTTCCCTGGTTCCCTCACAAAGGCTCCACCAGCTCTTTTATCATATTTCCTCCCATTTGTTTTGGTCTTCCTTTTTGTGTAGGGCATTTTTTCTTGAGCCATGAAGTTAATCATTTTATTTTTTTTTTAAACTGAGTCGTGTGTAACACATCAGGCAACAACATAAACTTATATTGTAATTCAGTCCTTCTTTGACAATTGTCTTTGAAAATTTCTACATTGCTGTTCACACAAGGGTTTTAATCTGATACTGCTCTGGGCCATCTGTATTGCATTGAAGGAAAGGAGTCTTCAGAGCTAGAACTGTTTCCTTAAAGCATTGTGAACATATATTCTGTTTGTAAAGAAAGCTAATAACTAATTTTTGGAGATCCTAGAATATGCCTAAAGTTCTCAAACTTCCATCTAACGTGGCCTTAGGATTTTAATAGATAAAATTAAAAGGTGCTTCTTTATTTTATAGAATACATTGGCAAAAGTGCACTTCTTTGATGTCTGTCTTTCTAAAACAGTACACTTTTTTCTTTGCTGCCCTGTCCTTATAACTATTTATATATATTCTCCCTATTTTTTTGCTATAGATCAGACTGTAAATAAGCAAGTCATAAATATATTTTCAGGAGACAGGAGAGCTAAAATTACTTTTTAGCTTAGGAGCTGTGTTATGCTGCTGGTTCAAATATATAGCAATATATCTGATACATTGAAATATGTTTGGTGACAACTATGGACATAGAATGATTGATTATGCAATTCTATATTAACTATTTGTAGTGAGTTTTGAATCTTCCTGGGATTTCAGAGATGACAATGAGGAGTGGAAAATATTGAAATCCTGTTATGAATTAATCTTTGTTATTTATTTGTTAACTTAAACTTGCTTATCTTACTTCCTTTAAGTTTCTATGGTTATTATTAAGGATTACGGGTAGATCAATACCCTGTGTAGTCATGCATATAAGTCTTAAAACTCATGTCTTCCACACCTCTAACTTCCCTTTTCTTCACATTTGTATTCTATTTCCTTATCTCAACAGTAAATTTTCTGTGAATATGAAAATGCTCTCCGCTCCACTGTTAGCTATCATCACTCTAACATCACTCTAACATCACTATAATGAAGGTGATTAGGAAGTCCACTCCATCCCTACCAGGTGTGCCCTTGTTGACATTAGGGAAAGCACTCAAGTGCCCTCCACCCCCCCTGGGGGTGTACATCAGATAAATCTACAGTCACAAGGGGTTCATTGTCCTGTTCCACTGGGATAATTAAACACCAGGCTGCCTGACAGTCCATGGATAGTCCAAACCGCATGGTTTGCTACCCCTTAAGTTCCCTTTTCCTCTTTTTCTTTTCCCAAGTTCTTGCACTTTAACATCCTCTTACCTTCCCAAATAAACATCTAATTCCTGTTTATTCTATTTTCACACCCTTATTTAGTATCTGTGGCATGGTTTCCCTGGCAATTACAGCCTTGGATCAGCAACTCTGTGAAGCTACGACCCCACTTCATAGTTTCTAGTGTTACCCATTTCTGCAATTTCTTGTGTTGCTGTCTTGTTAGTACAGTCTCTGGTCAAGGCTGGCCAGCTTCTGCACTCCTCTTTGCTCTCTGTAATGTCTTGCAATTTCTCATGTCGTTATCTTGCTAGTGTAATTACAGGGCAAGTCCGGCCTTCTGCACTCATTCCCTAATACTTCCCCTCTCACTGATGTGAGTTAATATGAGAAGGAGCTATGTGACCTCAACTCTCTGCCCCTGCATGCACCTCTCTTTATCCCCTCCATGGGCTGCACAGGTGGGAGCAGGAGCCTGTCTCTCCTGGACATTGCCTTTAGTACCATGGTGCCAGTAGCTGTAGTCTAATATTTTTGGGTCAGACTTTTTGGGCCCTGCTGTGACCACACAGGAGACATACAAGACTTAAAAGCAGTAACACTACAATGAGATTAATAGTTTAACATGACCATGTAGAAAGGCATCTCTTTGGGCCTGATGGCACATACTATTCCTCCTCAGCCACCCGGCAGCAGGATGTCAGCAGCTGGGTGATGGTACTTGCACTATTGCACAATAGTGTGCTTGAAGTTAGGAGCCTTTACGTGGAATTGGTCAAAAAGTAACTAGTCCACGTTCACTAGGCCTCTAGGCCCATCTTCCTGTTCATTTCCCTCCTCCTGGACTATTTGAGCTATTTAATATATTAATTGTAAGTGAAAGTCTGAGTGAGAAGAGCTCTGCTTGAAGTGGTGAAGGGTCTTGAACCTAGGTCTTGGTACACTGTGAGAGTGCTTTTCTTTGTGATACCAGTTAGTCTGGGATGGGACTTGCTCCTTCTTCTCATCTCATTCCTTCCCAGATGTAAACAAATTTTCTTCAAGCTTTTTTGTTGTTGCTAAATAAAATTGATATTTCTGTATTTTGCAACAGAAGAGGTTGGAGGTGGGAGCTAAGGGCATTCACCACCTTGCAATGCTTAGAGTTCAGCCTGGTAGCAGTCTGAATGTGTGATCATCTAAAACCCAGCTGTGAGGAACAGTGGGTTTAATTTAGGGAGAGGGCCAACGGCAATCAAATAACTCACCTAATTTACCTTAGTCCTCAGAAATGTGGTCCCAAATTGGGAATTGGAAATTTGAGTTGGTTTATGTGCTTTATTATAGAGTAATAAGTAAAAATAATTTTTAAAAAGCATAAAAGGAACATAGTGATGAGCTTAAAACTACTGGATCATCACAGGAATATGTAGACTAAAACAATATGATGGAAAAGACTGAAGCCAGATTATAATTAGTGAGATGCATGTATGATGGAATCATCAGAACCTAATACTAGTGCATAGGATGTGGGTTTCAGGTCATTGAAGCTGGAAGTATTCTTTGAGTTAATCTTGTATGAAAATATTAAAGGAAAAAAACCTATACACCTTACTAGTGAAGATAGTCTGTTTTATACTAAAGAGTGTTCCTAGTGCAGGATGTGAGTCATCCATTCTGACTTCAGTCTGACAAAGGGAAAGTACCAAGAGCTTTCAAATCACTATGTTGTAAGGAACTGAACAAGTACAGAGAGCTCAGATGATTTTATTTAACTAAAATGTCACTATTATTATACTTCAGTTTTTAAAAATCACTGTTACCTTACTTTACTCTTACCCAGCTCTACCCATTTTTATTTTACACTTCCTCACAAGTTTTAATTAGGCAAAGTGGTTTTAGATCAGTGCTGGCTTTTGACTCAGTCTCATGTCTTCCAGCAGTAACTCTGAATATCACCTCTCTAAGTCTAAGATGCTTCTGAAATTGGATGGCACTCTTTTTGGATTCAGGATGCAGGAAACTCTTTATGATCCCTTATTTTAAAAACAAAGGAACTTGAATGATGAATCACAATGTGACAGGTTATGGGCTCAAAACCAAAACAATAGAGGGTTCAAACATTTTGGGCTTTGTGGTTTCAGGATCTCTCATTCCTGTGACTATAGCTGTCAGTCAATACAAGAGCTGGATAGGAGATCTGGCTCCCAAAGGTGGTCTCTTATATGGCAATCATTAGGACTGGTGTGATTAATGCTCTGACAAGGAAAGCAGGAACAGGCATTTCAGATGTTGCTGGCAGAGTCAAATGATGTGTTTCTCTCTTGAACAATGTTGACCCTGACAGAGGACTTCTGCTGCCAGGACAGCCTTCATAGCTTTGGTCAGTTGAGTGATTCAGTATGTTAGAAACAGTAATAGGTTTAATTCTCACAGAGGGCAATCCTCTGTCCTGAGGCCACTGTGAAATATTTCCCTTTGGTATGACTGTGGACTAGAAACAGCCCCTGTTTTAGCTGCAAATCACAGGTGCTCTTTATATAAACTACCTGTGAAGTTCATTCCAAGTTCCTAGCTAAAATAAACAGACCAGTAGTCCCTTCCTGCTGCAACCTTTCTAGTTATAAGCTATTTCTCCATAAAGTAGTAATGGTTCTGTTAGCTACATAGGTTAATAGATAAAAGGCAAATTTGGGAAAGAAGAAGCATCTTGTATATATTCATAGTATAATTTCCACATGTATAATAATAGAAATGACATCATTCCCCAAACCCTCACTTGATCCTACACATATACATTTATAGATTGAGTAAGTAACTGCTCAGGATCCAAGAATTTGCCTTTCAGTTTTGAATAGATCTATTGAATGTTGTATCTGATATCATGCTGATAACAAACCCTCAAAATCAAGTACTGTTATGAAATAGTATGGGATGATGAGTCAGTTAAGTATTCCATCACACCGCACAAGACCCATGTGCAGCTAGCAAAGTACTGAGAGGGTCAAGACATTTTTTAATGCTGAATTTGTGTTCATTTACCAAAAATAATTGTATAACCACAAAATATATTTCTAGGAGCTTTCTGAAAAAAAGAAAAGTCTAGACATGCTAGGGAAGACTTTCTAGAAACACAGTTATACACATGTGAGAACAATGAAAGACAACTTGTACCTTCCATGATGATCATATTTTAGTCCTTCTAGGAGACTGAATTGCTCTTACTCTGTTTGGAGAACTGTGAGTCGGGCAACACTGTTGTTTTGGATAACAAAAGATATCTACACAGTTGTTTGACTTTGCATAGACATTTCTGCATAAGTTAAGATTATGCTTCAGAGACCACATCATATAATTATATAATTCTTCTACGGGTTGTGGTTTACACAGATATGGTTTAGAAGTACAAGGAGCAGGCACATAGCCAAAATTAACCTGGTGATTTTTGCAGGCTTTGAACTTTTATAATGTGTCTCTTGGTTGGCCAGGAAGGGACAAAATCAGATGTTCTCTGTCGGTATGGTGAGTCAGAGCTTTGTAATGTTGCCTTAGCAAGATGGATTCATTGCTGTCTTTACTGAGATGAAAAATTCATTTCACACGGTGTTTGAACTTCAATTTAAGTAGAATTCCCAGGCTTTACAAAGGTTTGTAAGTTCCATGTTCTTCCTCAATTAACTCAACTAGTTGCATATGCTCTGCAACTTTCAAGAGTGAGCCATATTTAGCTCTGTCTAATCAGTGCTATATCTATAGGAGTTGGGTTCATTGCCTGTGTATAATTCCAAGGACCTTAAAACTAAACAGCAAAAATGCTGTGGATTTAGCTGTTTTGGTTGGTTTTTTGTTGGCTTTTTTTGGTTGGTTTTGTTTTTTAGTTTATGCAGGTGGGAAAAATCCAATTGTATTATGATTGTTTTGCAAAATTATGTTTAGATCTTGTTTGCATTTTGGTGTCTGTGTAATTAGATCATAATCAAATAATTGAATTCAAACATATTTCTTATCTCAGCTCCCAGTGAACACTATCAGTGGGGCAGAAAATGAGCTATGAAATCTATCACATTAGTGAGAAAAGGTTAACTTCCGATATAACAAAATAGCTGTATGACCACTCAGTCTTAGAGTGAGATCAAAGCTGGAGAATATAGTAAAATACAACAATATGCTGTTTGACTGATTCGTTATTGAAAATATTATTGCTTGTACTCTACTCTCTCCTTTAGAAAAGGGAAAGAATTCAAAAGTACTCACTGACTTAGCAGCTGTGATGTCCTGTATAAGTTATATAAGTTATAAGTTATATAAGTTATATAGGAGCTTAAGTTGCACCAATGTTTAGTGAAATCTAAACTGAAATCAGAGGACTGCAGCCCTCAGTGAACTTAAGTTTGTAGTGTGTAACAGTACTTGGAGGTTTCTTCAGTACTGTCTGCACTCAGAGGGCTTTCAGGAGTTGATTGTAACATCAGAGGAAAGGAGTAAAAGATTCCTAAGATTTTTTTTGTATAATAATTCTAAAGGTATTAATAATGAGGCTTTCGTGTATTAATTTGGTATATGAATGTTAGTGTTATTGTAACTGAAATTATAGTAACTTGTATTTTCATTAGAGTATTAAGATTTTACTTAGACCACCAACTCTTAGCTGTCTTTTGGCAATAGCAAGATTTGAGCCTAACACAAGGGATACAAAATATGCCTTCCAGATTATACTCTTCATAACTATTTTCTGAAGGCCAGGAATAGATAGAGTGCTGTTTAGAGTAGGGAAAATGTAGAGAAAAACCTGAGTGCCTAGGGAACATTTTCCAGTCACCTATTGTATTTTATTACCTTGGACTCAGATGACAGATGAGTGGGACTTGAGAATTTGGATTTTGAATTCAGGTTCTTCAGTTCTGCCTCCCTCCTGTTTTAAGAGAAGTTATAAGTTATATAAGTTATATAAGTTATAAGTTATATAAGTTATATAAGTTATAAGTTATATAAGTTATATAGGAGCTTAAGTTGCACCAATGTTTAGTGAAATCTAAACTGAAATCAGAGGACTGCAGCCCTCAGTGAACTTAAGTTTGTAGTGTGTAACAGTACTTGGAGGTTTCTTCAGTACTGTCTGCACTCAGAGGGCTTTCAGGAGTTGATTGTAACATCAGAGGAAAGGAGTAAAAGATTCCTAAGATTTTTTTTGTATAATAATTCTAAAGGTATTAATAATGAGGCTTTCGTGTATTAATTTGGTATATGAATGTTAGTGTTATTGTAACTGAAATTATAGTAACTTGTATTTTCATTAGAGTATTAAGATTTTACTTAGACCACCAACTCTTAGCTGTCTTTTGGCAATAGCAAGATTTGAGCCTAACACAAGGGATACAAAATATGCCTTCCAGATTATACTCTTCATAACTATTTTCTGAAGGCCAGGAATAGATAGAGTGCTGTTTAGAGTAGGGAAAATGTAGAGAAAAACCTGAGTGCCTAGGGAACATTTTCCAGTCACCTATTGTATTTTATTACCTTGGACTCAGATGACAGATGAGTGGGACTTGAGAATTTGGATTTTGAATTCAGGTTCTTCAGTTCTGCCTCCCTCCTGTTTTAAGACTGGTATTGAACCCAGCTTTTTAGTCGTTCTAGGAACTGGGAATGTTTTAGCCAACACCTTGGAAAACAGGTAACCTCTCAGAGCTCTTACCCATCACTTCATGTTAATAAGCAACCAAGCGAGCTCTACCAAAAGCTAGCTAAGTTTCAGCTATGTCTCAGCTACGAGTGGTTTTGCTCTCATCTCATTTGGTGTCATTTCTCAGATATTATCAATGTACTAAATGTTCAAGAATAAACAAAAGTGAAAATAAATTATCTTTTCATCTGTTGAAATAGAAATTTTAATACTACCAATCACAGAACAGAGGGCCCTCATTAGATATTAATTTAATACATGCTTATTATTTCACATAGAATTTTTTTTTAAGGAAACCTTTTCACTAGATGTAAATATTTTAAGCTTGCTGCACCATCCTGTATAATTAAATAATGTGGTCACTGTCTTCAGCAACCTACTATTTGAAGTATTTATTTTTTCTTATAGAAATCTCCTTTTCTCAAAGAATTGTTGATTTAGAGGAAGCTGTTACTGTTTCACAGTAAGAACGGTAGCTGTTATTTACTTTGCACTTATAGTTGCTTCACACACTTTCTTTATTGGCCGAATAAAATGTAACTCTCTGAATTTTCCTGTTTAATAATTGTACAGTCCACTAAAGTATTTATGTCTTGCAGTGGTAAAGAAATGTGGTCACATAATAGCTTTTTTCTGATCTGAATGGATGACAACAGGTCTGGAGAAGACAGATCATGCGACCCATTTTGCCAGGAAGAATGTGCTTGCCTTTTCTTCCTTGCAGACAGCGAGGGGGGAATCTCAGAATAATTGCAACTTGTGAGACATAATAGGGAAGATACTTGAACAGTCATTCTTACTTTTCTTTTGGTTACCCATCTTTGTGGAATTAAGCTTATTTTGGGGAAAAAATGAGTTGGGGGCACAATGTACACATGAAGAACTCTCAGGGCATTCTGTGCGTAGTCTTCATTTATGAACAGTCTATAAATGCCAGAGTCTACACTTTACCAAAAGGCTGAATTGCAAATACTATTTTTTATCTTGTATGTTGGGGTCTCTGTTGTTTGAAAGAGCAGGATTTATGATGTTTTTCACCACTTACAAGCCTACACACTTTTCCATTTCACCGTGCAATAAGTTTTATTTAAGTAAATTAACTACTCACTAGAAATTTGAAGGGAGCACAGAGACCAAGAGTTGTGGTAAAAATAATTCATGTTTTTTACAACCAACAAAATGATACTGTTTCCTTAGCTAAAAAGATTTATGTATAGGAAAGGTTTTCTTGCTAAAACTTCAATCCTTTCTTCTGTAAAGAACGTTAAAAATTAAAGTGTATATGAGATGAATAGTTGACTTAAAATGTACCTGTGCAAAGATAATGCGATCCCAAAGGAATTATAAAATCACTTTAGCATCTACCAAGATAGCCAACCTTAATATCTCAGATGCCTGAAACAAAGATGATATTTGATTAAACATATATATAAGTTATGTTTTAGAAACTTCTCATAAATAGCATTTTTTCTTCCTTGACTTTTAGTTTCCCTTTGAGAGTAAAAGCTTTTAAACAAAGTTAGGTCCAAAGCAGGCTTCTTGTAGTCACTGAACAAGGCAATTTTGGCTTCTAAGAGTGTCTTTAAAAGAATCATAACAACTCTCATATCACAGAAGTTTCAACCTGCAGTATTTTCTCGGTTTCGGTATCTCTTTTACATAATAAGCTTGTTCTAGTCTGTAGCATAGGGAGATCTTGGGCATTAGCCTTATAAGATCAGCCTTTGAGGATATCCGGTGCTCATTGCATCATAGAAAGCAAAAGAGAATATTCTGTTCTCACTGTTGCAGCCTTTTCTTAATACTATTGAGCTCTTCTCTTCTGTAATACCTTGTGTTGTTCAGTTGTACAGCTTTTTATGCTTCTGAAAAAAGTGTTCGCTTTGACAGATCTACCAGTTCCTCTACTCCAGAAGGTTCGTCTTCTCCACTGTTGTACTTTAGCATAACCACTAAACACTTAGCTGAGTTTCACTTTATATTCATTATTACTGAGTATAACTGTTATATTCTGTTGGGTTTTCTCTTTCACCTAATCAGAGAAAGCTGACTAAGTAGCAGCAGTTCTTAGACAATGAAATTGAATTATTCTTCCAACCTATGACTTTTGGCTCCTAGCCAAAAGGCGTGCTACTGTATAAAGTTTATTCCCACAGAGAGGTTCTTTCAAGCTTTTTCTAGATCCACTTTTACCCATTACAGTTTCAGATTGACTTTCCTGTATGACGTTGCATGGATAATTTATGTCAGATGATTATAATTACTGTTGACTTAAGTTTAGGAAAGTTAATAAATAATGTTTCACCTGATGTTTTTAATTGATATTTTTATTTTATCTTGTGTATTTATCTTCTCTTTTGTTTACTTGAAGTAGTCTTAAGAAGTGTTGATACAAAATCAGACCATCTCACACACATTTGATACAGCAAGGACATTATTAATTCATATTGTAGTCTCAGGAGGCTATTATCTCTGATTTGGTAATTTTCTATTTTGATCAATTCTTTTGAGAACAAAATATTTTTGAGTGATAGGACTAAGGTTGAAAAAAACATTTTATGACCTATTTAACTTTCTCAGTATTCCCAAGTCTAAACAATCAGTATTCAGAAGAGGTTACTTACACTGAGGAAGGAACTACACTCCATGCAGAAGACAGATGCATCTTAATACATTCTAATGTATTTTTATTTTTCATATCAGAGTTGCTGATTTAAACATATTTTAAATGTGAAAGTGTGTGTAGCTTTCTGCATAACCAGGTTATAAAAACATCCTTGATCCAAATTCCTTGCAGCTTTAACAGACAAAGCAATCATTATAGCAAAGCAATATAGATGCATTGAGATTATGATAACTTACGCAGCCATCTGCTAGTTACACACCAATTGTTAACCAGTGATTTCAATTTACTAATAACCAGTTCTGAAATTTATTCCTTGTCTGGGTTAGGTTTGTGGAACTGAGCAGTAAAAATCTAACCTGAAACTCCCAGATGAAGCACTTGTTTGAAAAGAATTATGTTGATTTACATCACTTGAGCGTCTGGTCCCCCTTTTGGTCCAAATCACTGGAGATGCTCCCTGCCAATTTATGTATAATTTAAATTTTTCCTCAACACAGCAAGTCATGAATCCCCTATTGTCACTGTGAGAATGTGGATCTGAGGCAAGAGCAGACACCAACTAAAAGGAGAGGTCTCACCCACCACCTTCAGTTCCTTCTTCCTGTTTCTTCCTCAGTCACAGCACTGGCCTTCTTGTGGCCATGCAGGTTATTGGTTGGGTGGTTGGATGAGTGGTTGGCTGGTTGTTTCTGAGGGACATTTTTCAGACATCTTTCTCCCAGCTCAGTTCACTGCATGGCACACAAAAACTGCTGCTGCCATAAAGGAAGACAAAGAAATGGAAGAGACAGTTGTTGTCTCTATGGCAACCACTTTGGTCGTTGGATTGATCTGAAAGTGGCAGTGAACATTGAGTATGTTGGATTGAGCAGATAAAATACAAGTTCTGTGAATGAGAGTGATAAGATAGCTTAGTTGCCTTTTGCTTTCTTGCTGTTTTTATGCAAGCACATAGATTTGGGTTACAGCATAAACTAGAAAATATATGTTTGAGTTTTTAGTATCTAAAGTTAACTTGATGAAGGCTTAGCTGTAAACTAATTCAGGACAGTTTGGTTTTTTAGTATAAACTTGAAGTCATATTCCAGTACTTCAGTGTGTAGCTTCAAAGGGTCCAAATCTCGGTTTAGCATGCAGCAATGTAGTATCTTTTATTAGTGCATCACACAATAGCTTTGAGTTCTCATCTTTTATCCTTTCTGTGATATTTTTTTTTTAAAAAAATAAATAACTGTAAATATATCAAGGCTTCTGCTATTGCCTTTATAGCAGCTCTGTATAGCTCTGTAGACAATGTACAAACAAGGAAGAAGAAAAAGTGATCCTTTTCCCGTTGGGCTTGAAAACTGTACTTGCTGCAGAATTCAACAAATAGGTGAAATAGCACATGAAGAGTGGAGATAAATACTAGCTATGGTATTTTTTGCATACAGTGAAATAACCTTGCTTTCTGTCTTGTGGTGAGAGACTATAGAGTAAAAATCTACAGTTAGAAAATAAACGATGCAATCTCTGCAGTTGGTATGCAGCACAGTTTTTGGTGGAGAAAAACACGAATGCACAACCACTCTACTGAAAGTTGCTAGTTTTGAATTATTAAGGGTTATTTCATGCAAACATTCTCGTGAGAGTTCTGTCTGTACCAGCAGTCTCTGATTGTCCTGACCACCCTGTAACTGTCTTTCGGTGTAATATTCTTCTGCAGTTTGTCCTCCTGATTCTTACTTTTGATTAAAAATATAAGGACTCTGCGGGGGCAGTACCCAGGTACTGGAAACTCCCTGAGATAGCCCTCAAGGGCTGCTAATTTGGGGAGCACCAATTCATCCACCTCCTTTCCTGAAAGCCAGTTGATATGATGGTCCTATGGTTGAAGATGTTTTCCTTCCCTTCTTCTTGAAAGTGCTGGCAGAGTCATGGCATACAAGTGGAAGTGTTGCTGAAGGGGCCTGCGTGGCTGAGGCAGAGAATGATCCAGGGCTGCAGGGAGCTCAGCGTGGAGGCAGTGCAGTAGTAAGGGTAGGACCATGATTTGGGGATGTCACACTATGGTTGTGTTGGGATTTTGTTTTGTTCCCTGGGTCACAATGGTGGTCACAGCCAAACTGTTTCTTCACTCCCAAACCCCAGAGGCAAGTTCTTACCCCCAAGTTTGGGGTACCACCTTCTTGCAGGGAAACATGAAGTTCATGATAAGGCTGTGCTCCTGTGACCAGGGCAACCCAATGATAAGAAAGAGATGGGAAGAGATTGCAAAGGACGATTTCCGGGAAGGTGGTTAAAGGCTGATGAGAGCAATCAGAGTCTGCTGGTGCATCTGTGGTGCTGGCAGTCCTTAATAGCATTTTGAGCTATTCACAGTTTGGTTTGTGGGGAACAGGAAATCTTTTAATTATAAACCTTAAAGAAAGTGGGTTGTCCACCTTCTGCAAAAGTGGCTTTTTATACATCACTTTGACATTCTGAAGAACAGACGACTCTCTATGTTAGTGAGTCACAACAAGGATGGTCTCAGAATAAACATGTATAATTTTAGAGGGAGTGATTTTACGGTTTAGTCAACTAGGTCCAAGTGGCTCTAGATAAATCATATACTAACTGTTTGGCTTCTAAATCATGAGATTGAATCATGAAAATAAATCGTGAACAATAAATGTTTCATGATATGGAGTGACCAAGAGTTAAGTACTTCTATGAGATGTGAATATTTTAGACCATGACTGCATCCTCAGTAGCTGAGGACAGTGATAAACCCCTTCCTCCTCCTGCCCTTGAATCTTATGCTGGAGATGAATCTTATGCTTCCAATTTTTTAACATCTCCCTGTGATTTTGTTAGAGACTCCAATTTTACTCTCCCTTCCCTCCCCCGGGCTCCCTGCCCCAAGTATTCTTCAGGAAGCTTGCTTTGGAAATATAATCACTCTTTTGTTATATTTTTTTTTTTTTCTGCTTTGAAACAAAAGCACTGTAGATCATCTAGGAAATACTTGCCATGGAAAAACGTTTTCCAGCAGATAGATAGAATTCACCCTTTGACAAATGCTTCTCTCTACTGCTGTGATGCATGCAAACTTTGCTTTGTTACACAAACAATGGCTTTGTTTTGCAAATTAAAAAATTGTACTGACCTACATTATTTTGCTTGGCTTTCTAGGAGGCTGTCAAAAGGCTAAAATTATCACTTATAATTGTGTGTCAATCTTTTCACAGCTCCATTCATATGATAAAATAATCTGAATAGAGATATCTACTTAGAGGTGTTAAAGGCAGGGTCCTACTGAGCACCGGTTATGCTGTAGTACCTTCGTGATAACAGAGGTTAAAACCTTTGCTGGTAAAAATTGATGTAGCCACATTGACTTCAGCTGAATACAACCAGGGAGTTTTTATTGTGTGTATTTGCCTCATCTGAATCTTTTTAATTTCCAAGGTTCATTATATGCATTCTAGTACTACTTAGATTCGACCATAACTACCAACAGAAAGTGCGTATTTTGAGTGCTATCATCTTGTAAAGAAGTAGTATTTTAGCTGTTATAGTAATACTCAAATTCACTGATGAGAATTCTAGGACTGCAATTTCTTCTGTGTAGAAAATGTTCTATAGGTACTTAGCTCAGCTCTTGCACTGCCAGTAAGGTGGGATTCAGGCACCTGGTGTTCAGAAGAATGGAGTCAGCTATGCCTTCATCACTGGAGACTGGTCTTCTACAGCAAATAAATTATAGCCCCTCATGCGATAATGATAGCTATTAGCGTCATGAAATGTCAATTTGACATTTGTCAAAAGTGAAAAGTCAATCAAGATATGCAGCATATAGTGAATGAAGTTAAAAGTGAGAAGGTATTAGACTAGTTATCCATTATGTGGACAGTTCTAGATTTCTTCAGTAATGCTAACACACATAAGAAATGTGAAAGAATTTAACAGCATGCAGCAAGAGTATCTTTTCTGTTCATTTAGTTCTATAAGCAAAAGGGGTTTAGTGAATATTTCTTTGAAAGTAACTCCTGTTTAATAGTAAAAGAAAGCAATTAAATTATACTGAACCCCTAGTGATAAAAGGGAATTTTAATTCAATTTGAATTGAAAAGATAATATCATTATTAACATTCTAAAAAGTTGAACAATATCCAAATCTTGTAGTAATCTCATTTAGAATAAAATGGAAAAATCTATGTTCTAGTGTGGAAATCTTGCAAACACATAGGCAATCAACTAACTTACGGGTGTATGATAAGCAATTTAATATGGATGTTTGAAGATCAGAAGACTGGAGCACCTCTCCTATGAGGACAGGCTGAGAGAGTTGGGATTTTTCAGCTTGGAGAAGAGAAGGTTCCTGGGAGACCATATAGCAGCCTTCCAGTACCTAAAGGGGGCATACAGGAAGTACAAGGAAGGACTCTTTATCAGGAAGTGTAGAGACAGGACAAGGGGTAATGGTTTTAAATTGAAAGAGAGGAGATTTAGATTAGGTATCAGGAAGAAATTATTTACTGTGAGGATGGTGAGACACTGGAACAGGTTGCCCAGAGAAGCTGTGGATGCCCCATCCCTGGAAGTGTTCAAGACCAGGCTGGATGCGTGCTTTGAGCAACCTGGTCTAGTGAGAGGTGTCCCTGCCCATGGCAGGGGGGTTGGAACTCGATGATCTTTAAGGTCCCTTCCATCCCAAACCTTTCTATGACTCTATGATTTGTGTAAAGTGCATTCTTACATTCAGTGCATTCTGCATCGTGCATTCAGAATTTGGTGCATTTCTTAAATAGTTACTTAATGCAATTAAATTACTCTACTTGATAGAGCAGGCAGAAAAATTGGAATGGGAATTCGCTTTCTAAATTTTCCGCTAGAGATGTAGCTTTTTAACAGGAAACACTGAAGGCAGAAAATCCAGAGAAGAGCAATGTACCATAAAACTAGAAAGCAGCTTGTCTTGCAGCATTTCACTTTCTACAAATACTGCTTCATATGCATACAGAAAAGTACTCTTAAAAATATAATGGGTTAGTGGCAGGTTTTAAAAATCTACTTTAATTTAATTATAGTAGATTTACTTTAATCTAATTTTTCCAAATTCAGCTTCCAGCCATCTCCTAAAGAATAGTTTCTCTCAGAGAAAATGACTGCAAGATTGAGGTAGCTGAATTTAAGTCAAATAAGCATGTGCTAATTATCATATGCTTAATAATATGCTTATTAACGTGCTCCGTTCTAAGCATGTTACTCAGAGAAGTTATAGCAATGATGATTTTTTTTTCTATGGTAGGAACATAGACGTGCTACAGTTTTAAAATCATTGCTAAATAGAAAACAAGAGTCAATACCAAACTTCTTTTTTATAAAATGAAGATTATAAACAGTTACAGTAACTCTTCTTTCTTCTCCCATTCATTTGGAACTATAGGTACATAATTGTGTTTTTTTCCCATAAATGCCACTTAAAATGATGTTTTATTGCCTTCAGCTGCAAAAGAGGAGAATACTTTCTTATTTTGATTTATTTAGTTATTTAGTTTAGTCTCAGATTTAATTTAAGATTTTTATAGCCTTCCAGATCATGCCATGTCAGGGTGACACTTTGCTGTTAAGAGTTCAGGGCTATGGAAAAAAACAAATTTGCCTACAAAAACATGGCTACTGATGCAAGACTTGGGGTTTTTTACAGGTGTTTTTTCTGGCCATTTCCCCCTTTCACTAATGTCGTCATAAAAAGGCTTCATCTTTTCTTTTTTATTTTATTTTTTTTATTTATGAATTGCAATGCCATTTTTTCCCCACTAAATTAAGGTATATGATGCAGACATTAAGTGGAAGTAGGGCTTATCTAACATTCACTGTAATCCCAAATACTTTACCTGGTGGAAAAAAATAGTGTCTTAATATCATTTTAATCTTCAGGAGGTTGACATTTCTGTTGCACCATTTGATCACAGTAAAAAATCATAAGAGAAAGTGGACCAACTCATATTTCTGTGGCCAATGACTTAAGACTTCTAAAATAAATCCCTATGTTTTTCAGGCAGCAGGTGTCCTTTGCCACTGACAGTTCTTCTCTCAATCTGGATATGATAGCACAGCAACAGTGATCATGCTTATTCCTGGCTATCATGACCATGTCATGTGGTTATGAAGAGGCATATTAAAGCTAGTGAGTAGTGAGTGTTGGCAGGCCCCAAACTTAAAAATATCTGGAAAAATAGCAATTGCTTTGTTGGCATCCTTAATCTTTCTGAGATGTGCTTAGGCATATCTTTCTTTTCTTCACATCCTGTCCTTTTGAGAGCATTAAGTGTGCTTCCTTCCCTCAAGAGCAAACAGCAATGTTTTTTTCCTGGCAACAGGAAAAAAATTTAGGCCTAGCTGTGCACTAGCCTGTTCATAAAGTATAAAGAAAGATGGAAATGAGGCTTTTAGGTTAATTTATGTACAACTTTAGGAAAACAGGGTGTCTTTTTTTTGCTCATGAGGTTTTGTTTTAAGCTTATGGTGGTATTACCTCATCTCTTTCTTCTTTTTCTTCTTTTTTAATAATTCCTAGTTAAACTTTGAGCAATGTTCAAAGAAAACAAAACTGAATACTCACTAGACTTGTTGCAGCTCATTAACCTCCACTTGAACACATTTTGCTTTTCATTTCTTCCTAATATTTGTGGGTATATACTGAGATTTCAAAGAGGTTTTGGTCATTCCAAAAATCCTATTGAAACTACTGAACACTGCTGTACATGAAAGCTAATGAAGAATTCTTATTGCTTGCTTATCTTCTGATAAATTCATAGAGAGATCTATTTTATGCAGAGCATGAGGGTGGTGATAAAGAGGAACAAGGTTGGAAAGAAAGGCTAAGGACTCGGTTGGTTTTCACCTCATTAGAAGGATGCCCAGCTGTGGAGAGGTCAGGCAAGAAAGCATGAAGAGAAAAACCACTCATCAGTACTGCAGAACTGTGCTTTGTCCGTCCCAAAGTGGAGTGAATGAGTAACTGCACTTGGCCTTCACTGGTTGGGATTCCCAGAGATCTCATCCATGCTATTCCGTCAGGCAGACTTTGTTGGCTGAAGGGATGAGGATCAGACGGCTTTCCCAGAACTTAGGAGAGTGTGCATTAACCTACTTAATGAAGTTCTATATCAGTACGTATTTGAGTGTTTTTATTTGTCTTGCTGGAATACAGTTTTTCTAATTTGATCTTCAGCTTAATGTCCCTGGTTATGGGATGTGTGATCCTTTCCAAGGATAAGATGCTCTCCGTTACCATAGCTGAATTTGTCTAGGTGCTTGAAAGCAGTTGAAAGGTGTCAAAACATGAATCACGTCTTCCGTATAGTGAGAAGTGGGACATTCGTGACATTGATGGTGATGTTACTGAGAGAGTTCCCATGACTTGTCCTCTTTTCTCTCTCAGGTAAAAATGGTGAGTCTGGGGAGTCTACAGAACAGCATGAAGATGCAAGGTCCTTCTTATCTTTCAACTTCCCATAGCTTTGCTCTATCTGGAGAACTAATCTTTCATTAAGCTTAGCAAACACATAAGATTACCATTTAATTGTTTCATACTCCCACTATCCAAATATGGGACTGTTACTTCTTGATGCAAAGTCGGGAGTGAAAGCAGTAATTGGGGAAAAAATTGTGTTTAGGAACATGATTTCCTAAGTCTGGGAATTACCTTAGTAGGTGCCATTCTTTGCTATCTCCACTCAAATGACCAATCATTTTCTATTCCTCATATTTGAAAGCAATCAAGCAATTGTCTTTGAAAAAGGGAGTGGTAATAGTTGGGATAAATGCTTGAAGTGCTGTGCAGAATCATAGATGGAGAGGAAAAGAGCATCTTGTGGGCCTGGCATAAGAACATCTTGCCAGCTTCAGGCTATCCAGCTGTCCAAGTCAAGATAAAAAGGAGCTGAATCATTCAGGATGAGTGCCTACTGTCCAAAGTACTGCCTAGGGGACATAAAGGGGAAATTATTTATCTGGCTTCAGGGCATTTTTTTGCAACTGAAAGGCAGCTGATTAATTTGGGGAACCATCTAACTGCATTTTGGCTGACTAATTCAGAGGACGTGAATCTGGACTCAAATCACTGAAAAATGTTATTTCATATTGATAGCCTCGAGGTAACCTCATAGCTAAATAGCCATCTCTGATCATATTTTTTGATCTGCAAGTAGTTTTAAAAACAAAGTTTAGGCCTTTTTTTAAATTTTCATTATTTCCTAATAAAATATTTAGAGACTGAAATAATGGTTAATTAAAAAGGCAATGAAAAAAAAAGAATGGAAGTCTATGGATTTCAGCTTTCAAGAATGTTTTTCTCTGTAAGAAGTGGCTGCGTATGTCTCCATTTTCTCCAATGGCAATATATCAGGAAAAGAAGGTTAATTATCATGAATAGTATTATCAGTTTTTTACCTCTGCAGAGATAAACTAAAAGAAATTTCCCTGAGTGGCAGTTTCACAGAGGTGAATGTTTGCACTCTAATACTCGCATTGTGAGAAACACTCACCTAGAAATGTGAAAGACAACAGGATTTTCCTTTTGTAGGTATGTTGCTTGAGGCACAGAGGTCCTAACTGAGGTGTCCACAATCACAGCACACCGATTTTTCTCAGGTTGCCCCTAATCAGGGGGAAAAAAGGCCTCTGGGAGTAGTTCAAAGCCTCCAAGTCTCCAGGCATGTTCCATGTTCCACCAACCCTGGGAGAACTGCCATCTCAGTATGGAGTTGTTTCCCATTCTTTCATTCCCCTGGTTTCCATGAGAAAGAACAGAAGAGACTTGGACAGCAGAAGAGCAGTACTACTGATACACTGTGGGACACATTTGTTCTTCATGCAGATAGGTACTTCTTGCTCTCATTTTTCATCTGCACATAAAAACAGTTGCTTACTAGCATATTTTGCCAGCTTACTTGTAGTGAAATGGATTTGACTCGATGCTTCCATTCATTGAATTATGTCCTTGTTCATGCATTGACCACGTGTTTTATGTGGCTTTACAATTAAGGTCTCAGGATCTAAAAGTAAAATACCAAAAATGTCAGCTTTTGGCCTTCTTTTCTAAAAGGTAACCCTGTGCAGATATGCACTGCAGACTGTCCCCCGCAATCAACCTCCCACAAAGAATAAAGGCCTAGCATTATTTCTGGAAAATTAAAATGGGAGCATTGTTCTATTTAGCCTTAGCTTCAGGGTGTGACAACAAGCTGTTGAACCACAGTTCTCTGTGCTTTCTTGCAGTTTTGGTTAATATAAAGAAAATGTAGAACAGATAATAACAATATATATCAGTGCACTTGGAAATATTGTAATAGGAACAGATTATTGACTTCACAAAAAAGGACAGTTTATTATAGGTTTCGAATGTGATCCTCACTTAGCTTTGTTTTTTTTTATTATGCATTTCAAACCTAGAGCATTTTTAACTTCTCAATTACTTCTTGCAGAAATTATGATATACAGGTATTAATGACAGATAAGATACAAAGATCAAAATAAGATACAGATGTATCTAATCCAGTTGGATTTTACTAATAAATCAGTACACAATGCTAGTTCAATGACAGTTTTCCCTTTCTGTGTGTGTTTGTTTATGGTGTGGTAAATAACCACAAAACAAATGCCCTTTGCTCTCCATTAAAGAAAAATAATGACCCTGAATTAATCCAGTTAAAAGACCAAGTGAACTAATTTGAATAATTACAGCAGAAATGACAAAAGTATGAATTGTTTATTTGATTGTCAAGTTGTTCTTTTGTACTAAAGTCTTAATTTTCACTTTTCAAGATGCAATGACCAACACAGCAATTTAAAATTGTTTGCCATTTCTGTTCATTAAATGAACAAAAAGATACATCTTCTGATGGCCAGAAGTAGATGACAAAGTTCAGTCAAGCAGATAAATAAAGATGAGTCGTTAAAAAGAAAGATATCAGACTATTATGTCATTCAAAGAAAGGTATTAAAAAAACAAAACATCAAGTACAGAATATTAAGCATGAAAATGAGCAATAAGGACGAATGATAAAGTGGTGAAAACAGTCTCTGTGAATGTTGCAGACTTGGAGGAAATTTTTCTGAAACAGAAAAGGAGAAAAGTAGTTTACAGAGTGTGACAGGTCCCATACATCTCCCTTAGCGTGCGTCTATGCACCTCACTGGATAAAGGTACTGCTTTTTAAGAGTCTGCCTGGTCTCTCCTTGGGACAGAATTCCAGGATGGCTAAATCACTTTTCTTCTTATATTATTTCAATTTATGTAGAGGATTTTAATAAAATTGGGTATCAAATGACAGCGTGCTGGTAACTATTCTGGCTTTATTCTCAATTTGTGTACTAGGAATAGAAAAGAAAAAGAGACTAGAGAAAATGGCTTGATGTTCTAATGTGGCTGCATAACTGCATAACTGAGATAACTTACTTGACCAAGTACGTTTTTTCCACAGATGTCCTGTTCTCAGCACCTCGTCTTTCATGTTCTTTGTTTTATGTTTCTTGTTTCAGTTATATGATTGATCTGAAAAATCTAACTGATGGTTAACTTCACTCACTGGTGTCCTGGAAGCTGCCATATTCCTTGGGCAGCTGTGACAGAGCGTCATGTAACGCCTACCATGGAACTGCAGGAGCTAATGAAAGCAAAAGATTTTTAGAACTGCTTCTGCATCTTTCCTGGCCCTGGAACAGAAGGAAAACTGATTGAGCTGCTCACCAGCTTCCTCCATGCAGAAAAGATGAAGGTTTTGAAGCTGAAGGCATGGACTCTAAAAGAGCCTGAACCTGAAGTGAGAATAGAGAAAATCTGTTGGAATAGAGCTGTCAGAAATGAGTCATAACCACAGAGTTTTTACCTCAAAGAGCTCGTGATTAACACATGAATAAGTGGGTGAAGCTCTCCAGGATGCAGATGGGTCTGAGTATTTTCTGTCTTTAAAAGGCATGAGGCTACACACCTCTCATTCAATTGCAAACTGAACAAACTCCTGTATTTTCAGATTCAGTCAAATGCTAGCCCTGCGGCAAGGACTTATGTGAAAAAAGTTGCTGGGAAATTACTGGCTGTATTTTTACAGTGCCCCCCAAAAAGAACCTGAGCACATCATTCTTCCCTACTTGCAGATCTTTCAGGTAAAAACCTAGCTATGAAAGTAATATGAGAGTTTTGCCATTGATTTCAGTGAGGTAGGATTTCCATTCTTGTTTTTGTTATGAAATAAAGATCAAACATTCCTTTGGTGCTTTAAGCTATCAGTCCATCTCTATCACAAACATTTCTTATTCATAGCAATTTCTGTTTTGTTCAGGAAAGATCTCTGCTCTTGAGTGAGGTTTTTAGCTGCTTTTCTCAAAGAGATAGCATGAGCAATGGAGACAGAATCATTTGAGTATCTTTGTGCTTCCTTAAATCTAGGATATTGCAGAAATAGTTCAGTGCCTAATATGAAATAGATCTCTCTGGAGTTCTTCCATTTTTTTCCCAGCTCTCAAAAAAAAATCACTCTCATTTTTGAATGTAAATTCCAGGAGTCTGAGTATAAAACTGATCTATTAAGAAATAAATCATGTAAACTATTATTTGCTAGCTACAGAATAGGATAGCCACTAGGACAAGTATAGATCTGGATATGGTATTTAAAAATGTTTTTAAGCCTGAAAAGTGACATGTATGGAAGTTCCTAGCAGGAGAAAGGTAGCAGAGCCATGACTGCATATGGAAAAGAATAATGAGCCCAGAAACTAAACATTAAAAGAGAAAATAAATCTACTTGTAGTTAAGAGCATTGTAAGAAAAGTATGTTCTTGAATTCGTGAGTAAAGTCTGTTAAAACAGAAGTAAGAGGACGTGGGGTCAGTTACATAAATAACATTTTTAATAAAAACTCATGTAGTGGGTCCATTTATAGAAGGCACATTTAACATCACATGTTTTCAAAAGGCTATACTTGCAGATGCTTGACCAAAAGCTTGGATTGTACTCATTCTCTTGCAAATGACAACAAATAAAACTATTCACCAGCCTGTCCACTGTAACCACATCGTATTGCAACTGCATAGTCCTTGGTTGCTATAATTGCAGAATATGCATCATTTACTTTTAGTGCTTTTAATGTGCTTTTGATTGTGCTTGTTACGTCACCAAATCACTGCTCTCCACAGTAATGGGCTCAGTTCAAATGACATAAGATAAAGTCTACTTAGTAATTTGATGCACCTGCTGCGTCATTAAACTACATTTTGTTTAGTTGATTTAGCTGCAATCCACAGGCATTTAGAAGTGTAACTTTGCCTACAGAAAGAATCTCATATTTTTTCAATTAATTTAACAGGAACATACTCAGGATTACAAAGGAAAGTTAAGTAACTATAAAGAACATAGAGGATTGTTTGTGTTTCTTTCGTTTATTTAAAAATATTTATGATTGCAAAATAGTAGAATATCCTATGTAATTTTGAGGTATTTTTATTATAATAGATGACGAAATGCCATTCTGTACACTAAAATATATTTGACTGCACTACAGATGACAGCAACAATATGTCACTAGACATACATTAAAAGGGAAGAGAAGGGATGGGGGCTGCCCCAAAATAGGAGCTGGACTGGGGCAACCCAGTCCCTGCAGGGCTCTGCATCACCCTCCAGCCCCTGATTTTCAATTAGCCTTGGCAGCACTGGGAAATCGAGGTATAAATATTATCAGCAGTGTTTCACTTGCAGCATTTTCAAAACTTGGTTAACCTAACAGGATTTAAAAATATGTCAACACAGATGATTTTTCTGACGAATTTCCCATGCATATTTTTACCTTCTATCTTCACATATTTTGTGAAAAGTACTAAGATAGCAATGTAGGATATTGCAACTGATGACTGTATAGACACTGAGCAAATATATTTTCATGTGCTCTTTAAAACATAAGAAGTACATCATACAAGTTGTAAAATAGGTGCTTAATAATACACAAATAGAAGGGCTTCTCAGTTTTTCATGTAATTGTAATAACAAAGTTTAACAGAGGGACTTAAAGCTTCAAAAAACGTATTTGTGAATATTTTCATGTATTTTAGCTGTTGATTCACAGATGCATCACAAAGTTTCGCACTAGTTTGCACTTCAATATCACTACTTCCATTGTCTCAAAAGGAGCTATACCTCTGCATTTTTTCAGCAGATTCAGAAGTGCTAAACATGCACACATTAGTGAAAAGACACTTAATTTTATAAAATATATTGTGTAGAAGAGTAATTTTGTTGATTTTTCATACTGTTGTATGAACCCACATCCAAAACTGAATGACAGGAAGATATAATTTCCCTCTGTAAGGTCTTTCTGATAACATGCTAACCAGTGAAGTTAGTAAAAAAGTAGAAATCAAAATATTGGTTTCACAGCCAAGTGGAGATGACTAGCTTCTTTCCAAACCATATAAATAAATAAGAACACTTACATAGGTTTATTTTATTTAAATCTAGATTTGTAGAGAATTAAAACAAGAGGAGCCAAAGATACCAAAGAAATTTGGAAAAACAAGTAAATTCTTGATTTCACCTTTAGGAACACAAAAACCACTATAAAAGTATGGGTCATCAAAGTAAGAGGAGTTTTTGAAAATCAAGAACCTCAGATACTTTGTCCTGATGAATTCTAAAGGGCTGTCAAAGCTGACAGTGGACATAGTGATTACTTTGATTTTAGGAACCAGTTAATAATGAAATAAAGAAATGGAATATATTTGCCTAGTTTGAAACTAGGTTTTGTGAAAGAATCTCATTTTCTGATTGATGATTGTTCCTAAGCTGATATGTAAAGAAAAAAAAAAAAGTCAGTAGAGCCCATGTCTCTTCATTCAACTATTAATTACTGACATACCATGAAGCAATTTTCAATGCGAAAATATTGCCAAATACAAGAGATTTTGATGTAGGATTTTAGATATAATAAAAAGTTATACACCTATGAACAAGATGTGAGGATTATGCTTATAAAACAAGAGCGCATCACAGAAATCAGTATTTCTGGAACTGATCTCTGAGTACAGTGAAAAACAAATAATATATATCTCAATATGAGTTTTGAGTGTGATGCTGCCATAAAGAGTTGAGTATAAGATTTGTTTATACAATGAAAAAGAGGAATTAACTAGACAAGACCAATTATTTTACTCCATAATAGTGTTTGGCTGACACAGGAATAAAATGTGTGGGTTTAGTGCCTGCAAATTTGAGAAGGGACTAGAAATCACGGTGGGTGTTAAAAGATCTAAAATAGTTATTTGAAAACTGGAAAAAAATCTCTAGAGTGTTCTCTATTACCTTAGAATACCCAAAAAAATGTTGAGAGCTGATTTGGTCTGAGTACCAAAATGTCTTTCAGGGAAAAAAAACAAGCACTCAGTAATTACGTTGAAGTTCAAGAGAGAGAGAATGGTGGTGGTGGGGGGAACACGACACGATTTGGGACTGGGGGGAAAGAAAAAAAGAAAAACATAGCTATTTTAAAAATAAGAGAAATGGAGACACTAACTGCTGGAAATGTCTATATATCTTTTATATCCTCAGATCAAGACAAAACTTTCCTACAAGATTGCTTCAAGTTAGCACAATTTTTTAGACAAATATATTGGCTCAATGCAGGAATAACTCAATGAAAACCAACATCCCATAGACTGCAGAAAGTGAGGCTAGACACTCATAATGGTCTTGTCAATCTTTCGTTCTGTATTAGAACAATTATTTCCTGATAAATCTCTTTCATCTTTGAAGTCTTTTAGTTGTGCAGTCAAACAGATCTTGGCACTTTAGCCCCCAATTGCCTCCTTTAAAGCTCTTTTAACTACAGCACAAGTGAGGATTCCCAAATCAGCTGCCACTTTCTGTAAACATCAGAAGATAAGCAGAGTAAGATTTCCAAATGACAAAAAGATGTAAAAATACATCAGTGCATGAAAGCCACATATCTGTGATTGTACAAAGTACTTGCTTTCCATATTTATGAATCTCTGATCCCTTTGGGTGTGAGTTTGTAATGTTTGCCAGAAATTCTGAGCAGAGAAGACAGGGAGAAGAGTTAAAAATATGTAATAGCAGGCCATAGAAGAAATCCTAGTGGGCCAAGGTAGTTGTTGAAAGGCAATTTGTAGGAGAAAATTAGTTTTCCAGAAAATAAATTGGAAATCAATTCTGCCAGTGGAAGAAGATCTGACTGTTTATTTTTTGCCCCCTGTTTTGGGTAGCTCTGGGTAGCCTAAGTAACATTAGTCATAGAGATTCTGTATAAAGTAAGAGGAAAAAGAAAAGGACATTTTTTTTCCTTTTATGTATGTGTTGCAATATTTCTCTACAGTTACTAATTGGCAATATGTTCTGTTTAGAACACAGGCTGTCCACCTAAGCCTTGAGAGACATGAGAATTAACAGTTTTCTTCAGAACAGAGACTACTAAATTTTAAGGGCTCAGAGGAAATGATGAAAGCTGTTTAAAGAGATACCTAACCTTCTTGATAAGCTTTTTTGATTTATGTCAGGTCCATGATCTTGACAGTAATTTCTATACCTTTAAAAATTTCTCTCATGAGTAACGTAACTCAAAGATATATATTGGTCTATATATAGGAGTTCAGCTTTGTAGTGGAAGAGGAGATTAGGTTTCCTTGTTAGAATCATTACATTAATTATATATGGTTGGATCTGTAAACCTAAAGCGGGCTTCAGTTCTGCTTTCAGTTCTTTAGTTACTGGTACCACCAGGAATCAGGAACTGCAAAGGGACATGAAGCTGAAACATAATAAAGTAAACAAAACAAAAGAATCTCAGGAATTTTTTAACATAAACAAGGTTAAATTTCAGCCAGAAACACTGCTTGCTGAGTGATTCTTCATGGTTTTGCGGGATTCTTTTCCCACCATTATCATTATCCTAATTAGTTGTACCAAAATCTTGGATAATTAATTGTATAATGTATAATGTCTAATATATTGTCTAATATAATATATAATTGTACGATGTATAAGAATGTATAGTTATTTAGAAAGCTCAGATTTTTCCCAGAGGAATACAGCTTTTAAAGAGTAGTTAAACTGAACGTTACTAAATTACAAAGAAATCTAAATATCTTGAATTGCAATAGTTATGAAAGACATTTTGTGAATACCTACTACAGCTATAAAATGTACTCATATTCTGAGAGATTTCTTCAGGACTCAATCCAAGCTGTCTTTGGGCTATAGGCTTTTATTTTCTTATTCTTTGGTTAATACAGTTTTGGTGCAAAATGGAGAATGATGAAGTAAATATGTTCCAATCCAAACTGGCTTATTATGGAAGAAATTTATCTGCCATGTGTGAGACACTAGTTTTTGAGCTACAGATCTGTGGCAGGAGCACCCACCCCAACAAAGCCGTGACAAAGATCTGACAAAAGCCCCCAAAAATCTAACAAGCACTTGGTGAAAGCCCATGAAAACAGTCTTTGTTATGCCCACATGGTGGTGATCAGCACATACACATTATAGGTGAGTGATTACACATTTTGGGTAGTTGACCATAAATCTTAAGTATTCTTAGGTTGGCTGCATAAGTTTTAACTCCTGAGTGACATTCTCAGCATCTGGACTCTTAATATTTGTTGGAGTCTCAAAGCAGTTTCGGTTAGAGTAAAATTTATTGTGATTTTGTTACCACTTTGTAAAAATAAATCCCATTTTCAGTTTGTTAGTCTGACTTGGTTTTGTGAGGTTCCACAACATGACCTGATCAGTTAGAACAAGAGCTTGAATTCTCTTACATCAAAGTGAGTACTATAAAGACCAAAACACTTGTTACTGTAGACAGGACGAGGAATGACTTTAAGTAGCTGAATGAAACAAAGCAAGAAAAAAAAAAAGCTGTATAATGTAACCTGTCTGTCACAGAAGCATTCCAGTGAGTGCAAGAATGAACCTAAGTTGGATCAATTTCTCATGCAGCTAATTCTTTTGAAAGCAAGAAACCTGTCAAAATAGGACTTTAAAAATAAATGAGGCTTCCAAGTGAACAGCAACATGGAGGATTCTAAAGACAAGGGGTGTAATTTGAAAGATATGTCAAAGGTGAGCCATTGCTAAAAGAGAAAGGAAGTAAACAGATCTATTATGTTTACCATTTAGATACACAGGAGAAAAACAAGACTGAAGTGCATGTCTTATTAACTCAATCTGCCTCAAATCCAGATAAAAGGGCAATAGAGATGTTATCTTTCACAAATAAATGAATTCTGTTTCTGTAATTATTTAGTTATTATTTATACAAAAGAGGACAAGAGAAGGTGAACACAGAGAAACAGAAGCAGTGCATTCCAGATGTATGGAATTCCAAGCAAAATAATATAAAGATTAACAATAGTCAGAAGATACCATGGTATCCAGCACAACCTGATCAGTAAAGTGCATTCAAGGTAACAACTTCACTGGAAGACAATAGACTTGAAAAATATTATAATGCATCTAAACAACGCGATAATATTTCTAGATGACTAAGTATGGTCTGGAGACATGGACATGAGGAATCCAGCAGTCCTTTGCTAAAAGTAATATAGTAATAGTAATAGTAAACCTAAATTTTGAAGTTAACAATGAAGCTGTATTGGTTCAGAATCTGTCCCCTTCATGAGCAGAGTTCCACTGACTTCAGATTCGTCTTCCTTAACTAAGTTCCTATGGTAAGATGCCATTTCTTCTCATATCAGACTCAATACCCAACTGCTTCTAATTTTTTGTATTTTTCAGTTGTGTTTTTTCATTTGAGTGCCCTTTGTTTACAGATATAAATGACCTACCATGGTTTCTGGGGATCAGCTGCATCCATAATTGTTTTTTTTTTTTGTTCCATAGTTGTGCACGCATATTCAGGAAAATCTGCCTCTGAAGTGTGAGTTAGTAACTCGTTCATATGTCTAACTTGCAGCACATTGTCATAAACATACTTTTAAAGCTTCTACATAAGCAGCAGACTTTTGAAAATCAAACCATAAACCAAGACAATTTAAATCAACCTAGTCTAAAATAAGTACCTTGGAATAAATCTAAATTAAACAAGCATCAGTAAAATGGTAAAAAAATCTTACAAATTCAAGCAGTGAAAAATAATTCTAAAAGCATGTTGAAGCCCATGAGAAACACTGAAACATCTAAGTTATTCTTTCTTACTTCATTTGGCCTTCAGAAGTCATTTGGTCAGTTAGATTTGACTTGGAAGAAAAATACACTTTTTTTTTTTTTAAGAATCATTTTTCAGTCTACAAGGAAAAGCAACATGTAAGTCTATTTTATTTAAAGTGGATTTTTTATAATAAAGTTTTCTTGAGTCCCTTTAATATTTCTACTTGCTAAAAAATATCAGTCATTAATATTGTTTCACTACCTTTGCTGAAGACCACATAAGTTTTCTGTATGTTTGAACATGGAAGAGAATCCAGATTACCAGTTTTGGGTCTAGACCTTGATTTCTTGTTTTCCAATATCTAGTGATTTAGTTTTGAAGATTTGAGTATGCAAAAATAAAGGTCAAACCCACATCAAGGTATGCATATAGGTTAGGATACTACAGACAAAACCAATGATGAATGGACTAAAAAGATATTTCTTAGTTTATCTCTTAGGCTGGAACTTTTTTGAAAATTTATAGGAAACACAAGAACTCTTGCTCTGAACAAGAGCAAAATGGCTCTGATTTTCATTTTCTTGAGAAGCGCATTATTGCTATGTAGTGTTGCTATTACTGTTAACGTTAAAGTATTAGAGTGAAACTCAATTGGAACAAATGCTATGTTAAAGCTCCATCCCATTCCAGAGTGCTTATGAAGTTTACCTGAAACAATCACTAAATAAGTTTCATAAGCATGCCATCTGCTCCTAACTAAATCAACGTACATCTCCTTTATAATCAGAGAAGGCAGGGCTAATTTAGCTAAAATGGAACATCTACATCTCGAGTTCTCAGTCTAAGATATATTTATAGTTAGTATAGTCTAGTTCACATTTCATCCCTTCTTAAAGTGAACAGCTAAAAGAAATTTGATAAATCATAATTCGAAGAACCATTTCTTCCCATTGACTGTAAAAGGAAAGTAAACATGCTAAGCACTACACAGCTATGAAGGAAACACTTTAAATTATCATAATTTCAGTAACAGTAGACTCATAGAAATGTTGATTGAATGCTACCTATGAAGGTCATCTATCCAAACTTCCTATTCACATCAGGTTTGTTGCCAACACTAGATCAGGTAGGTTACCTGTATCTTTGTCTAGTGGGCCTTGAAAGCCCCCAGGGATTGATATTCCTCACCCTCTCTGCATAACCATTTCCACTGTCACTCTGCTGATAAAAAAACTTTTCTGATTCTCAGTGTGAACTTAGCAAGTCATAATGTGGAACTACTGCCCCTTGCCACTGACATTTTGCCATGGGTTTCCTTTAGCTTTTTTTTTTTTTTTTTTTTTTTTTTTAATTTTAGAACTGGTTCTAATCTCCATGTAGTTTTTCTTCTAAAGATGTTTCTAATAGAAGCAATACAGAGATGTCTCCCTGAATGTTACCATAAAAGACCTGGTTTGCAGAGTATTATTTTCTTCAGACAAAGAAGTGTTTTGAAGTGACAAGCAATTTCTAAGCCTGGGTGATTCAGTTATCAAATCTATACTGAACATCATTTAATGGGCCAGATCCTTCAAAGGTATCACTGAACAAGCATGCCATCTGACAGCGTCTTCATTCTGAAAATATTGCTTCTTTCTGCTCTCAAGTAAACAGTCTACTTTTTGTTGCCTTGTCACTCTATTTTGTTTTTTCCAGTGGTACAGGAGTTAACAACAAGTAGTAACAATATACCATAAATGCTTCAGTATGGAGGTGTATATCACTGACAAGTAACAAAGGTATCACATTAGTCTGGTATGAGAAGCAAAACATTTGGAAAGCCACTAGTTATTCCACTTTCAAGTCATAAATCTATCTCTTAGAATCTTTTAGTGTGTAAGGAAGAATTACTGGCTACAGTTCTAGATATATTCTATCTTTAATTCATTCACAACCAGCACAGGCTTTTCAGCCAAATAACATGCATTTGTTATTTGTATAGAAAAATAGTTCATTATGGTAACAATTAGTAGGTAGGTCTGTAGGATAATTTCACTGACCTCTTTTTCTTCAGTTTGCTACTATTCAGTGTTGATAGTGTTAAATTATATTTATTTTTAAATCTTATTAAATATCACCACCACCACCATCACCAACTAAAAAGTTAAAATTAGATTTGAAAACCATACATGCCAGAAAACTCATCATTAGCAGGCTATGCCAATCATAATGCTATGGCCTGCTATTTTATGATGGAATAAAATTTGCCTGTGATGTAGTATGTGATATTTGTTCTTTCCCTTTACTTTACTTTTGTTTCGCTCAGGATATATGAAAGTGTAGACACTCTTGCTGAAATATTTTATTTTTTTGTTTAAAAAAAAAAAAAGTGCTCTCTGACATTCTTTCAGTGTGTGTAGGTATAAAAGTGTACATATTATTCAAATATGTACACAAATATGTGTGTGCATATTATTCAAAACAACAATAAAGAGCAGTGGACATAAATATTCCGTTTGAAGGGAGCAAAGTTACCAGGAGAGGTGGAGAGTGGATGATATCTCAGCTCTGTCAATCCACTGGAATGGCCAAAACCCTTGAGTTAGAAGAGAAGAGGAAGAAGCATGTGCCAAATTGGCACATATTGAGCAGATGAGAAGTAACATCCAGAATGTGGATCCAGGGATACCCTCCAGAATAGCTCTCTAGTTTCATTTCTGCTCCAGCTGCACAGCTGTGTCCACCTCTTTTTGAAGGGGAATCATAGGTATTAATGAAATATTTTTCCCATGGCAGGAACTTTTGCTTCTGTACACAATTAGGGAACATAGATTGCAGTTCAATCTAGATTCATCATTCAAATTCTAATTTATTTATAACATGAGCTTTTCCACCTCACAGATCAAAAAAGCACATAGAACAGCAAGATACATTGTACAAATGTGTTAGGAAAAATACAAAATTATAGTTCTTCAGTTTCTCTAGTCCTTCATAGTGACATACAATTAATTTCCTTAGGTATTGGTTATTTCCCTTCTTAACTGAGGAGACAGCAGTAAACTCAATCTAAGCATTTAAATTTCTTCTTGGCTGTTCGTAGGCATTTTAGCTATCAGCAGCTACAGTTATAAGAAAACTGACTAGAGTCCATTTCTAGATAGTTACAGAACTAAAAAGGACTCATTCCCACAAATTTTATAGGAAAATACAGGTCAGGGTCTCATCAATACAGCCCCCAGGCTGCTGACACAATTGCTACCTTTGTCTTTTTCATTGTCATCTCATTATATTCAGACTCAAAAGTTGCAGCCCAAGAGATCAAAATTTTGTTGTTCCATCCTTCAATACTTGCAATTCAGTACTTACACATTTAAAAGTCTATGGCTGTAGACATCTAGATTTTAACTTTTTTTTTTTTTTTTAAATTAAAAATACCCATAAAATAATGGTAAGATTTGGAAAGCTAGTAGCAGGAATAGAAGATATTTTATAGCACAGTGTCATTAAATCATTAAAAATATATTCTGTCATGATAAGAGGGACAAGGCTTTCTCAAAGGAAGTCTACAAACTTTGATCTGCCCAGAGGAGGTATGGGCACCAAAGCAGTTGTCTCTGAGTTGCACTGAGAAAGCAAAACAGCAGGAAAGCCATCTCTGCCAGGGAAGTTGCAGTGGCACTAATTTTTAAAGGTGTGAGGAAGTACTGAGCAAACAGATAAAATTGGAGGCACCTCAGTAAGAATTTTTTTTCAAAAGCCTTTTTTCCATTGGTTTTTATGGCATGATAGGGAGTTCTGGGTTGTTTGTTGTTTTTTCTTTTTTCCCTACATGAATTCTTTAAATATTGTACATGTATGTGCATTGAGTCATTCATAAAACAAAAGTTGTCATGAAAGCAACATAACCGGCGAACAGTGTCAGTGCCAAACCACTGCCCAAGTAACTTCTCTGACCTGTTTCTAAATGTGAAGGAAGAGAGTAATGTAAATTAAAGGGGCTAAATTCAGTGTACCATAATGTACCACTCTTCAGCCATTTGCTCACACTGATGAAACGCAAAAGTTGAGTTCTCAAGCTCAATTGTAGGGAGATCAGGATAACAAGGATTATCTGAAGGTAAGTAGGTAAAACCACTTCTGTATGAAAATATATATAGTCACAGATGCACAGCAAATGCATGCACTTCTGGAGATCCCTTAGAGTTGAGTTTTGAGTCAGCATTTCATATGCATTTTGGACAGAAAGTATTTAAAAGAAGAATATTTTAAAAATATCTTTATTTACATACAAACTTTCTTGGTGTTCCTTAAGTTAGGGGGAAGTATATCTATTTTAAACTTTGCATTGATGATTCTGGTTTCAGAAGTCAGTAGCTGTAAGCATGCAGAAATAAATGTGAAATCATTTTTTCTAATTAGCTATAACCTGAAAATTATAAATGGAGGAATTTCTGTCATAGATCTTACTCTTATGAGTACATATTTTGAACAGGATGAGTTTTACACAATGGTATTTTGTAAGCATTACAAAATGAAATGGCATTGTATTTGTTGGACAATTACTGTGGACGTCTTATGAAGAACGTATGATATGTCAGTGTACCTATCACAGTTATCTGCTCACTTTCAAATTAGCTTTTCTTAATGGCTAAACAGAATATTATCAAACCAAAACAATCCAACATAAAACTAAGTATTAGGTTGCTGATAAATAGCTTGCTAGTATCTAAAATATTGTATATGTCAGGTATACAATATCTGACTATGCTGTGTTGAAAGTAAATTGTGCTTGCCTTTATTGTCTGAGGACTCTGCCTTAGGAAATTAACTACATAAATAATTACTGTGAAAGAAGGTAGTTTACTTCATACACTTTGAAAATGGTTCATTTTTGTGGCAAGCTTGTGTAAAGAACTATAAATAAAAAATGCACATCTTCAAATACATAAGTGGAATATATAACCATAACAAGTATAATTGCATTGCAAAGCCAATTCCATCAAGCTTTCTAGATCACACAGTATGGAGACTATCAACAGAATACTGACGCTTGCTTCTGTCTTTGAGTGTGATTTTTGCACATAGTTTTAGACCCACAGAGAAATGTATATTCTAATTGTATGTGTTGTCAGTCAGGTGGAGTCTATTATTCACCATCCTTCTAAATTACAGTAATGTAAAGCAACAGCATTTAAATATGGAGAAAAGGAAATACAGTAAATGGGAAAGATTCCTACATTTATGACAGAGCTTTTGACTAACACTGAGGTATGATTGCAGTACAAACAGCTTGTTTTTAGTATATACTTACTCATTGGCCTTAGTCTTACCTACTAGTATACACTTTTTTCCGCTGGAGTGGCTGATGACTGGATTTCTTACAAAGAATAATATAGATAAATGTTGAAGAACTGGACTGAAATCAGGTCATATGTGCAGACAGATAAGGATCTTATGTAATGTTGAAAACGAATGTTATTTCATTATTAATTAATTCTCTGAGACTGGTCCTTTTCGTCCCATCTATAGAGACTTTAGAAACTTTTTAACCTAAAAATATCATGCAGATAGAAGAGAGGTTAGAGGGTGAGATAAACAAGAGCAATATATTGTAGTTATTATTCTGTAGCCTACTGATAATTATTGCATTCAATTTTAGTTTAACAGGGGCTATTCTGACAGAACAAAAGAAGAAAACAAAGTACATAAAGAAAAAAAAAGAATAACATTTGTGCAGCCTTTTTTACTGTTTGGAAATGGAGCCACGGACAAGCAAAAAGGAATCACCTAGGAATTTCAGGGTAGCACATGAGATTTCATCATCATGAAACAGAAATGAAATTTGCTTTGATTTTCTGACAACCTCCATGGGAGGAGCTGAAAATCTGACTGATGCCTTTATGAAGGAGTTGTGTTGTTCTTCATAGATTTCCATATAGCTTTCTCTTTAATGTAGCCTCATGTTGCAACTGAAAAAGATACAGAATGTTTTCCCCATTTCTCCTAATAATCTAACAAATTAGATTACTGAAATCTTATAATTACTCTAATAAAGAAAGGGATTCTTTCATCCTGTTAAACCAAATAGCAGGCACAAAATAAAAAGCCATGATCTATGTAACTTATGAAGTTCAGGCTTTAACTAGTATCTACACTGGGTACAGCCAAATGACTATTCCCAGACTTCATGCATCTCTCCACATTGTAAATGCAGCTCCTGCTGAAATTCTCAAACGTACAACTGCCATGGAAGAGAAAAAGAAGTATTCCAAGGTGTCTGTAGACCTTGGATGCCCAGGCAATCAGTAGTAGCTAGCTCCCATCCGTGCCACTGCAAAGTGCGCTTCTAAGGGGAAGCAAGACAATGGAGAAAGCAAAAGAACATCTAGAATTTTAGCATTCATTATTTTTATCAGAACTAATATTATCTGTAGAAAAATTTGACAAAATATTTTAGCTTTATTCTTTGTTACATACCATTTTAATACTGTAGTGACACAAAATAATGCCAAATCAAATTTCAAGTTCTTGTTTTCTTTTATTGGGAATGATGATGATAATTACTAATCCCTTTCTTGAAACAAAAAAGTACCCAAAACACAAGTGGAAATGTATTTGTGTGGCTGCAATATATCATTTGATATAACAGTAACAGTATTCACAATAAACATTCTCAACTAGTAATGAAAGCCCATTCCCCAGATGCCGTCCTCCATATTATTTTCTTTCTTTAGCTATTTCTTGGGTGTCCTAAACCTGTGTAGATATGAGCTTTTGATGAACTTTTTCTTCAGTGATTTCATTATAGTGCTTGTTGACTGCAGATATACTTCTGGCATTTGCAAAAATCTGAAGTAATGAATTTCACAATTCAGATCTACAGTGCATGGAAAATATTATCCTCTGTGTGTTCTATAGCTTCTATTCAATAAGTTCGTGTCCTATCCTAATATTTTGTCTAAGAAAGAATGTATCATCATTTTGTATTCTATTTCAGTTAATGCTCCTCATTTAACGTGTATCTGAAATAATGATAGAATTCAGGAAGTTCTGTACACCATCCCATTTGACATACTAGTTTTTAAATAGGATTTATGATTTTTATTGAAAAACCAAACTTACAGTCACTCAAAAACCTGGTTATGTGGTTTCCTCATAATGTACCATAAGATACATTTCTCAGGCATGACATGATGCCCAGTGTTAGTGACAGAAACATGACATTCCCCATACATTCTCTCTCTTTATATCTGTCATCACTACTGTGAAAAATGAATACTTGATGAGGAAAGGAGGGGGAAAGGCTGACAAATAGACAAAGCACATTGCAGAAGCCTTGTGACAAACTCTCAGAGGGGTGCTGTGTCAAACTTCATGTCATGATCTGCATCAGTAGCCGATGTGCTAGCAGAGCAGGAAGGGAAACAAAAGGTCATATGCATGGAAGTGATGGAAGATTACTGTTTTGCTGTCTCCTTGCATCCTTAACTGGAATGGCAGATACATCTGATACACTTTATCTTACATTGAAGAATCTAAAACCTTCAGGGAAGTTTTTGTTCCATTTTTTAGATTTTTTTTTGGTGTTTGTTCAGTGCCTAACAAAATGAGGACTGATCATATGAATAATAAAGTCAAGGAAATAGATCCGTGTTACACAAATGAGTGCTCTGTCAAGGATAATTTCCAGTTGTTATGTCAAGTAACATCTTGTGAGGCTACAGGCTAAAAGTTTTTTTTTAGAAGAATGTCCTTTTCCAAGGACTCGGTGGAGACAAATTTTAAAACTAATCATTGTGGAGAAAGAACTGATTTTTTTTAACAACTTCAGTATGTTTCCAAATATCTCCTCTCACCTCAGCTTTCTGGCTCTCTACTCCTCATCCCTATTATAAAGTTTTTAGAATTTTTAGTTCTCTGCATAGTTTTTGACTCTTAAGTCTTCAGTAATAATCAATTCTCACAAAGAATTTGAGATATGTCTGGACTTTATCTCCATTCTTTCCTCAACTGTTTTTGTCACAAGATGAGGAAAAATGATGCAATTAAACAGTGCATTATTTGGTAGTTTTCTTTGCAGAAAAGCTGTTCTGTTACATGAATTTCAATGCGGAACAAAACATTTCATGATGGTCTTCATTTTCTGAAGAACTGGTGTGATTCCATCTTGAAAATGCTTGTCTGATAAGAGCTAAGAAAACAAGGATCCTTGTATCATTCAGTCTCTGTGCAAACTCTTTCATCATTTAAACTTGTCCTATTATCTTCTCGTGCTTCCTGTTCTGACAAATATAGCCAATAGTTAGGAAAAACAATATGTATGAGTGTATATTAAAGAAAAATTCTTCAGGAATATTTCCCTCTTATAGATTTGCATTTATATAGGTAGATTTTTTTCCATATTTCCAAATATTTCCATATTTCCATATTTCCAAATTCCATAGATTTTTCAGAATGTCCAGTCACATCTTGATGCTTATTCAAAACCAGCACAGTATTCTTGGCTACATAACACAGTAAGCAAAAAAGGCATTTTTTCTGTAAGTAGTAAGTATTCAGTGTTGCCAAAGGCAAAATGTAATCTAATAGCAAAATGAATTATTGAAATGTTACAAAGATACAAATAGCCAGCTATGCCATCAACCATCAACTCTTCCATGACAGACAGATATGTAACTCATCAGGTCTTTGCTGATGTCAATACAAAGATGCTGAAGTGCTATCCTGAGAAAGAATCTAACAATAAAACATCACTACAAGGAATATTGTAGTTATTCTTTATGGTATCTTGCAATAGATGTTTTATGATTATTTTTTACACCCAGGAAAGCAAGAACATGTAATCCCTGGAGCTATTAGAAAGGTTTCTTTTACTGTGTTATTGTACTACACATTCAGAGCATCATGCATTACTGAAGTGAGCATTTAAATTCAGACTTGCATAAAAGACAATGAGCTATTTATGAAGCTATGTAGAAGGAGAATGTAAAGAAAGAAGATAATAAGCTGCCTGTGAAAATAGCTTGACTGCCATGACTTCTGGTCTTGTTAGTGTCACCTGTGCAGACAGAATTAGGATTGAAGATGCTGAGGAGGATAAAGAAGTCTTATGGTATTTGAGAGGTTAAGGAGGGGATGTTGCTAGCCAACTAGTGAGCTTAAAATATGTGGAACTGGGGCAAGATTTGCTGGTTTATAACATCTGTCTTTAAAAGCCTGTATAGAATTATTCCCTATGGGTTCCTAAACAAATTCTGCAAAGACAGGACTCAAAAATAAAAAATAAAAATAATAAAAAAAAAATCTGAGAAGACTAGAGTGAAAGAGAGCAGAGAAGCAGAGATTTTGATGAGAAAGAGACACAAGCTCCGCAGTTTAACAAATCATCCCCCAAACCAGACAGGATTCTCATCATCTGCATAACTTGGTTATCTGTGAGACTTTAACAGAAATAGGTTATGCAGAAATTGCATCACAACAGCATCTATGGAGTTTGCACCCGTGGCTGAGAAACACATTTCTCTGGCAGAGACCTTTGTTGCTTGGTTGTGTTTTGGGTATTTTGTGACCAATATTCTGTTCTTCCTTATGGGTGAAATTGAGCAGGTGCAACACTTCTGAGAGTTAAAAGTGTGTTTGGGTGGCAACTAATCTAGTGTTTTCCTAAGGGTATCTGGTTTTGCACATAATGAGACAATTGTTCAGGTATTTGTGAAAATGCCAGTTGAATTGGGAAGCAGTTTAACCATTTCCCCAGGAGCCCAGATGCTCCATCTGTCTGCTTGGGAAAACATGTGGGTATGGTTACAGTTGCCAATATTGTCGAGTTCTCCATATGTCACCACAGTGTTAAAGGGGTCATTTCACTGTGCTGGGAACCCTTATACCTTGAGATAAATTTATAGCTCTATCAGCTGAATGCTTTGGAGCTGCTTTTGAAATAGGATTTAGCACTCAGTAATTTAGAGCCTTTTTTTCCATCGATTTATGCTATATTTGGTTTGTTCCAAACTGGATTAGCTGCAGGATTGCTTGGTTTTATTAGAACAAAAAAAAACCCAAACAAACAAACCAAAAACCAGCTCTGAATAGTTTTCCATGAATTCAGCTCTGTGGTTTTATGCACTGAAAATTCATATCTTGAGAACTGGTTGCATTTCTGGTCTCAGTGCTTCATGGAGGACATAGCAGAGGTAGACAGAAGGTACAGGAATGTTTAAGAATGAGGGGTTACTGTGCTGGAAGGGATGGAGTAACTGCTTTACAAAGTGAGACTGAAAGGTCTTGGTTCAGAGAGGAGAAGGGTAAGAGGGGCTAAGTCTCAGGTTTATTGCACCATGAAGGTGGTAAATAACATCAAACAATTATTCACCAAACCCTACCACACTAGAGCTTTCAGAACAACTAGTAGGAGGTTAATTTAAAACCCACTTTCCAGACTTGTGCTGATACTCTCAGTCAAGACTTAGAGGGTGTCTGGGCTGTGCTTGGTCTGACCTGGGTTTAGCAGGCAGTCCCTGTGGGACAAACAGCCCCCAGGGAGGTGGGGGCACTGCAGAGGCAGCTGCACCCCTTCCCTGGGAGCAGGGGCAAGGGAGAAGGCTGGATAAGAAGTTACGTAAGGATGGCCCAAGACTAAGAAGAAGGAAATCACAGCATAAATATCATAGTTCCTCCTGATGAAGACCTAGGGATGACAGTGACTTATTACAAAATCTCCCCTACCCAGTTCTTGAGGAAGACTGATAATGTCAAGTGTAGGATGCATAGGGACTTTGGAAGGGTGAGCATAATAACATGGAAGAGGGTTGGATACTAGGAAGTCCTTTAAAAAATAGAAATAATTTTAACTATTATTATTAAAGATTTCCTGGTTTTGATTATTTGAACTACTAGAAGACTCAAGCTTTAATTGAACTTTTTATAAATTATTGACTCCATATATTCAACACTTTCCTTAAAGCCATTTCAAAATTTTGGGTGTAACACTGCCTCTCCTTCTGAAGTTCTTCTGTGCAAAGGATGTGAGGGAAAGTCTAGTGATGGCAGGTGGCGTCTTTGTGAAACGTGAGTCACATGCACTGCAGTGATGAAAGTTGGAGCTGCAACCTGTGTCTTTGGATACTGCTAAATGTTGCTTGGTCCAGGTGCTCATGACTGTGGAGGTGGCCATGCAAATAATGGTGATTGATGTAGTCTTGATGGAGGACAGTTCCAGCAGATGCATTTGATTCTCCTTGTTGGTGTAAGAAAGGTGGTGGAGGAGAAGAGCCTCTGTGGGAACTCTTGCTCCTGCTCCTGTAGTGCTGAGTGGGACCTTCAGACAATGAGACAATGAGGAATCAGTCCTCTCCCTCACTCTTTTTGTGGGTTCTGGAGTGTGTGTGGGCATGGACCAGCTAACAGCCAGGCTGACACACTGCTAAGTAGCTGTTTCATATACAGTGGTAATGTTGTGACTGCTGGAGACAGAGTACTGCGTTAGAAAGACTAGTGGTTAGGTTAATAGCACTTATCTTATGATTTTGCTCTTGTTTATAATTCCTATAAATTTCATCAGTGCAGTATATTAAGATATACTAAGTTCATAATAGAAGCTAAAAAAGATAGCAATGTCATCTACTATGAAGATCTCAAAATTTAGATTGTTATTAGCTATTGTCTAACTGGCCTGGGAAAATACTTTGACCAATAAGTGTAGAAAAACTAATTACTCCCAAAAAAAAGATCTTGAAAGTGCTGTTTCCTTCAGTACAGTTGCTTTCAAAAGTGTATGCAAATATTTCTTAGAAGAGAAATTACTGCAAGCATTTAGCTGAAGCTTGACAATTAAATGTACTTACTAGGAAATTAAATATATGACATTCTAAAACTATACTTAAGCTGTCATGGTGACGTAGTTTCTATACTAAAATCAAACCTCTGGCTTGTCAGCTTTTTCCATGAGAATTAATCAACAACCTTGATTTTGCAAAGAAAAGGTTCTTAAGTTCATAAGTAGGGTCCTTAGATATTCTTTGTGTGGTCTACTGGTGATTTATTTGTTTAAATAATTAATAACTGTGCCCTTTGTTTTCCCTTACTGGCAAAAATAGCTATTGAGTGAACACTGAGATTCCTAGATCTGCTTCTTAATAAAATGGTCATCACATGCATTTAAGGGATTTTAAAGATCAATAAATATATTGGTCATATTCATAAAAACATGAACGTGCACACACACGAACACGCAAACATATACATAGCTACATATATCCTCACATATGCAGAGAGACAGAAACAGAGAACATACCACTTTTTTCAGGAACATTTTATTTTCTTTTTTAAACAGAGTTAAATTGTGGGGATGTCACTCTCAACAATAATCTACTGTGATAAGGAAGCCGCTGCCTCCTTTTCATTAACCTATGTATATTGTAGTAGCAGAGCAATAAGAGATGAAACAAAGCATTTTGCTTGAATCATAGCATTTTTGTAACTACATAAAAGTGTTAAGTGGGAGATAACCATGTAGACACTAAACAACATTCATATTACATGTCGTTGTGATATTTATGACAATGTATTTCAGCAGTGCTGCATTTTTTTTCGATTTCTTCCACTACAGGATTGTTACCTATGATTTTTAGCTTTGTGAAAAGCTAAATATCCTAGAAAGTTGGTAAAAGTGCCTGTGAGTTGGAAGGTACAACTGGATATGAAATAGATGGTGATGATTTGTTAATAAGGGAGGAGGATTTATTCCTCCTTTCTGATATCCAACAAATCTTATTGTCCCGATTTGAGGTAAAACCACGACACTCATACTCAACAAAAAACCAGTTAGTCATTCAAGTCCAGTAGCTAGAACAGTAGTTTTATTTCTAGAAGACATTTTCTTAACCCTTCCTATCTCAGACAGTAAGTGCTTCCCTAAAGGTACAGGTCATTTCACAGTTAAGAATACAGATTTATCTTCCTTGGAAAGAGATCCTTCTGACAATGACATTAAAGACACCAGTACTAAGTATTTCACAGTAGATTATGTTTGTATATAATTATTTTCTATTGGAATATACTGGAATAGTTTATTCTTGATGTTTTACTACCCATTACATGATTTTTTGTTGTTTTATGGAAGTCGATGCTTTGTAGATTTTTATTACAGTCCTTCAGTGTTTTTTGTTTTGGTTGGTTTGTGCTGGTGTTTTTCTTTAAATGGTTTTATATGTTGCATTGCTCAGGTAGCTTTTATGTGAAGATTATCTCAGAACCCAAGGAATTTATTAAAACAATGAAAAGATTTACCAGAAATCCCCAAAATGACAAAGCAGCAAGCTAAAAGATAAGTGACGACAGAAATCAGGTGAAAAACAGCTGCTCAGCAGCCGGAAGTCTACCTCGTGTCCCTCTCCTGTGTGTGACGCCCCCTGACAGTGAGGAGCTGAGGGAGTGCATTGGGGGATGTGCCTAGGAGTTTGTTGGAGGCACCTCTGCCCTCCCTGTCCTGTGGTTTCTTTGTGTTTCCAATCACCTGTGCTTTCAGACAATGTCTCAGGGAGAACAAAGCTGTGTGGGATCCTGGCATGCGCTGTGGGCAACAAGCATCTGAAAACTTTCCCTATGCTGACTCTGAACTGCCACACCCTGCGGCCTCCTCCCCAGAAGTGCTGCATGAGGCTGCATGTGACCAGGGAAGGTAAAGCACTGCCCATGTGCCTTCTGTTTTCTCATTCTGCTACATACCATCAAAACATCAACTGACCAAAAAATGATGCGAAGATGAGTGAGACCCTGAATTCAGAAACAGAGACGAAAATCTCTGTACCAACACCATGGTTTCCTGGGTCATCTGGTTTTAGCAATCTATGTGTATCCAGCGTGATGTCACCTTTCTTGTCTATGGTCTGGTGGTAATTATTACAGACTTGTTTTTCTGTTGCTACCACAATTCCCTTATGCTTTCAATGCTTTCTTATGCATTCCAGAGCTACAGCATTATGGTACATTTAACCTATAAAAAGAAGTCAACTTTTCTTTAATGAACTTTAACACTGTACATTTTGGAGAACCTTGGAATAAAAGTCTGGAATCTCTTCATAACAAATCAAATCCTTACTTAAGAGTTGAAGCTTCCACAGCAGTTAAGCCATAAAAGTCCTTCTCCTACTACCTATTTTTTTAATTCTAATCTTAACATTTGCAAAAACACTGATTTTAAAATGGCAGAGTGCACAATGTGGAGAAGAAAAATATATTGACAGTTTGTAGACAGTGCTGCTATCTTTTAGGTAGAATTTATAAGCAATATGTAGTTCACCAAAATAATTCTGTAAAATACCCTGTTTATACCAACCTTTATTTCCATTGTCTATACTAAACAACAGCTTTGACATTAGACAAAAGAATTTCTCTAAAGAAGAAGAAGAGACCCAGCTCTTCACCCTAGACTTACTTTATCCATTTTCCTAACAGCAGTTTTAATAGCTAATCATATGTTCATGCTTTAGAAAAAGCAGCTTTATAAAATTCTAAGATTAAAACTCTTTCAGATTTGTTATTTGTTTAAGAAAAAAAATTATTCATAGGTTCATAGAACATGCAAACTCAGGCATACAGGCTGTTTGAAATTACATTAGATACTTTGAGACACCTGAAGAGGTATGAGTATTTTATCAAAGACCTGAACCTGTGAGGACTGGATACACAACAGGCTCTTGCTACAGCCTCATTTTGAGTTAAAAGAAAAGGAGATCACTCAGCACTTCAAAGGATCTCAGGCTTTGTGGATAAACAAATCAATGGCCCAGTTCTGCTGAGTACAACTCAGTGGGAAGAGACAGGGGTATATTTTTGAAAGAAAATTTATTTTAAAATTCACTATTTTTTCATAACCTACTTCTGTTGATGTAGGATAGAGACAGTAAACTTGCATAAATAGGACATGTCTGGTTGAATTAAGTTGTTTCTGAGCTGTGGGACAAACCTACCTTTTTTTTCTGTCTTGTCCACATGAATTGGTCGAACTCTGAATTTTTGAGTGTCTGCTCATTTTCAGTGTTTTAACTGACACTTTTTTTCCCCTGGAGTCATGCTGAAGTGCTTGACACAGGTCAAGCTTTTTTTATTTTTTAGTTTTACACAGGTTTTTATTACCTATAATTTTCTTTGTTTCTTTTATTATCTGTCATTTTCTTGATTTAAAGGGGCGCATTATGACTACCTAGGCAAACTCATTGTAGTAAAGTCCTATGACCTCCCTTCCCTTCCCTTCCCTTCCCTTCCCTTCCCTTCCCCCTCCCCTCCCCTCTTCTCTTTCATTTTCTTCTCTTTACAACAATACCCCTTTTTTAATGACAACTGTACTTCTTTTTTTTTTTTTTTTTTCATTTTGCTTACTCTCTTTTTTTCTTACAGTGCATAGGAAAGCAGTACAATCTTTTTTGCAAACTAATACAAGAAGCTGAATCACTTTTTTTCCTGGAATTTAGTGAGGTTCTATATACAATGATCTGTGCATTATGTACTTTTCCCCTATATTTGCCTCCTTCAGAGAAGTTCAGATTGAATTTCAAATCCAGAAGCATGCTCTTTAATCAGATTTTTTTTTAGATGAATCATTGCAGGTTATAAAAAGATCACCAGAATCAGAGTGACATTTTAAAGCATTCATTTAATGGTTTTTGCTCCAAATTTCACTTTAATCAGTTTTTGGGATGAAGTTCACATGCCTATAACCTGAACATTTTAAATAAGACAACATTAGGGCAGAGGCATACATATGAATCATAGTTTTGAGCCTAATTTAACATTTGAATATTACTTGTTTCTGTCATTTTCTGAGTGTTATTTTATATGACTGTTCACTCAGAAAAGCCAAAAAGAAGAAACATGATATTTTTGCTCAGACAGAATGTTTGAGTAATGTCAGAGAACAGGTTTTGATTAATAACAGGGTGCAGGAATTCAGGGTGCAGAAATTCAGGGTGCAGAATCAGTTTTGGTTAATAGCAGGAAGTGACTTGTGTAAATAAAAAGTACCTTAATGTACTATTGTAGTTGAAAATTGCTTAAAATGAGGTTGCACTGTAGATAAAATGAGATCTAAAGACATCTAACAGGTCTTTTTTTTCTTCAAATCTTTCTGCAATGTGATGTTTTCAGATATTTTGCTCCATTGAGATAAAAAGTACTTTCCTTTTAGCAGGAAATGGGCAGCTTATTGCGAACTTGCATGATTGTAGCTGCATGCATTTCACATTCTCTTTGAGGGGCAGACTTGAGGGTGTGATTTTATTTTTCCTGATTATTGTTTAGTCTTATTCAGATTTTATTCCTTTTTTTTTTTTCTGAATTTGTTTTACTTTTTTTATCAGTCTTACTGCTTCCTACTTACAATATTATGCTTTTTCCAAATCCTAGGAAATTATATTGCCAATAATGCTCTTGTACATGTTTGCACTCAAAAAAGAGGAGCAAATGCTTCTAGCTTTGAATAGATAAATTTTGAACTACATAAAATAATTTGGGTGACAGTAAAGTTAAAGTGCTTACTGGCTAATGAACATGTAATCTGAATGCTATCTTCAGTTTAGCTATCATTTTGAACTAGTAAGTGGATATGCAGAGATGAAACTAGTAACTAATGTTGGATTGTATCTTGATTAATTTAGGTTGTTTTATAGAGTGTTGTTTTGTACATGTTTATAACTTGATTTTCAAATTTGAAAAATATAAAACAAATTATTTTGATTTTTGAAGATACATTTCTCATGGCATGCCAACATTAGAAACTTAGGAAGGTTTTGAACCTAATTAATAGTACAGAAGTAAGTGACAAGATGCCCAGTGGTGAAATGATGCAAACACATGGATTCTGAATGCAAGGAAAATAATAGGAAAGCTGGGGAAGAGGAGGGGGACGGAACCTGTGGAGATAGCAACTAGTTCAGCTGATTTAGTAGCTATGAGTTGAGTTTTTCAGTATGAAACTCTAGGGATGAGACAAAACTTACGAAAACAATGATAACAAATCTACACAATGCCACAATGGCTGGAGGGCAACAAGTGATTGTTGCACTGTGGGCAATAAGCATCTGAAAACTTTCCCATGCTGACTCTGAACTGCCACACCCTGCGGCCTCCTCCCCAGAAGTGCTGCATGAGGCTGCATGTGACCAGGGAAGGTAAAGCCAACACAAACACCATGGTTTCCTGGGTCATATTATGGTCAGACCTGTTAGTCTGACCATAATAATATGCAAGAATGCATGAGAATTTGATTTTGAATTTACAAATAATTGAAGAAATTAAGACAAATTCACCACTTTTTAAGTCCCTGGCAAAAGCATTTTAACAACAAAGCATTTTAACATTCTTGCCCAGGAAAGGCTATTTCAGAGTGGAAGAGATGTCTGTTGTCTGTTATATATTGGGTAAGGGGAAAGTGAGATGAGGAGACAGAATCTTTATTAAAAGAAATTTTTAACACACGAAAAGAGAGGAAAAAATGTAGATAATTTCACTGAATTTTCACTGAATTTCTAGAGTTGGAAGAGACCATAGAGATCATCTAGTCCAACTCCCCTGCTGAAGCAGGATTGCCTAGAGCTAGAGCATGTTACTCAGGACTGCATCCAGGCGGGTCTTGAAAATCTCCAAAGAAGGGGACTCCACAACCTCCCTGGGCAGCCTGTTCCAGGGCTCTGTCACCCTCACTGTGAAGAAGTTTCTCCTCATATTTGAGTGGAACCTCTTATGTTCCAACTTGTGCCCGTTGCCCCTCGTCCTCTCAGTGGGAACCACTGAAAAGAGTCTGGCTCCATCCTCCTTCAACCCTCCCTTGAGATACTTGTAGGCGTTGATAAGGTCTCCCCTCAGCCTTCTCTTCTCCAGACTAAAGAGTCCCAGCTCTCTCAGTCTCTCCTCATTTAATTGAGTTGGAAATGAGTACAACTTTGTAACCAACAGAGCAGTAAGATCTTATGAGAATTGCCTGTAAAAACCACTTCTAAAGTTGGGCTTGATCCATAAAGGATTATATTATGTATTTATTTGTGATAAATGGGGTGTGGGTGTAGGGATTTGCATAGGCTCAGTGACAGAAAACCCATTTCAGTTCTACTTTTTTACATCTCAGGGAGGAACTTCTGGGTCCTCTCTATCAAGTTCCTGTGTTGATGGTAAGAAACAACATATATTTCTGACAGCCCAGAAAGGGACTTCTTTGATAAATTACTGATTTTTTGGTTTTGGGATACCATCAGGATACCAATTAAGTAGAGGACCTGTAAGAAGTTAGACAAAAAATAATTTTTTACAGTCTGTAACAGAAAAGACTTCAAATGATTCACTGTTATTGTACTAAATTTAGTCACTATGAAATAATAGCTGCTTGGCAAGTAGTTCATTTGTTCTGGTCATGTATGGTCCAGTATTATAAACAATTTCCAGCAATCCCAAGGAAGAATTCCTGAAGGAATAGTTATGCAAAAATTATTTGTCCCTCTGTGCTAAAAATGTTTTTGTTCTTGTATTTCCCCAGATTATGACTCTGAAACTGCATATGGAGGTTGATTTCCATTCTCTCCCTTAGCTTTTCCCCATTTGATCACAAATACTCATTTACTCATCTTTATTGAAGAAAATAATATTTATTATACTCAGTTGAACTGGCAGAGCTTCACAAGTTAATGTTTAGTAACTTAGTAGAAATATACTATGGAATGGATTTTTAAAAGGGATGTTAAATTCTTCTGCCATTTCTGAGCCTGATGCATTTTGGCTGGCCAAAAATTAGAATTGAATGGAAATCTGATGCCAGCAAAAATAGTGATAAACATTGACTTCCTTCAGTAAGAAAAGGCCTAGTCTTTTTTTTTCCAGCACCTTCAATATGAAAATAGAATCTTAACAAAGCTATTCTTTAAAGCCATTTCTCACCTCCTTTATTATTTTGGACATCAAAACAAACACTTTTATGCTTAAGATTAAAGCAAAGTATGCTTCTGTTTAATCATTCTGAAGAGCTTTACTTTTTAATCTTTAGGCTTTCAATTACTGAGTAAAAATATTGAAGTTTTCTTTCAGTTAGAAGTCTGAAAATTTTGGGGGGCTTATATTTTAAACTTCAGCCTTTAAAAGCATCTAGCAATCCAGGGCAGTACTAACACCAACAATCTCCTACATTTTTGCATGCATGATTAGAATACTTTTACGTTGCTAGGGTTATATACATATAGTTTTCATTCCCATGAGGAATGGCTGCTAGTGAGAAGCCAGGGTTATGGGCCTAGGGTTTTTAGCTGCATTACTCCCTGAGGCTTTTCCCTGTTCCTCATGTTCAAGGTCAAAACGTAGAAATTTTTTACACTTGTTCTGCATAGCAAAGATGGAAAAAGAAGCTGCAGACAAATATATGTTAGCATACTACACTGGGAAGAGCACCAATACAAAGTGCAATTAAATACATAGTTTATCTCATTGCTCTCACATTTAAATTTAGCACATTTCTGAATACTTAATAACTAGGGCACAGGAGAACTACTTCCTTGGATATTTTAATTTTTAAACCAGTTGTTTTAGTTCTATGGAAAGTTCTATGGTGGAATACACTTGCAGTTCCACGTTATTCAACATTAACCTGATCTCTTTCCATTAATATCAAAGGTAACCTACCAAGTGACTCTGTGGGAACAATATAACATTTTTTCCTAATGAAAATCTTTTCAGTATTAAATAAAATTAATAGAAGAGATATATTCTAAGTAAATATGTTGAATTAATTCCGATTTTTTTTCTTTTCATTACGCATGTATGGTTGCCTAAATTAATATTTATTTAATATTAATATTTATGCATTCGAAAAGCTACTAATGATCTCACTTAATTTTGCAGAGATTCATGTAAAGGAATCTATTTTCATTGAGCCCGTAACAAGTACCATTAGATTTTATGGGAGTTTTATGTACACACAGTGAAGACAACACTTAATACTTTTCTAGTTTTGATCTGTTCAAGAAGCATTGAAAACTTTGTGAAAATTTATTCAGTGAAATCACAGAATAAAATATGTATGCAGTATTTTTGGTTATTAGAAGCAGCAGTATATTATATTGGAGTATTTACACAAGCCAGTATTTTATGTATGATGTACTGAGGTATGTATGTACTTAGTATGATGTACTCTACATATTTAAAAATATATTTCTTCTGTAGGAGGTCTGTAGCTTTTAGCCTCGTGTGACAATACCAAAAAATGGTCAGTTGGTTGTAATTGATGTTTCTTTATCTAGATCATCAGAGTACAAAATCTAACTTCATTGGTAATTAATAGGCACTTAACCAAATATTCAGCAACTCCCCAGTTAGTCTCAAAAAGGCATCACCTTTGTCTGTAATTATCAGAGCCAAGCTTACTCCACTCTAAGAAATTTGTAAAACATAGCACATGATGTGTGTTTCACTAAGGTTTTAATTCAACTAATAATGTAGCACAGGGAAGAATTTCAAAGAAATGGATAACCTTATTGGCTTTGATTTTAAATTATCATTGGTAGCTCATACTTTAGGACCAGATTTCACTCCAGCGTTCTAACAGGCTCTACTAAAGGCTTAAAACCATCATAATTTTTTACAAAAGGTAACTCAAATGGCTAGTATTACAAACAAAGTTTTAATATATTCTAACTGATTCTTAGGAGACTCCAGGGAAATAACTAGAGTAGTTACTATTCAGGAGTCATTATATTATGCAAAAATATACAGTTGTTATTTTTATTCATAGGACAAGAAGCAGGTTTTTTTTTGATATTGGGTTTTGTTTAGTTGTTTTGTTGTTTTTTTTTGCCATGAAGATTGTGAACAGAAGCCAGAATTGTATTAATGTTAGTTAATTTATTAGCTACAGTAGTGTTGCACTCAGGTTTTGCCATTACTAACAGAAGGCCACAGGCTGTGGACTGTCCTGCCCATGCAAGTCCCAGGGGGTGGCTGGGCTGCCCATGGCCTGTGGCCAAGTGCCCATTGCTCAGCCTGTCTGAGCTCTAGGTCCATGAGTCCCACCAGGGAAGACAGCCCCAGGCAGTCCCTGACAGACCAATGGCCCCTGGGCAAAATTAGGGGGCTACAGGGGGCAGCTTTCACCCCTCCCTGGGAGCAGGGTGAACAGAGAAGCCAGGGGTAAGAAAGCAGATAAAAATTGTCAAGTGTAGGATGCAGAGGGACACTGAAAGGGTGAGCATAAAACCAGGGAAAATGGGTAGATACTAGGGTGGGCTTTTTTATTAAAATAATTAATCTGTACTGTTGTTAAAAATTTCCTATATAACATAATATTGATTGTTAGACTGTCAAAACATGAATTTGTCTCTGCTTTTTACAAGATGCAGTGTGTAAAACATATTACATGTACTTCACTAGATTGTGCTTTCAGGAAGACATAGAATTTCTTTGTTGCTTACATTAAATAAGACGCTGTTGGAAGACGGTAAATAAATAGTTCCAGTGGCACAGATGCATTGAGAAATCCCACTGAGGAGTCAGCCAAATGTCATTTATGGAAATGTTTGAATTAAAACAAATTTTTTCAGCAAAATGAGATAATACAGATTATGCCATGACAGTATTAAGAAAAGGCAAAAACACTTCTGTGGTAAATAGTATCCTTCAGTTTTGAACAAACTTGTTTCTGGTTGTAAGCTTGATTTTTAATCAGGCAGTAAGGATTCTGTTGCCATAATGTGGCTGTTGAGTTTCATTTGAGAGTCTGTAATGTACAGTGCCTGGTTTCCAGCAGCTGGTACAGAAAAGCCCAGGTCTGTCATAGGTACACGTTGTGTGGATGGATACTTTGAAACCCTGGCCCAGCTCAGACAGTACATGTTCTGTTTTGGTAGCTGATCCCCACAGAGTGTGGATTAGGGTAACCAAAACATCACTTAGTTTAGTAGTAAATAAATAGTAAATTAACAGTCCTGAGGACCTCATGGAAAAGGCTTACTGGACTTATTTTTTCTCAGTAAGAGTTAGAGTCATATTCTATTAAAAAATGCTTGATTAGAAATAATACTCTTTCATTCAAATTAGCCAGTCTCTGGAGAGGGTAGAAAGAGAAGAGACTGGGCTGAGAAAGTATATTCAGAACAGGAACAACTAAATGAACACCGTCTTTCAATGCTTTTTTTACCATACTGGTCACTGTGCTAACTGAGCACTTCATATAATTAAAAATTCCCATATCTCTGGTAGGCAGCCAAACACTTCTATTCTTCATAAATTTGCTACAACTCAGGGGTATCAAATGAGGTTTATAGCATGAGAAAGCATGGATGATTGTTTTCTCCAGCTGTATGACCACACAGTATATTAATACTAATGAAGTCTCCCATATTCATCCTGCTGATACAAATCCAGAGGGATACAATGCCTTATTTAAGTCTGCCACCAGTATGAATTTCAGTATTTAATAACAGAACACGCGGGAATCAATCCCACATGTCCTTCCTGGTAGTCACAATTGCAATGAAGAAGGTGAAGAAAGTTTTATTTACATTTTAAATGCCTTTTAAAAATGCTTTTTGGGTTTTTTATTTATAAAGAACTATTTTAAATTTTTGAAAACGTAGTTCTTTCCCTGAATAAATGCACGTTTTAGTGAATTAATAGGAATATCTAGTTACCACAAAGCTTATGTAGAATCACCTTACTTTCTAAATCTGTTTATTCTCTAGTATTGGCTTCCTTAGCATCCTGTGCTAATTCTTCAGTAAAAGCTACAGATTCCAATGGGGAGAATATTTGATTTAATTTGCTAATTTTATAGGTTATAAAATGGTTTTGGGACCATATCCCATGACTTTGGGACGCATAGCTTTGGTATTATGAATGTCTCCAGGTTTTGGCTGACCCAAACTGATTTTTTGACAGGTATTGAGGATACTTAAGTCTTACACAAACTTAGTAGGCTATTAAAAAGTCAGTTAATATCACAGTCAATCTTAGGATAGAATAAAATGGAGACAGGGAGGAAGAAAATGTGCACTAGACTTTCCTTGCTTCAAAAATACCTACAATAGAGATTTACATTTTAAAATAAGGTTATGCTTGGCCACATTTCCATGCAATTTAACATCAAACTTTCCCGTATATATGCACAAAATATGAGAATTTGGTTTTCTGTTTTTTTTTTTTTCAAAGAAAACTATCCAAGCTTTGAAGTATAAAAAAAATCCCATTTAGCATGGAGAGATGAAAGTATCTATGAATAAGTACACAGAACTTGTAAATCTGACATTTAGAATAAAAATACAATTCACTGTCTTGGCATAAATCAATCAGTGTGCAAGACTTTCCTGGGGGTAAGGAGGGAGAAGGGGAGAAAGAATTTAGATAGGTTAAAGAAATATGCTCTTTTTAAAAATGAGTTAACAACAAAACAGCATTGAGAATGAAGGAAAATTATGTTAAACCAACTGTCAGTCAAGTCATCTAAAGAAAGCACACATTGAGTTATCGCTGAGGAGATTTGGTGTTTCAGTCCCATAGGCTCCTTTTCCTGTATCCTTACTTGCTGCAGTTTGCATTCATGTTTGAAGTTTATTTAAACAACAGTAGCTGTGATTTTTCTGTTTATATACATCCATATTGGAGGATTGTTTGAAAATAATGGAGGAGCTGTCCATATATCTACCAGTCAGTGTCTGGTTTGTACTAGCTCTATACCCTTAGGTCATCTCCCTTTTTTCTAGCAGCTATGCTTCTGTGGAGTTCTTTTCTTACAAATAGAAGTGATAGCAAAACAAATACATTTTCAGTCATGAGACCTTTTTTTCCTTTCCTTTTGAAATATTTATGTGCACAGCAATTTGTTGTAAATATATTTGTAACCTTTATTACAGGAAGGGTTAATATTTACATAACACCAAGAGTCCTTTTGGGGATAAGATTCTTAGTGTTACAATTTTTCTTTTTAGAAATTTTTTTTTTATATAGATGATAGCTGTTTTTGAATATGCTGAAACTTATTTCTTCTGAAAGAATTACTTTGATATAGGCATCTCTAATAATCTATTTCTTTGAAAACACATGCTAGTCTTAATGTGGTGTTTTGGCCATTGTCTGCACACTTATATTTCGTTACTATATTAACATTTTGCTAAAGGTTTGCACTTTGTGAGATTGAAGGACGTTAAGGCGTTATTAGAGATAACATCTTAGCAATAAAGGGAAGCTAAATAAAATTATTTTAAGTACGGAAAAGCTGTTACTTCTAAGATAAATAGCATTACACTAGTACTCTGCAGTAGAGGATCATGTAGGGTACATTCTCAAATTTGTGATTAATTAAACCTGGATTTTATCATTAACCTTCAACACCCCATTATTTGCATTAACAGTGATTGTAAATCATTTGGATTGTTCACAAGTGTACCCATATCTATTTAATTGTGTCTACACTGAAGACTGCATTTACTATAGAGATACCTGAGTTAGATTTTCTCAGGTAGGCAGAAGCAACCTGGCTCTGACGGCCTGGAGTTCAGACTGGCTTAATTTACGGAGTTTTCTGACAGGTTGAATCAACCTGCCAGGAAGGTGAAGTGTCTACCCTGCTTTACATACAACATGCATAAAGTAGTTCACTGTGTAAGTTAGTAATAGCTAGTTTGGGATATATGTATGCTAAGAAGTTAATTAACATTTTAAAGACAAAGAAACAGAGAAATGGATGAGGAAAGGATGGGTATAGGATTCTGTCTGTTAGAGGGGATGTCCTTCAACTCTCTAAAAAGAACTAGGTCAATCCTGATGCCATATTTTCCAGTTTAAGAAAGCTTTTAGTATTATATCTGTCTTGCACTGTCCCCCTGGGACAATGGTGAGTTTCCCACTGTACAATGTATTTATTTAAAGCAGAACTAGCCTTAAATAAACAGAATGAGGTAGTAATGGAAGAATCATAATAATTTCCTTCTCAGTAAAGGTACTGACCTTCATAGAAATATGGTGGAAAATATTGTACTTTCAATATGGCTACTTGGGGAAGGGAGTTTCTTAACATTTTGCATTCTTTCACTTTTTTATATTTTTAATTGTCATTCTAATTTTGGAAGTTCTCTAAAATAATTAGTAAAAGTGCTATCATTATTAAGCTGGTTTGCCTGTATATAAAATCTATATACATAAACATGTATATAACATACATATATGATATATATGGCATATATATTTAGGTTATATACACCATGCTAAATAGATATTGAAAATTTGTTTAGCCATTTCATTCTTCTGACTTGAAAAAAACCAGACCATGCAGGTCTGTGGTGTGAAGGCTGTTTGAATGGCCTGAATTTAAAAAACAAATAAATCACTAATACCTAACCTCTGTGTGAATTCAGACCCCCTATTTATATAAACCAAGAAGAAAACCTAAATTTATACTCTCAATTTACCCTACATTTATCTCTTCAAGCTAACGTTAAAGGAAAGTAACAGTATGAACTCCAGGCTTTCCAAAACTAAAATTAAAGTTGACTGCACTTTGAACTCAGGATGAATACTCATGTCTCCCTGCCTCTGTTCTCACCATTGACTCTCTCTTCCTGTTGTGCATCATCGCTGGACTATTTCATTTTCACTCTCATTAGTCTCACCCCTTGAGAGGTATGCCTGGAATTACCTGTGGGCAGACAAGTCTCAAGCAGTCGATTCCATGGCAATTGCTTATAGGATGGTGTGAATAAATTCTGAACAATACCTGAGGGCTCTGGCTGAGGCAAAAAGACTAAGAAAACCATGACAGCTGCTGTAAAAATATAGAAATGTTTTACTACCATCAGCAGCATTGCCATTGTCTCCCATTTAGCACTGGGCTAAATCGTGATCTTTTATAAATGAGCTGTGTAAATGCTAATGGCCATATCTTCAACAAATGTAATTGTAAAGGAATTCATTTTATCTGAGTTATTTCACTGCTTTGGGGAGATGCCTGTTCATGTGGGACTTTGGCAAACCTTTATGATTTCTCTGAATCACATGTAGGTATCTGAAAACCTCTGAAGCCATTCTTTATATCTCAATGTTGGGCCCTAGATGACCAAGATGTTTCTACAGATATTTAATTTGAAGCATCTTTGGATTGCCACTAGCTGCATTGAGATTTCTTATTTGCTGGCAATTTAGGTATGAGTTTGAATAACTAAAAGAAGGATTGATTGAAACAAGGGCTTTAAAAATGTGGCTCAACCACAGGTAAAACTCTGCAGTAGCAGAATCCTGTAGATCTCAGCCAAAAAGCATAGATGTAATTATGTGGGAAGTCCTGCACAAGGTAACATTTTTAAGGGATGATGTTTACTGAATCTCCTCCATCCATATTATTGTTTATTACCGACAAATTATTTTTTAGTGTAATGTTTGCAATGGATGATTGTCGTGCCTAGTTGGCAACTAGGACCACGCAGCCACTTGTACCCCCAGCCCCCTAAGTTGGGACCAGAGAATCAGAAAAAAAAGAACTCATGGGTTGAGATAAAGACAATTTAATAGGTAGAGCAAAAGCTGCACGTGCAAGCAAAGCAAAACAAGGAATTAATTCACTGCTTCTCATTGGCAAGCAGGGGTTCAGTCATCTCCCAGAAAGCAGGGCTTCATCACACATAATGGAGGGGATGTCCTTCAACTCTCTAAAAAGAACTAGGTCAATCCTGATGCCATATTTTCCAGTTTAAGAAAGCTTTTAGTATTATATCTGTCTTGCACTGTCCCCCTGGGACAATGGTGAGTTTCCCACTGTACAATGTATTTATTTAAAGCAGAACTAGCCTTAAATAAACAGAATGAGGTAGTAATGGAAGAATCATAATAATTTCCTTCTCAGTAAAGGTACTGACCTTCATAGAAATATGGTGGAAAATATTGTACTTTCAATATGGCTACTTGGGGAAGGGAGTTTCTTAACATTTTGCATTCTTTCACTTTTTTATATTTTTAATTGTCATTCTAATTTTGGAAGTTCTCTAAAATAATTAGTAAAAGTGCTATCATTATTAAGCTGGTTTGCCTGTATATAAAATCTATATACATAAACATGTATATAACATACATATATGATATATATGGCATATATATTTAGGTTATATACACCATGCTAAATAGATATTGAAAATTTGTTTAGCCATTTCATTCTTCTGACTTGAAAAAAACCAGACCATGCAGGTCTGTGGTGTGAAGGCTGTTTGAATGGCCTGAATTTAAAAAACAAATAAATCACTAATACCTAACCTCTGTGTGAATTCAGACCCCCTATTTATATAAACCAAGAAGAAAACCTAAATTTATACTCTCAATTTACCCTACATTTATCTCTTCAAGCTAACGTTAAAGGAAAGTAACAGTATGAACTCCAGGCTTTCCAAAACTAAAATTAAAGTTGACTGCACTTTGAACTCAGGATGAATACTCATGTCTCCCTGCCTCTGTTCTCACCATTGACTCTCTCTTCCTGTTGTGCATCATCGCTGGACTATTTCATTTTCACTCTCATTAGTCTCACCCCTTGAGAGGTATGCCTGGAATTACCTGTGGGCAGACAAGTCTCAAGCAGTCGATTCCATGGCAATTGCTTATAGGATGGTGTGAATAAATTCTGAACAATACCTGAGGGCTCTGGCTGAGGCAAAAAGACTAAGAAAACCATGACAGCTGCTGTAAAAATATAGAAATGTTTTACTACCATCAGCAGCATTGCCATTGTCTCCCATTTAGCACTGGGCTAAATCGTGATCTTTTATAAATGAGCTGTGTAAATGCTAATGGCCATATCTTCAACAAATGTAATTGTAAAGGAATTCATTTTATCTGAGTTATTTCACTGCTTTGGGGAGATGCCTGTTCATGTGGGACTTTGGCAAACCTTTATGATTTCTCTGAATCACATGTAGGTATCTGAAAACCTCTGAAGCCATTCTTTATATCTCAATGTTGGGCCCTAGATGACCAAGATGTTTCTACAGATATTTAATTTGAAGCATCTTTGGATTGCCACTAGCTGCATTGAGATTTCTTATTTGCTGGCAATTTAGGTATGAGTTTGAATAACTAAAAGAAGGATTGATTGAAACAAGGGCTTTAAAAATGTGGCTCAACCACAGGTAAAACTCTGCAGTAGCAGAATCCTGTAGATCTCAGCCAAAAAGCATAGATGTAATTATGTGGGAAGTCCTGCACAAGGTAACATTTTTAAGGGATGATGTTTACTGAATCTCCTCCATCCATATTATTGTTTATTACCGACAAATTATTTTTTAGTGTAATGTTTGCAATGGATGATTGTCGTGCCTAGTTGGCAACTAGGACCACGCAGCCACTTGTACCCCCAGCCCCCTAAGTTGGGACCAGAGAATCAGAAAAAAAAGAACTCATGGGTTGAGATAAAGACAATTTAATAGGTAGAACAAAAGCTGCACGTGCAAGCAAAGCAAAACAAGGAATTAATTCACTGCTTCTCATTGGCAAGCAGGGGTTCAGTCATCTCCCAGAAAGCAGGGCTTCATCACACATAATGGTACTTGGGAAGACAAACACCATCACTCTGAACATCCCTCCCTTCCTTCTGCCCCTGGCTTTATATACTGAGCATGACATCACATGGCATGGAATAGTAACCCTTCGGTCAGTTGGACTCAGCTGTCCCAGCTGTATCCCCTCCCAACTTGTTGTGCGCTCCCAGCCCACTCACTGGCATGGCAGTATGAGAAGCCAAAAAGGCCCTGAGTGCTTAGCAACAACCAAAACCACCAGTGTGCTATCAACACTATTTCCCATACCAAAACATAGCATTATGTCAGCTGACAGTAAGAAAATTAACTCTACCCCGACTGAAACCATGACAACAATATTTTTTTAAAACTTTCCATCCTATATATTTTCACATGGGAGAGCAAAACTTTGTTCCTAAGAAAAGAAAGCTTTTGTAATTCTTATATTGACACAGTCTTTGTTGCACCCTTCCATTATCCCTCATTGAAAGGAATATTTAATATATTTACATATTATATACTGGCACAGTACTTAAATCCCCCATCAGCCTGGAATAACTCTCCTACGTTTTTAGAGCTATGTTTAATCTCAGTGTATACAAGTCCCAGAGAAGATGAAGGTGGTCCCCTAAGAAAAATCTGTGGCAAAGAGGTGAAAGCATAAGGTGAGAGAAAGTAGCCTCTGTGGTGAGATATTGTGGAAGCTGTTAAATTATTCTTTTGTCTTTTTTGAGATATATATTGAAGAAGCCTAACTGAACCACTAAGGGAAATAAGATAGAGCTAATGAAGGACCAAGGAATGGTCTTTGTTAAAAGTTACTATTTAAATTAGTTTTGTTATTTTGAAAAGGTAAAATAATAATGTGTTACTTGATGAGAATGTAGAAACTATACTGTAACAGATACAGTTATGCTGTAGTGTGTGAGAAAAGGGCATTCTCTGTATGATATGCATTTTATTCTGATAAAATTTATAGGATGTTAAAAACAAGGAACAGTTGCATGTTTTGAAAAGGTTTGCCAGACTTAAGAAAGTCTATCCTTCTTAAACTTGTTAGAATGTTTAACTTTTATAATTTCACTTTTTAGAGTTTTAAAATAGCTGTGCAAAGATAAGGAAGGACAAGAAAGATATGAGAAGGCAAAAACTATAGCAATAGTGGTCACACATTATTTGAAATCAATCACTTTGAATACAGCTTTGCTAATGGATAGCAAACAAAGCCAATGTTTGCTTGAAATTCCTGACATGAAATCCATTGACCACATGCAGACTAGGAAAGTTATTTAAATTTGGAGGTCTAGATGAAGAAACCTGGCTAACATCCCACCCCTAAGTTGCAGTGAGACTTAAGCACACACAGACCCTTGACAGCTCTCTTATTTCTGCACAAAAGCAAGCCAGGGAATAGCTCAAGCAGGGCTCAGTTGTGCTCCAGCAAGAGTATTTTCAATAGTGCTTTCAAAAAACAAATTCATTCTTAAATAAAGCAGCTGAAAGCACTGCTAAGTGTCTGTCAGCTGATGGCAAAGAGTGAAGACTGGTAATACTCACTTTGATGAAAACAGATACCTGTGTTGGGTTTTGAAGATGCTTTAAATAAGAGATACTTATTCAAGGCTAGTTCCCTAAAGATGTGGAGAGTTCCGCTTTGATAAACTAGTTTTGCTAGCATCCCCGTATTAATGTATTCGGATGCAGAAGAGATTAAATTAAACACATACAGAACCTATCAGTTGTCAAGCAGGGATATAAATGGCATCCTTTATCCTGACTTGTAATTTTCTGATTGTGTAACTTTAAAGAAAGGCAAGATAGAGACAAGAAAGAGATAGAAGGATTTAAGTCAGGACACTGGGTGGGGGTAATACCTTGTAATTTTCCCAGTCTTTTTCTGTCCCTTATATGGCAGCATAGATCTAAATTCCTCATAGTTATTAACCTGCTGTATATTAGATATCTTGCATATCTAATATTACATATATACACCAACTCTGTTAATTTTTAGTTTTTATATAAAGCCTTAATGATTGAAAGACTCATGACGTGAAGAAAAAAAAACCCACAAAAATATTAGTTGTGTTATTTAAGTAGCATATACTGTATAGTGTTTAGTAATGTATTTAAGAAAGGACCATTTTTAAGGTGGAGCATTCACAAAGATCTATGTTTTCTTAGTTCTGATTGAGACCAGTCTTGTGTAAAAGTTTAGGAGCTTTTATCAAAATAATACTTTTAATAGGCATATACTGATAAAGTTTACCTTATACATAAGCTATAGTCCTTTGTGTGAATATAAATAACTTTATCTTCCTAACATATTCAAAATCCTTGACCTTCACCTTTTATGTTTCTGATACTCTCATCCAGTGTTTCTAGAAGCTGATTAAGCATATATCAGACTTTCTTTTCCAAGACACATCATATACTGCTGGATAACAAAACAACCACTATGAAATGTCACATTGTATCATTCTTAACTTCCCATGGCTAACTTATCACACTTTATTAAGAACAAAACCAAGTCAAATCGGCTTGTAGCACCTCAGTTAATAATTTCAGTATTCTGAGAATTTTAATGGCTGCTTCATCACTCTGTAAAGAAGGCTACTCCAAGTATCTTTGAAACCTAGCAGGGTTTCTTCCTTGGACCTCGGTGTATTTTCAATCAGACCTTTGTCTTTTTTAGACTATTATTTATCATTTTGATGAGCATGATTAAAGAAGAGAGTATAATATAAATATATCCATTTAAAATTAGATTAAGTTATCTTTCTTGCTCCAAAATCAGAAGTGTAACTAATTTCATGCATAACCCTAAGTGTAAATTTAAATGCTTTAAATGACAGATTAAATCTTATGGGTAAAGACCTAAAAGAATATATCCTATATAGTTTTTGAGATGCTTCTATACTGCCTGAAAGACTTCAAATACAGTTTTTTGCTGAAAAGAAACCTCCTTCCCTGCTTGGAATTTAAATGCTCAGGCTTTTGAAAGAAACAATCTGATTAACTGTAAGATATGTTGACAGTAATAACGGATAGAGGTAAGAAAACACTGTTAATATTCTTGAGGACTATTGATCTTTATTTTTAAAGTGACAGCTTTTAATAGTTTAGATCACTAATGGTTGATTTATTTCTTTTAATAAAAATAGCCTTAATATTTCTGAAGCAGTGAACTGCTTTTGTGTATTGTTGGCAAAGTGTATGCTTCTTATTGCATTGGGTTTCCCTGGGACAGAGTTAAATTTCATCATAGTAGCTTGTATAGTGTTATGTTTTGAATTTGTGACGAAAACAGTGATGACAGCGCAGGGATGGATTAGCTATTGCTGAACAGTGCTTGCACAGCATCAAGGCCTTTTCTGCTCCTCACTCTGCCCCACCAGCAAGTAGACTGGGAGTGCACAAGTAGGTGGGAGGGGCTCAGCCAGGACAGCTGACCTCAACTAACCAACGGGTCAGTCTCATACCATATGACATCATCCTCAGCAATAAAAAGAAGAGGCAGAAGGCGGGGCAGGGGGGAAGATGATGTTCAGCCTCATGCCATTTGTCTTCCCAATTGTCAGTTTGTTGAATTACAATCTTCACGACTACTTTGACTATGAAATGATCCAGACTTTTCAGCACTGTTTTGTGTCTCATACTGATGTAAAGTTTTTTTAATTCTGGGAAATTTGGGGAAACAAAAAGGTATGTTGTGGTTTTAAGTGTGAAGGCCTTTAAATGCAAATATGTGTGCTTGGTATCTTTAAAGCATGGAAATTCATCAGGTTTCCAAATGTTCTGAGGCTTAGATCCCACAACAAAAGAAAAGCTATGGAAAGACTTTGACCAAGATTAAAATGAAAAAAAAAAAAAAAAATGTCAGTTTTTGCCTAGAAGTCTAAACCAAAGTTTGTGTTCGCAGTTTCAACAAAAATAAATGTTTTCCTGAGGGCTTTATTTCTTACCAATAATCCTATCATTTTATTTTAAATAATATAAAAGGAGAATAAATTGTGAATAGTTTTCTCTTCACCGGAGTGGTGAAACACTCATCTACACTCTTAAGCAGTTCGGCTTTTTCTCCCATCATAAATCTATAATTGCTGTGATTTTTGCATTGGTTTGTTAACTCAAAGAAAAAAAGCCCATCAAGATGGGATTCCCTCCACAGTCAAAAACAGTGTAGGGGTTTTGTAACAGAGGCAGCAGGGCTGAATGTTGAAGACAGGTAATACTCAAAGAACCATACGTTTCTGGAGTTCTCCAAGATCTAAATTTCATAGGAGAATGAAGAAAGCAAATTCAGCCGAAAATCTCCAAAAGTCTTTAATTTCATAAATTAAAAGTGTGCTTTCTTTTTTCTTTTTTCTTTCTCTCTCTACTTCTTTGCCTGCTTTTGAGTATCTTAAATAAACACGCTTGCTGTTAGTTTGCAAGGTCTTCAGATTTTTAAATCATACATTTATATCAAAACCAAGCACTCATCCAGGTAGTTTTACAAGTGAAACAATGACTATTTTAAGATAATTTAAATATGTGTGATAATTACAAAATAAACAAGTAACAGTTCATGTAACTTATTTACTCCAGTAATTTGATGTTTAGGTAAATATCTTACCTCTACTTTGTTACATGTGTCAGTTGCATGGCTTTTGAGCAACCTTCTTTCCTACATTAATTTGCAAAACATTAAGTAGTTTTTTTTCTGATCAGCTAACTAAGTTATTGTTACAGAAATTTTTCAATATTCTCATTAGTGCCAATATGTTCAACCTTTAAAAAGAAAATTTAATTAAGTGCCTATATTTGTGCTTTTCCACAGAATGTGAAGCAACATCAGGAAAGCAAGTGGGCAAGAAAAGCAGCAAATACTTATAGACTGATGATCTTTTGAAGATAAACAACTTGGGTTAGATTTTTCAAATCTGCATAGAGGAATTAGGCACCTAAATTTCAAGGGGAATACTTCTCAAGGGGAACTATGATTTGATCTAGAAATAAATTAATGAATTTAAAGGAGACAGTAGGCAGATCTCCAGTATCCGAATTAAAAACTAAAATTTCTCTTTATTTTGGCTTAAACTTTCTGTAATTGCCTACAGAATTTAGAAGGATTTGTATACATATTTTTGCTGACTGATTTTCTTTTATTGTGAAATTTAGTGAACATTGACTGGCTTTATGTGATTCTTGGACGCTTAATATAAAGCAGTTACATACAAGCTAGAGGTACTATTATATATGAGATCACAGTGTTTAGCTGAAATTATATTTCATTCTTAACTGCAGAAGTATTTGGAGCATTGTGTCTTGTTGAAGGTTATGATGAACTTTTCCTATTCATAATGAAATAGTGATAAATACTGCTAATGGAAGTAAATTTAACCTCAGCATACAGATTATTCGAAAGTTTAGCAGACATAACAACCTCAGGAAGTCAGTGGGATTGTACATGAAACACTTGCAGTTGCCTGGAAGCCAGCAGGCTTCTAGTATTGCATCCAGAGCCTTTGGGTAACAAAGGCACAAAGGGAAAAAAAAAACATTTCTGCAGTGTATATGCAAGACTATGAAACATTTTCTTTGTTCTGAATTGATCATGAGGATATAGAAGTATCTTGGCAGAAGAACATAAAATCACTCATCTGTTAAAAAAAATTAAAACCAAAACAAATCCAAAAACAAACAACCCAGCTAAATCCAAGAACTCTCTTTAATTGATGTGAAAAATTTCTTATTGATTTCACCCAGCTGTCATGAAGACGTGACATTACTTGGCTGTCTTACCAGAGAATTTGAACACACAGGGAAAGAATGAAGATCTATGATAGTTTTACCTGTTCCCTAATACATTGGAAATACGGTTCCTCTTTTTATTTGTTTTGTATAGCAAGTTGTTGTCTTTCCCATGTGTGAACAAATCACTAATTAAATATAAGACCAGATCATCAGAGAGCAACCGACCTTGCTCATGAAATCACTGGACCAGCGAAGGATCTGGTACATTACTATTATGCACTGCTACTGTATTATCTCTAGTTACTGTAATAAACAGATTGGGAGGATGCTTTACCCCTCTGTTGTATTACCCATATATTCAGCTATTGGTAGTTGAAAAGATAAGAGAAAAAAAGAATGTAATCACTTCACTGGTGAGTATGTGTATTGAAGCGTGCAAGTGAAAGTTCCTGACTTACACCTGGAGAGAATTAATTAAACAAAAGCAATGCCAAGTAGGATATTATATGTTTTCAAAGTACATACTCAAAATGAAGTGAATTTTTTATTAGGAGGTTATGATTCAAGTGTTTAGTTTGATCACTTATTATCACTGCTCACATCAAATATAATTTTTTCCCTTCACTTAATCTGTTCTCCCCGAAATCCATCTATTATTAGGACATAATTCTTGCTTCTGATTGTATTCTAATGAATATTGGTTCATTTTAGTCCTTGCATTGGTGACTTTGTATGCTCCTTTGGTTAAAGTGGGTTAGTAGTCCAGTACATTTAATGATATTTTACTAAGCTATACCTGTACAGTTAATGCTGCATAGTAGAAACCTTTCAATTCATATTTGCATTCTTTTTTTTATTACATTTTTGAGATATATTGGAAAAAACTTACACCAAGAACCTGAATGTGTCAGAAGTTAGCAGAACAATCTGACCTCAAAAAGGAGAGGAAAAGATGAGGGAATGAAAGAGGTCTGGGGAGGAACTGGGAGATATTAGGGAGGATGCAACAGTTATTGAAGGCTGCAAGAGAGATAGAAGTGGATGAAAGAATTGTAGCAGGGAGGACAAAGAGCAGTCTGGCTCAAGAACAGCAATGGTTCAAGACTTTAGAGGAAGAAAAGAAGATTAATGTTTGTGAACTAAGTGAGAGGAGGAAGACAAGGAAGAGCAAGGGAAGAATGGTTACATATGAAAATGTGGATATTCGTAATTGCAAAATTTATTACTATTGTTTTAGTATTAATAAAACAACCTGACAAAATATGTGATCTTCATTCTTGGACTGTGTGCTAAGAACTACTGATATTACAGTATGACAGAATAACAAATAAAAGAGCACACACATTCAAATGAAATTTCTTTCTCAGGAAAAATTATGATTACTCAGTCCCCTAAAATGTAAAATATTGAAATCCATGTACTAAAATGAATTTAATGTCATGCGTCAAGTTGCCAATACTCCTTACATTTAATATTATCTATGAAATACTAATTTTGACACTGTACTGTGCTGCACTGGGGAAAGTTCAGTTAGCTCTATTTTAAAATATTTGGTCAGGCAATAGCAGAAAATTCAAATTACAAACCCCTCAATACAAATACAAAATACAAATTATAGAAAGGATTACTCACAATATCTGTAAAATCCCAGATTTGCAGAAGGATTTAGGATCATAAATACTCCTGTAACCAGTTACAGTTTTGTTAATCACGGAATAATAGGATGGTTAGGGTTGGAAGGGACCTTAAGGATCATCGATTTCCAACCCCTCTCCCATTAGACCAGGTTTCTCAAAGCCCCATCCAGCCTGGGGGGATGGGACACTTTCAGGGATGGGACATCCACAACTTCCCTGGGTAACCTGTTCCAATGTCTCACCACCCTCACAGTAAAGAATTTCTTTCTAGAATCTAATCTAATCCCTTTCAATTTAAAACCATTACCCCTTGTCCTATTGCTACACCCCATGATAAAGAGTCCCTCCCCAGATCTCCTGTAGGTTCCCTTCAGATATTGAAAGACCACTATAAATTCCCCTCAGAACCTTCTCTTCTCCAGGCTGAACAACCCCAGCTCTCTCAATCTGTCTCCATAGGAGAGGTGCTCCATCCCTCTGATCATCTTTGTGGCCCTCCTCTGGACCCGTTCCAACAGGTCCATGTCCTTCCTGTGTTGAGGACTCCAAAGCTGGACACAGTACTCCAGGTGGGGTCTCACCAAAGCAGAGTAGAGGGAGAGAATCACCTCCCTCGACCTGCTGGCTATGCTTCTTTTGATGCAGCCTGCGATGAAGTTGGCTTTCTGGGCTGCCAGTGCTCAGAAAATCTGTGCATTTATAAACATTATCCAGCTAAGACATTTGACAAAAAATTCAAGGAAAAGAACAAGCTTATAGAAATAACAATCTAATCTTTTTAATGAACAAATAATTTCTTTCACTAAGGAAGTGAATCACTTGCTTAGGATAATAACTAACAATAAATTTTTGCAAGGTTTTGACTTAAGACCATGCTTCTTTCCTTTACCTTTGCTGCTACTTACTCAACACTTATGACCTTGCCTACCCCCAGATACTACACCCATTAAATCCTGTTATTATAGTCTTTATTCAGCCTCACCAACTTCTCCAAATAGTGTTGAGAGAACAGGAGAGGGGAGAAATATTAAAGTAGATTTAATAGGGATGGATAGTGATTCACAGTGTTTCATAGATACCATTAAGATAACAAACAATGTGTTCTCAATGAATAAATAGGGTTTTACAAAAGCCTTCCAGCTTGCTCCTGGTGATAACTTTTAAAGTATCAAGAAGTAAAGCATACATTTTCTTCAGTCAAGGTTGTACTTTGCAGTCATGGGGATGTTAATGTTCTTAGCGGTTCACTGAATGAATGTCAGTATTCTTTTATACTCAGTGAATATATCTTTCTTGGTTTATGAATTGAGAACAGATTATGATTTTTATGAACTTGTTCTATTTGGTATTGCTCACTGGATGTTTTTGTCAACCCTGCTGACTCCTGCAGACATCAATCGTGATAGGATTGTGTGGGTACAACCGAGAGAAAGTTGGTATAACAAGTCAAATAAAATTGGTATTAGTTAAATGATGAAAAAATTTTGTCTCTTTTGATACCTGAGTTGTATTCCAGTTGCATTGCAACCAGTACAGTAACTCTGTTCCACTTCTGTTGTGCTAATATGCTTAAAATTATGCTCATATTGCCGAGGAGATGAGCTGCAGTGGAGGGAAGTGTCACTGCGGGAAGGGATCGCGGCAAAAAACCTTAAAAGGACCAGCAAGGAGCTCTTTTTGAGGGCTTTTGAAGCCGGTAGAAGTGACTGGCCCCTGCCAGAACCTGGCAGCTTGTGGGTGGGCTGCGGAGGCGGCGTGGGCAGCACCACTCGCCCCCACCCCTGGCTAAGAGAGGCCTCTCAGGAGGGGAAAGCAAGGCAGGCACAGGGGGTGGCCAAGGGCCTGGCAAGGAGCACAAGAGAGGAACCAGAAGCTCTGTCGGCTAGACAGGTGAGTCCTTCTGGTTATCCTCACTCCCTCGGTAGGAGTTTAGCCATGGTCTCCACCCGGAGGAAGGCCATGTGCTCGACCCTAAACAGAATGGATGTGGGAACCCAGACAGAGCTCCCACAGAAACTTGCAGCTGTCCAGGTCATGGGCTGCAGGGAGTGCCAGGACCTTTTACTGGTAACAGATGATAGCTGTGAGACCTGCTGTATAACATGTGAACAGATCAGTGATCTGCTCAGCATGGTGGCAGAGCTGAAATAAGTTGAAAGACTGAGGAATAACAGGGAGAAAGGCAGCAAGGTTCCGGGAGCCCCTGTAGGCACCCCTGGTCAGCCTGAAGGCAAAAGCATAAATGAAAAGTGTGAGTGGAAGCAGGTTCGTGGTCGGGGCACCAGACAACCTCCCACCTTACCTACCTCGTCGTGTCAAGTACCTCTGAGGAACAGAGGGTAGACCCCCATTCCAGTTCAAATGGTTGTGTATAATCTCTGTCAACAGCGAAAATTCAGAAATGTAAAAGTTATGTAGGCATTCTATCATCTATATTCAAAATCTCCGCCTTGAACCTACTTCACTTCTGTCTTTAGACATCTTACCAATGAGTAGACTAAGGAATAGCCAAGTCATCTGCATAAATATCCAATGCGGATGCTCTGACTTTTTTTCCACTCCATCCCTCCTCATTGTCTTTGTGTCATGACTCTACTACCCCTCTCTTGACAATATCATCTTTCTATTTATTAGGTAACCTTCTTCAGTCTTCTCAGTAATCTTAAAACGACATGTAGGTTTTAGGGCTAATAATCTTAGCCCCCAAATTATTACAATAGGTTTCAGGTAGGAGTAAAGAAAATGTTACAGTTTTAACTGTATCTGCTGTTGACCATGCAAATGCCTTGTTAAATATTTTTGTGTAATAAAAGATTCCTTATGAATTCCTGTATTTAAATCATTTTAACCCCTATTTTTATCTGATTTTCTAGAATCAGACATTTGAGAGATTTCTTTGTGGAGTCTGAGAAACATTATTACTCATAGCTGATACAGTGTCTTTTATTGCAAAATAAACACTTGAAATATGCTACTGGATATGAGGAATGGTCTGGATGGCAATGGTTTATAGGTGACAATGCAATCAATTGTAGGTATTAGGTTTTAGTATAGAAACAATTTATCAGTCTCTTTGTCAAAATGAAATTTGACTTATCTTTCTGATCAGCAGGACGAGCAATACCAAGGTCAGAGAAGACTGAAATAATGTGGAAAATAATGTCTGCTTTTGGTGTTTGCTTGTTTGTTTTTCTCTCCCCTCATACTTTGTATAATCCTGTGTGTTAAAGCAAAATTAAACTTGCTGGAAGTTTAATTCTGCTGATTCATTTTAGAGAAGCCTAATAAGAATAATTTTAATTGTTTTGTATAAAATATATTGAACTTTTCCAAAGCCTACTTAAATCACTTTGCAAACCCATCTTTTAAAAGCCATGTATTGTACTTTGAAAGAAAAAGGTTAGAATAAAGTGGTTATGATCTCTTATGAAATATTTTTTCTTGTATGATACTATTTCCCTTGATAATTTGTTACTATGTCTCATTGCAAAGGCAGTGAGTGATCATGTTTGTATTTTTGTTCATCGATTTTAATGAAAGATATTTCTACTGATCTGGTAACTGTTCATAAGAAATTTTTTAATGCATGTAAGAATGTTTTCTAGCCTGCACTATGTGAGAAAACAAACATTCTGAGTGGAGGAACTCATCCTTGTAATCCACAGAAGCCAGCAACAGAATTAGAAGGATTTCATATTTTGAATCCTCTTGGACTGGTGGAGTGAATCTATATTTGTCTTTTGTTGACCTTCATAACATAAAATGGAAATCCACATAAAGTCTCATGAGCACATCATCAATGAAGAGACATGTACAAAACACTGATATTAAAAATATTTCATTGATTTTTTTGAAAGGAAATGCTTAATCTAAAAAAAGCAAGAAATACAAAGCAAAATATCAGAATATCAGTAGACAGCTGGGCATAAAATATCTTTGTAATCAATTAAAAATACAGCTAAAATATACATTGAAAATACTTCATTATTTCTGGAGAATTTTGAATATTTTAAAGAATTAATTGCCACGTTGAAGAATGGATTCACATTTTATTCTGTGGCAGTGCTGACTGAAAAGTTGAATGCTCCAGTACACTTGCTAAGGAACTGATGTGCATTAGCTACTTTAGCAATATTTATTATTGGGGACTGCAGTTGGTAGATGATATGTTAGATTGCAAACAGTGTCAGAACCTAGAGAGCTCTTTCCATTAGCCAAATAAAATTCTAGACTTCATGTTCCCTCAGATGGAATTTAATTTGTAATAGAATACGTGATAATGAAGTGTACATTCATAGATGGTGGATCTTCTGCTATATGCCTGTCATAAGCATTAAGTAATCTTTTACAAGGTAAGCTGTATGGCTGGACCACTGTAAGTCTGATTAATGTGCAAAGGCATTAAGAATGTGTGTGAAGGGGTGAACTGATTCTGCCAAGGGTCAAGTGAAGAGGTAGCACATTTCTTTTGAGAATCTTCATCCTTTCACCTCTTGCTATCTGACTTCTTACTATTTATTTTATTTATTTAGGCTTTTTGTTTCTGTGGTTTTAAACAATTTGGCATGATCAAAGACCAAATGCTAGAGCCAATGCTACAGGGAGCTGTACAACATGTTCTGCAGTGCCTCAAATTTAAGTACCTGCTCCTTCAGGGAAAAAATCACATTACAAGTAGGCATTTAGCAACTTAGTAACACTGCCTCAGTGTTACCTCAGAAGAATTTGGGGCGTTAAAGGGTGATCTAAAAAACCTGGATACTAAGTGGGAAGCAGCTGAAATATGACCTTTGCCAAAGAGTTGAGATTTGAATTCCTGCCCCTCTCTTGATGCATAGTGCTTACTTGTTGCAAAATAGGCAGTTCTGTTAAACATCTCCATATTTCCTTTACAGTTCAGAGTTTTCTAAACTCAGTAGGGATTTCTGTACACTTAAGTGTACTTTTCAAAAAGACTGAAGGGGTCTCTGTTTAGGCTGCTTCTATTAGCAACTCAATAGATTTATAGTCAGGACACTCTGAAAGGGAGAAACACACAATCTGGTTAATGTTCTCAGTATTGGTACTGGAATTTTTTACCTAATAACTGTCTTAACTCTTTCTAAATTTAAAAAAAATCTGGTTAAGAGTTTAGATTGTAACTGTCATAGCTTTCCTGTCTATTTAGAAACATAATTCACACTTTGCATGACACAAATCATACATTTTAATCAAAGAAATTTTACCACAAGGATTACACTCAAAGCACAGCTGCTTCTCATTGTGAACCATAGCTTCCTAGCACTTCAGTGGGCACAGTGTAAACACTGCTTGTCTGCCATCAGGTTTTTCAGACAAATCATTGCTCTGAAGCAGGATTGGTGAGTGCTGCACTGCACTGAAATGATCAGCTGCAGTACTGAAAATGGAGATAGGCTGGAGAACATATATCCTGAGCATAAAACGTGCTTTCAGTTCATCAGGATATAGTCAAAATTCATGAGACAGAGCTTATTTTAAGAAGTTAAAATAGTTGTAGGCAAGATGTAGTTGCTTGGAATATGTTTTCATTTTGAGCCATTTTAATTTTTTTCTGTGGTAAACTAAAAAAACCCACAATGCTCCCTGCCCCTTCCCCCTCCCACCTCCCCAGCCCCCACAGGGCTTGTCTAATTTTAATTCTGTTTTAGTATTTTATTACTTCCAAGTTACAGATCAGGTTTTTTTGAATTTTTTACACTCAAAACCTGGTAAAAGAATGATAAACCTAATTGTTGCCTTCAAAGACCAATATTCAGTTTGAGAACCTGAACACAAGCTTTCAGATAAGGCAAAATAGATTAAAAACTTATGATTTTTACCTTTGTTTTCACCATCACTCTGTTTTTTTTGTTCTCCTGTGCTGGAATCTATTGATAAAAGAATAAAAATGCTACCATAATACTGGCTAGACTATTACTAACAAGGAAGTAGGAAATCTTCATGGGGCTGGTTTATGATAACATAAGGAGCACTTTATGCCATTAAAATAGAATTAATATTCTGAATTGTGATATTTAAACAAATACTTTCTACACTTCTATTTTTAAATTGAGTGCTGTGCTTGAAACATGTCAGTTTTGATCTGAGCAATATCTAGAGTTGAATGGATTGACTCTTCTTGAAATTATTGTATATTTTTTACTAGCTTCAAAATCTAAACTTTTTTTGCTTAGTGCTTAAGGGAGTGAGATCTCTGGGAATTTAAATTTTTGTCAACTTAACAGTGTTTTGTTTTTGTAAAGGGCAACCAGTTAGAAATTTTCTCTCTTAAAATCATAGAATCATAGAATTATCCAGGTTGGAAGGGACCTTTAAGATTATCTAGTGCAATCATCAACCTAACTCCGATAAAAAAAAACCAAACACATCACTAAACCATGTCAGTAAGCACCATGTCAACCTGTCTTTTGAATACCTCGAGGGATGGTGCCCTCAACCACTTCCCTGGGCATCCCATTCCAGTGCTTAATAACCCTTTCAGTGTAAAAACTTTTCCTAATATCCAATCTGAACCTCCCCTGGAGCAACTTAAGGCCATTTCCTCTTGTCCTATCGCCTGTGACTTGGGAGAAGAGACCGACCCCCACCTCACTACAACCGCCTTTCAGGTAGTTGAGAGGGCGATGCAGTCTCCCCTCAGCCTCTTCTCCAGGCTGAACACCCCAGCTCCCTCCCTCATCCTCTCCTCATAAGACTTATTCTCCAGATCCCTCACCAGCTTCGTTGCTCTTCTCTGGACCCACTCTGGCACCACAATGGGGTTTTTTGTGGTAAGGGGCCCAAAACTGGCCACAGTACTCGAGGTGGAGCCTCACCAGCACCGAGTACAGGGGAACAATCACCTCCCGAGTCCTACTCACCACATTGTTCCTGGTACAGGCCGGGATATTGTTGGCCGCCTTGGCCACCTGGGCACACTGCTGGCTCATGTTCAGCCGACAGCTGACCAACACCCCCAAGTCCTTTTCTGCCAGGCAGCTCTCCAGGCACTCTTCCCCAAGCCTGTAGTGCTGCATGGAGTTGTTGTTACCAAGTGCAGGACCCAGCACTTAGCCTTAGCAATGTGAGAGAAGAGCCTAGATAACAAAACATATAATATTTCTTTTGACTTCAAGAAATATTTTATAATCACAACCGTAAAGCATTTATTTCATTTTAAAATCACTATAAGACTGCAATCACAGCCCATCCAAGATGAAGAATTAGCTGCTAATGTCTCTCTGAACCAAAGGGAGGTTAAGCTAATGCTACTTGTTTTCTGGCTACTGCATCTACAGTGCATAGATTGACTACATGTTAGAACAGGGCTTAGCATTGCCTGTAGGTCCCTGTAGCATGTCAGCATGTACACTGAGATTAATTTGTCTCATCCAAGATTTTATAAACAACTTCAGGGTTTGCGGTGACTTTTTTCATTGCTGAAATGAGCATATTCTCCTTGTTTCAGAAGAAACATTTTCTGTTTCTACTCACAAATATAAACTCTTAGAACAATATGAAGGAACTGTTTAAGTTGGTTAAGGAAAGGAAGTGTAAATAAAATGTAGTTACACAATAGGTATACTTTGTCCTACAAACAGCTGCATAACCTCACCTTTCAAAATTGTATGGAAGTACATACGAAAATTACAGATAGTACAAGTAGTGTATTTTAACACTGTCTAGTGCTTTCTAATAGACTATTTTATGGATGTGAAGCCCATATTTAAAGCCATTTTTATTTTCTCTCTGTTAAATTAGGAGACCAGAAGCTAGTCACAATGACTTTTAGTAGAAAAGAAAATGCAAAATGTCAAAATAAACCGAATACCTTCTTTTTAATGCAGTAATATACTTATTATGAAACAGTAATTCTGAGGTAGTTTCTTTTCCCCTGCTTTTTATCAGGAGATAGTACTACTGTTAAGAATAGTCCCATTGTCCTTTATAGGAAGCTGCATGTTCTGATTTCTAGTTCGATTGTTTGTCTATATCAAGGTTCAGCGTCAAGGGCTAATCAAACCGTTTGGCTCCCATTAACACCATGTCCGCTATTGTGTGGTTTCTATGCCCCATCACATCAATATAGAAGTAGGCTGATTATAATGTTGTTTTCCAGAATCTGTGCAATCAGTGTTGGAGCTACTAAATGAAGCAGTTGCCTAGCAAACAATGAGGCAAAATCAATGCAAACCTGTAAAATGTTTTCATGTTACCAATCTGTGCATTTTTCTAAAAAGACCTTCTTGCAAAAATATTTCAGTCAGTTCTAGTTTTTTAGGATCATATACTTGCCTTTGGTGCCAAATGTCTTAAAACGGACAACACATAAGGACATCTTATAATATTGTATTTAAGGAATATATCATCATGCATGGCACTTTTAGTAACTGATACAAAAGGAAGGGAAAGGTCATGTACAAATTCCACTAATTAGCCTGAGCATATGATTTAATAAAATTAGCTATGAAAAAAAAAGATGCACATATCAGCTATATGTCTCTCAGAGCATCCAGTATAGCAAAGACATATTTATTAGAACTGGAGATTACCATGGTATTTTTTTTGTGTCAGTGATGAGGTATATTTTGATTTCCCCTTAATGGGAATTGTGAGGTGAAAGTTAATGACATCCTTTTCCTCTTGAAAACATACAGTAATCTGCTTTATTGCCTACTTTACTCTTTCCCTAAAAAGCTCTGTGGCAGCAAACATGAACTGAGATGAGACTTTGTGGAAATCAGCTCCAAATGAGGGATTACAGTCAAAGACTGTACAAAACCTTCACCAGCATTTCTGATCTCAGATCAGACCTCCTTTTGAACACAAATCTAGTGAAATACTTACACATGGGACATGGGAGATAAAGCCAAAAGAAGCCCACGTGTTGAAGTGCTTTGCTGGATCAGGACCAGAGAGGCTGGCCAACCTTTGCTTGCTACATTGATTTCATGCTAAGTGTCCATATGTTTATAGAGAACTATTCTTCCTGGAATGCCTCAAAACTGTTTTTACATTATGAGCTATATAGAAAGAAATTGCTTCAGCCAGTCCCGCAGCACATTTATGGTGTAGTTTGCTGCAGTGGTTAATAGAGCACAGCCACACTGTAAAATGGCTTAGGACAAAAGCAGAAGAATGCTGATTCTAATTAAAAATGCAAGGGAAAATGAAGCAGGCAGAGTATAATTACCTAAGCTGAAATTTAGCCAGGACATCAGAATTAAAAGCTTATTCCTAGGAAGATTTCTGGACTTTATTAATAAATGCTAGAAATGCAGGGTGTTTCTAAAGTATTTGCCTATACATTTTCACTTGAATAGACATTGAATTTGCCCAATTCCCTTTTGAATACAGACGCTGATAAGCTACAAGATAAGGGTTGCTTAATTGCATAATATTTATATGGCAAGGATTTATGCCTGCAGGCAAGTTATTCACACCCAAAGTACTGTATTTCACATGAGGTATAGAACGCAGTTGGAATGCAGGCTACCTCACTATTAGATTCTTGGCACAGAAATGACAGAACACGTTAACAGAGACAGTATGTATTTTTGAAAGACAATCCAATGTATGTATCCATGTTTGTATTTGCTGCATGTAGTGGAGACAATGGCTCTGGTCCAGAGCATCAAGATTAACAAACCCAGTATACTTTGTTATGGATGGGTGGGTGGGTGCTGACGTGGTGATATCAAAGTGCTTGACCCTTCCATCCAGGTGCTCCCTCACTAGCTTTCTCCTGATCAAAGAAGCAGGTTTGACTTTTGTGTTATGGTCAGAACAAAGGGTTTGCTTCATTGTCCTGCTCCAGCTGTGGTGACCATGTGCTGAGCTTCCTAGCAGATAAATCCCTTCTTATGTCCTTTGGGTAACTTATCCAGTTTCCTGTTTTCCAACTCTTCTTTTTGGTACCCATGTACTTCTTTTTCTCCCTCCCAGTCTCCTCCCAGACAGCAAACATGCCCAATTATGTTTTCCCCAGTGGTTCTAGTTTTGCTACTCCTGTTTCCAAGTCTCAGCCTTATACGGTAAAAATCATATTTAGGCACTGTTGGCCCTGTGAGGTTTTAGTCCCCTAAACATCCCAAGGGTGCCCTCTAAGTGTCCGTGAATTCTGGCACAGACTGGCACACAACCATTGTGACCACTGTAAACAGATTTTTGGTGAGTGCCACCTACATTTGGGCTTCTGAACATCACCTAAAAGCAGTGGGAGCATGTGTCTTTGGAGAGGTTCAAAGAAAGGTCTCAAACAGAGAGAACAACCAGTAAGATGCATGCAGAAAGAGTCAACAGACAGATGGGATTCAGAAAGATCTGATAGGGTTTAATTTAGTAATTTGTGGTGTGGAGGAGAAAAATGGATTGAAAATAGTATAAAGTCATGAAATGGACTGTGGTCATGGGCTAGGAATTTGGTTTAGAAAGCATTGCAAGGTTCTGGGTAGGAAAAGTTAAAAGCTATGTGCTAATGGCAGGAGTCAGAGGTGGGTTATAGCTTTTGAAAGCATGAAGGATTTGGGACTCTTATACAGCAGACCTTTACTCAGGTACCTATAAATAGAATCTTAGTTTGGTATTCAGAAGGTCCACACAAGACCATCTTATCCTCTTCTCTCCCTAACACACGGGATCTTTAGGTGACCTGTTCCTCTTCACTCAGCTCTCCACTGTCAGGTATACGGTAGTCCTATGTATCCATTGATTTCAGTGGTGAGTATTTGAACATGTTTGCTAATCTTGAAGCTCCAGAACTAATTACAGTGACTTTGGGAGTTAATGTCGTAATAACTCCTGTGGCTAACAATAATTAAATGTGAATTTTAAAGATCCAATCTATTCATAATCAATTTATGATTTAAAAGAAGAAAGAAAGTTTCCCCTGTCCTGGTCTATTTAAACAAAAAAAAGAAGTTTATTCAGCATGAAATAATCATACAGAAAACAGCATACAGACCATCCAAAATTAGGAAAAAAGAGTAATTCATTTTGACTCATTCTCTTAAAAATTTAATAGAGTAAATTAATCTGCTTATTTACCTTTCCATGGTTTTGGTTTTTGTAAACAAAACTCTGTTTAGCTAATGAATGAACTGTCATACCACAAGAAAAAATGAGATATTTAAGCTTAAAACATACACTGAATCTGTCCAGAAATGTATGTGGTTCATCTGATACATACAAGATTTATGGGGATGATTTAAATAAGTAAGTGTTTACCTAGGAAGAAGTATCTCTAGGTGTTCTTAGTTGGATTTTTTTAATAAAATAAGTAGAATGAGTTAAAAGTGTCTAGGGTACCTAAACAGACTTTTAATTTGTTTTGAGGTTTTTTGGATTTTTTTGAGTGGCTCATAGAGAAATTTGAAGCTGCTATAAACCTGTATGTTCATGTTGCTAGCAAAACCTTTAGCCTGTGTTTTACTCTGACAGTGCATGGCATTAGGAACAGATGAGCATTTTGTGATATGAAACTCACTCTTGTGTCCAGCCAGCAGAAAAGACTAGATCAACCAACTGTGACTTCCATCCACTGCCAGGGTCACTGATTTCAGCCAATATGACGGAGACAAGTAATTATTTTAAATGTGTGTCTGTTGCGTACAGAAAGGGTAAACTCACCAAGAGTCAGTGGAGCAGTGCTGTTTTCATTCATAGTCCATCAGCTCACATATGAGGAACTCAGCAGAAAGATGCTATAAAATAAATAAATAACTAATACCCAGTATTGCAGAAAAGCATTATTGCACAAAAGCAAAGTGTGAATACTCCAGCTATAGAGAGGGTCACATTGCTGCTCAGTTACATTTCCTTGATTTATAAATTTTTCTTATGCCATACATTGTTTTGCTTCAAGATTTGTACAGTTACAAGTAGAAGGAAAGAGACCATGATTCATTCACTAATACTTTATGACAAATTTTCATGAATAGTCAGAAGAAGCTTTTTGGTTTTATTTACTTTTTAATTAAATTAAATCTTTCATGGGAATATCTTTTAAATTATTTAAATGAGTATCAGCAAAAGAATTCTCTCCCTCTATCCTCATGTGAAGCTTTTCTCTTGTTAATATTCTTGTAAACATTGAAATAATTATTTTACCTTTCAACTTGTATTAAGTGAACATTTTGATAATTTTTTTTTCTTCTTTAATATGTGATTTTCCCATTGACAATGCTTGTAGCAAATACCTTTTTTTAGGTGGTTAATTCAGACGTTGACTGCATCCAGATTACATATTAGCAATTAATATATAAGGTAATTTACTAGAAATGTGTGTTGAGCCTTTTTTACTATTTTTCCACTACAGTGTTCCTAACGAGTATGTAGTTTTGTATCTCTGAATAATACTCTCAAAATAGAAGTGTACTTTCTGCTATGAGAGGATGTTGTGGACGGAGTGATTAACTTCACTAGTTAGAGTGAAGCAGTGAAATATTTATTAAGGTGAAACAGTGATTTAACAAAACCAGTAGTAAGTGCGATAAAACCAGTAGTAAATGTGATAGTGTTTTACGAGATTCGATGTCAGGGTACACTCTATTATTTACTGCACAGGGGACAGGGTCAGACAAGCTGTCAGGGTGACCCTCCCATTGAGTCACGAGGTTCAGAAAGGACCCCCTTGCTTTCTAAATTCCTTCTCAGAGAGGAGTCTAGGTGCGGCTGGATCCAATCCTAGTCCCAGACTCAGTCTATGGTTTATGTCTAAAGGATCATATATGCGCAATCAATCCTTTACATTACTTAGCTAAGATTTCAAAGTTTAGCATGCTATTAGTCACTTACCAAGAATCTGTTGCAGCAAGGAATCTCTCAGCCTCGAGGAGTAGAACCTTAAGCGAGCGTCCTCACAAAAGGGGAGATCCTGGCGTGCAGCCCGCTGGCATACAGGAGAGCTCAAAGGGGCTTTTGGGCTGTCCATTATTTATACAGTAAGATAATTGACCTATAGTCATATTTTCATGGCAACAAAATTTCTAGATCCCCACTCCAGACAGTATTTTGACTATGCTTGCCATCCATCCCCCAAAGTCCAGGTGCAAGTTATCACAGCTGCTGTTGTGATGGCCGTGGTGGCCAAGGCCAGGCAGGAGCTGGGAGACGGGGGGGGCGCAAACCAGGGAGAGCACACCGCCACAGAGGAGAATTTAGTAGCAATTTCATTTGAGATATTGTGGTTTTCTTGGAAATTTGACTTTCCAAGAAAATGATGAAAAGCTATGAAATAAATAGAAAGTGTTCTTTAAAAATTTCATTCCTGGACTGAGATGCCCGCTGGTTTCAATCAGTGCAGAACTCCTGACTTGATTATTGGCACAGTGATTTAGATTGATGGTGGATTAGGTTCATTGTCCTTAACTGAGAGAAACATCTATGGGGCAATTATGCTATTAAAAATTTGTTGTAACTGCCAGGATGTAGGAAAGCTGTGCAAGCAGTGTTCAGAAATAGTAAAGACATTAGTGTGTTATCATAACTCTTTCAGCCACAAATCCAAAGTTTAGCACTACACAGGCTATTATTAAGAAAATTCCCAGCCAGACCCTGTACAAGGAAATAAGTTTTTACTTCAGAAATAGGTAGAGAAAGAGTGAACTGATGTAGAAGTTCTCAAGTTTACCACCTTCTGAACAATCGGGCTTTTATCTATAATTCAAGGTCATTTTTCTCTTCCTCTCAGGCTTGTGTTTTAACGGTTGAGATCTGTTCCATCCATTACAATGCACCACACCATCCCACATGAGGATCTGATTCTTAAGTGGATGGAAGAGCACTTTCATCTCTAGCTTTGGCTATTGCACTTAAACTCCATAGAGTATTTGTCTACTGTGAGGCATTTATTTCCTCTCTCTCTCTTGATTTCTTCCTCTTTTCCTCCCTGGTTTTAAAAATTTACCCTTTGGGTAAATCCAGCTCTTCTTTGGATTCAACATTAGGACAAAAATATGTAAAAGGAAATACATACATTTCTGTTTCTGACTTCAGATAGGGAGAGGGCCAGCTGTTCAGAAGCTGCTTATCTACAGTCACTTGTGGCCTGAAAGTTCATAGCACATATTGCAGCCTAAGAAAATAAATCAGTTCTATGAGCCAATTATGGATTTAATAAAAGAAAAAGCATAAGCAAGCAAATATTCGCTTAATGAGACATATTTCTAAGCTAATATGCTACAGTTTTATTAGCTAATTAAAGATGAACAGTACAATGATCAAATAATGGGCACATTTAAATTGAATCAATAAATCAGTCGGTTCCAATTATTCAGTCACTAAATTATTGCATTGAGTAATCAGCTCAAGTTATGAGTTTGACATGAGAAGGAACTGCTCAGTGTTATCTTTGTCTTGGGAGAACGTAAAAGGGATCTAGTTTCCTTTCCGTCCTAAAACCTGTACAAATTCTTGTCAATAAAATACATATTCTTTATATTTTTTAGAATTAACCCTTAGATGAGCATCTAAACTGGGACTAAGGAGGAACTTCTTACATTCACAGATGTGATGTAGTTTTTCACCTCTGGATGCCTGAAAGTCTGTAGATAGATGATTTTGCCTTGAAAGCCCTATAGAGACATTGGAAATGTATGCACAAAATGGATGTTCTATATAGAGGCCTACCCTCATCTAGATATTCTACAAGATTAAAAATATAGGCTTTCCTATGCCTGTAGAAAAGTTAAATGTGTGCCTTATATCTGCCATGAAAATGATTTTAGGAATGGATTCTCAACTAGGCTGATGCCCTTGCTTCCTATTTAGGCCATGACACTGTGAAAAAAAAGAATCTTTTTTTTTCTGAGGCTTTGATTTGTTTCTGATATTTCCAGCATTTCCTTGGAACAGCATATTATCCCCAGTTTCTTGGGATAGCATGCATGCTGAGCATTTAAGAGTCATATCCTTCAGCAGTGCTTTAAGCAGCATGAAATTTTAAAAATAATAAGTGTTTGGCTCAAGCTTATTTGGTCAAAGTCTTTTGTGTTCTGGGATGTATGACAAGCAGATATTTTTAAAAGCAAAACAACAGGACTCTGGCTCTGGAACCTTTGTGAGTGGAACAAATTGTCATAATTGCCTTAGATTGTTCAGCTTTCTTGGTATTTTTTCCCATATTCATTATCATGCAACACAAATTTTGAGGTATATCTTTCTATCTTTTTTCTGATTTTTTTTCTGTTTGCACAACTCAATCTCTAGAACCATCCAGATTGTATATATTTATCTTGATTGCTACACCTTTTTAATGCTTCCAATTAATTTTTAGCTAAAGAGAACAAGTTTAATGGGAGTGCTCTCTTTTAGTCCAATCCAGTGGTGGTTCATTTCATATGAGAGGATTTAAATGTTGAGACACCCCACTCAGTGTATTTCTCCTTCTCTTGTTTGATTTCTGTCTTCTAGAAGTGCTTACAGAGAGATAATTAAGTTGATTATGAACCATTTAAATGTACTTTTATTGCATATTTGACTAGAAAACCCCTTACAGAGCGTATTTCAGATGACAGTCTTTCAAGGGGAAAGCTATTTATGGGCATTCTTGGATATTTCCTTTAAAAATCTTCTACTTCCTCCTGTCAGAATTTGCATAGAAGATAATATGGGGAATTGCTCTCATTTGTCAGTTCCCTTCTCCCCATGACCCTGGAGTCATCCCAGATATCACTGCTAAATAACGTTGTACCAGTTCTAATAGTCCACTGATCTCCATAGTGTCTTTTAAAACCTGCTGCATATTGTGTGTCATTCTGGGAAAATGGCAAATGAGATTTCATTAGAAAGTATCAGAGCATCAGCCAAAAGCTGATTAACTAATATTACTCTATATTTTATAGAAACATCATTTTGGGAACAGCTTTCTCCTAAGTGGAATAAAAACTTACTTGTCTATTGGGATAAATAAGGCCTGCTGAAGCACGTGCAGTAGTAACTGGTGTTAGCTCAGTGACATACTTCATGCTTTCTGACACTTTCAATCAGCAAGGATCAGTAAAATGAAAGGTGCTGGATCAGGCAGCTTACGATGATGCATTAGCAGTTGAAAATTAAATTTTGGTAGGTTTATTCATAAAAGAAATAAAGAGATTTAAAGGCAGCTGCCACTTGCAAAAGGACTAATCATTCACGTCTCAGCTGAGCACCCGAGACAGTTTTTGGTACAATTTGTTTGTTTGGTAGGAAGTTCATTTACAGATTTTTCATGCTGATCTAATTGATTTGCAGGAGGGCTAACAACCTTATTTCCTGCACCTGGTTTGACAATTGATACCATCTGGTTCATTGGATTAGCAGCTGTAGTTCACAACTTCTATCGGTTCAGACACGTTTGACAAGAGTTCTGCATCTTTGGTCTCTTCCAATTCATTTCCTTCTTTATATCCTGAAATCTGCAGAGCTTCTTCACTGCAAAGGAAGGTTTTCTTAATTTATAGGACAGAGATAATAGGATGATGATAATTATTATTCTAGTCTAATTAGAGCTGAAAAAAAGCATGCATAGTGCCTACAGCAAACACAAGGAAATGAATTAACATTGAGGACCACATCTGCATTTTATTTACTTCAGTGGAGATGGAGGGTGCTCAGTTTCTTGGAGGAGTAGAACATTCCTCAGGAAGAAAGTAAATGTAATTATTGCATTTTAGAAATTAGTATCAAGTCTACATAATTCCTTGTTCACTATCTCATCTGCTGTAACACAATGACTCCCTGACAGTTCAAAAAATGTTTCAATATGTCTCTTGTAATGTGAGAAACTGGAGTAAATTTAGACCTGTGATTTCCTTCATATATACACCATTTTAGAAGTAAGAGGAATTGCTTGATGAACAGCTTGCCCTGCTCTGGAGAATATACCTAACGAGCAGGGGACCTCACTTCTGTTCTCCATGTACAATGCTGGTGTCAGTTAACTTCTTGTTGTTAGACTTCCCAACCCCGCAGTATGATGAGATACAGCCATGCAATGATGGCCAATTAAATTGTGTTTCTAGTGTCATAAAAATAAACTAATTAAAGGCTTTTTGTGATAGCCACAGAATGATGTTTATTGGGGTGGATTACTCAGCAGCATAATTTGTGTTGAACTACAGCTGATTATCCAAAAGTTGGAAAGAGCAAGATGGAGGGGCATATAATTGTAATTGTGCCCTGTTCTTTTATTCTCTTTGCAAAACCTTCTGCCTTCTCAGTCTCAAGAGAAAACAAAACAAAAAATAAACAAACAAAAAAAACCTAAGCAAAAACCAACCAAACAAAAAACCCCACAACAGCGAGACTTTTGTTTTAACTAGACTATTCTCACATTCTGATGCTAGGCAAATTTTGCTGAAAATCTGTATTTTCACTTGCTGAACATAACCACATAGATTTTTGGTCATTGGACTGCTAAGTTTTGTCTCACTTCCTGAGATCCTGCTTCTCTCAGTACATAATTTTATAACAGCTATATAAATGCTGTTGAACTAGAGTCCTTTACAAAATGGAGGGAGATTCTGACATACTATCCTGCATGAAGGTTCCTGAAGAGAGCAAATGAATATGCATAAAGGGCATATAGTATGCATGAACAGGTTGCTAGTTCAAGTTGTGGCTTTAAAAAATAAAATGAACCTACATCTCATTCCTATTAATGTCCATGATTTTTCAAATCTTGAAAATATCTCAAACTATTTCACAAACTTGATATGGTCTTTAAGTGTTTCTATGATGATAAAGTATAACAAGAACCCCACCATTTGGTACCATGAGTACATGTACACAAAATTTCAATGCCTTAATAAAGAAATATGTATGTGCTTATGGAATCTTTAATGGACATTGCCTTGGGCAGAGGAGAGGCTAAAAATACACCAACAGAAGGTGCCCCAACTGAGAAAACAATGAGAAAAATTTAATAATTATTTCAACCCTGTCCATTTAGCTGGGATTACTATAATTTGTGTGGTAAACCTAGTGATCAGTTTTCAATGTACAAAGTGTATCTCGAATATTAACCAATTAAAGCCACAATGTTTGATTAAAAAATGATCTTGCTAAAGTGTAAGGTGTTTTACATGACCCATTAGTTCATTAAAAAGATTTAAATTAATGTTTTCCAGTCACTGAAGAATAAATTTCCTAGCAGGGAAAGTTGCCAGTGCTGAAGCACTTGCAATGTATTCTCTCCCAAAGAATAAAAAAATCAGGACTTGTTCCTGCAGGTACCTAGCAACCTTTTTCTGCTCTCACAGCTCACTGTCAACAGTCTGGTTTTTGAAAACATGTTAATTAGTGGTACTGCTATTTCCTGGGAGAGAAGGCTATCTTGACTGCCAGCTACTATCCAGAAAGCCATAGTTTCAAAACTATTTCAATTAGAAAAAATAAGATAAATGGAAACTCAAGTTTTCCCATGGTGTCTAGATATTTTTCTATTGCAGAATTTTATAAATTGTAGCAGAAACATCTCTATTATAATTTGCATAGCTTATTAAAAGCATTTTCTACAAATGCAGGTGTTTGTTTTCCATATAATATAAACCCAGCTAGTAAAGGGTGAATAGTATTTCAGAGTTATAAGATTGACACACACATTTTTATATATGTGTGAACATATATGTACAATACAAAAACATTTATTTATATGTGTGTGTATATATGCATTTTTGTATATGGAGAATAATATTTCACTTTTAGTTGTAATGTAAAAAAAAATTTGCTGCCATTTTGATTTTAAATTCACTATATATTTATAACAAAAATTTACCTACTAGACCTTATTACAAATTATGAAAGTTTATCTCAGGAAGAAAAAAAAAGTTAGGGTAAAGATTAGGATTTAAAATCTCTTTATCTTTTCTTAACATGATTTTACCTCTCCTACAGCTTCTAAATTCATGCTTATCAAAATTGACAATAGCAATAAGATGTTTCTGAAGCCAGTAGGCCTAGAAAAAAAGTAGTAATTGCTATGAAATCACTATTCATTTAATGTATTTTGAAACATGGAGATGCCTATTCACAAAGAGAGCAGGCATTCTGGTATATTTGCAAATCCAATGGGATTTTAACAGAACATTGAAATCAAAAGTTTCTTCGTCACATGAGATTAAGGATAAAATTGACAGCGTTTCTTGCAGGGAAGTGCTGTTACTTTCCTCATTCTACAAACGTGTGAGAGTGATACAGGAGAGTCCAAGATCTGTGCTGAAGCGGGTTATTCAGCCTGGAGTGAAGCTTATTGCGCTAATCAAAATAGATGGCTTGCTTTCAGTCAGATTCTTCTTAGAGTCTGTAATTGGAAAGACATATACCAGTATCTGCCCAGACTATAAATATACTCTAAGCACGCCAATAAGATTAAAATATATGGGAGAAGTCAGGGGAAGAAAAATGGATGGATAAATTCAAAAGACATCATTTAATCCAAGTATTCATAACTGCTGCGAGTGACAGGAATTTAGTGCAATGGAGAATTTTGTGATAAAATTTTCTGGTGTTTTCTAAAAAAAAATAGAACTAGTTTCTCTTTTCATCTGTGAGAATTTTAGTGTCTTATCCAGTGTATTTTTTGTACTAAATTATTTCCAGACTAATTTAACGAAAGCTGCTAGACTGTAGGTAGTTCACAGTCCATTGACAGATATCTGCTTTTGATAATCAAGACATATTGTCTAGTATTGATTGGACACATTTCACTTCCTGGCCTGCAATAATTTAACTTTAAAAAAAATTACTCTGTATAAAATAAGAACACATTAATCTACCATTCACTCCTGTACTTTTTGCAAGTGAATATAAGAATATATGAACAAACTAGTTATATCCGTGTGAATTTTCATGTCTTTTTTAAAATCTTCCCCTAGCTTTGGTAATAAATCTCTGTGTATAATGATATCCCATCAGAACTTAATTCATACATGGGTTGTTTTGGAATTATTAAGACATTTTCTTTTCCTGTTTTTCAAAAATAAAAACCTTTGAAATATGGCAAAGCAAATGTGCTTTACTGCAATGTATACTAAAAGCATATTAATTTATCAAATTAATAACTAAACTAACTTTAGGAGCTGTGGATAACTGTGCTGTACAATACCCTACAGTAATAATTTGAAAACTTTCAGTTAGATGGCATTAAGGAGAAGCAGCAAAGTAATATCATCTATTGTTTTAAGTCACATTCACATTACTGTTACCTGGTAGTTTTATTTAATTGTGTTCAAGATGCATTTGTGGAATTATATTTAAATAGGGGAAATAACTCCACATAGATACAAACTATCATTTGTTTTCTACCTCCATATTGTATCTAGAAAGTATTGTTAGATAGTTGCATAAAATGTCCAGTCAGCAGCTGGACATTAAGAAAGTTCCTGAAAATGGCAATGAAGATTACAAGGTCACAGAATCATGGAATGATATGTGGTTGGAAGGGACCTCTGGAGATCATCTAGTCCAACCACCCTGCCAAAGCAGGTCCACCTAGAGCAGGTTGCACAGGAACATATCCAGGCGGGTTTTGAATGTCTCCTGAAACGGAGGCTCCACCACCTCTTTGGGCAGCCTGTTCCAGGGCTCTGCCACCCTCAAAGTAAAGACATTCCTCCTCATGTTTAGATGGAACTTCTTATGTTCGAGTTTGTGCCTTTTACCTCTTGTCCTGTTACTGGACACCACTGAAAAATGACCGGCCCCATCCTCTTGACACACGCCTTTTAAGTATTTGTAGGCATTAATCAGATCCCCCATCAGTCTTCTCCAGACTAAAAAGACTGAAGTCCCTTAGCATTTCCTCATAAGAGAGATGGTCTAGGCCCCTAATCATCTCTGTTCCCTCTCCAGCAGTTCCCTGTCCTTCTTGAGCTGGGGAGCCCAGAACTGGACACCGTACTCCAGATGGGGCTTCACCAGAGCAGAGTAGAGGGGGAAGATAACCTCTCTCAATCTGCTTGTCACACTCTTCTTGACCAGAACTGGACACCGTACTCCAGATGGGGCTTCACCAGAGCAGAGTAGAGGGGGAAGATAACCTCTCTCAATCTGCTTGTCACACTCTTCTTGATGCACCCCTGGAGACCATTGGCCTTCTTGTCCACAAGGGCACATTGCTGGCTCATGGTCACCCTGTTGTCCACCAGGACTCCCAGGTCTTTTTCCACAGAGCTGCTCTCCAGCAGGTCAGCCACCAAACCGTACTGACCTGCTGGTAAAAATGTCAACGTTATCTTTAACATGATAGACTATTTGAAAACATATTTGAAAACTATTTGAAAAGAATGGGATCATGTTAGGATATAAATTTATTTTAAAATTTCCAAACCATTTCTTGTTAAAAGGTTCTGAATTAACATAAAGTTTAGGGGCAAAAAAGCTTTCCAAGGTCCAATTACATTATAGACAGGTTAGATGTGGAGAATTTCTGGGGTTACACAAAGAATGAAATTATATTTAAGTTAGAGGTAGAGACCTCCCTCGGGTCCTGAGGCAGATGGCAGTTTAAGTTGCTAAGCCACTATCCATCCTATTTCAGAAGTTGTGTCAGTCTGGTGAAGTTCCTGTTGACTAGAAGAGAGGAAACATAATCCCCATTTTTCAAAAGGGAAGAATGGAAGACTTGGGGAACTACAGGCCAGCCAGTCTCAACTTTGTGCCCAGCAAGATCATTGAGCAGATCCTCCTTGGCGGCCAGTGATGAGTGGTGTTTCTCAGGGGTTGGTACTGGGGCCAGTGCTGTTCAACATCTTTGTTGGAGACATGGACAGTGGGATAGAGGGCACTCTCAGCAAGTTTGCCGATGACACCAAACTCGGTGGTGCAGTTGACAAGCTGGGGGGAAGAGATGCCATCCAGAGGGACCTGGACAGGCTTGAGAGGTGGGCTCGTGCAAGTCGCATGAAGTTTAACCAAGCCAAGTGCAGGGCACTGCACCTGGGACGTGGCAATCCCAGGCACAAATACAGGTTGAGTGAAGAATGGGTTGAGAGCAGCCCTGAGGAGAAGGACTTGGGGAGGTTGGTGGATGAGAAGCTCAACATGAACCAGCAATGTGCTCTCACAGCCCAAAAAGCCAACTGCATCCTGGGCTGCTTCAAGAGAAGCCTGGCCAGCATGTCACGGGAGGTGATTCTGCCCCTCTACTCCACCCTGGTGAGATCCCACCTGGAGTACTGTGTCCAGTTCTGGAGCTCCCTACATAAGAAGGACATGGACCTGTTGAAGCAAGTCCAGAGGATGGCAATGAAGATGATCAGAGGGCTTGAGCACCTCTCCTATGAAGACAGGCTAAGAGATTTGGGCTCATTCAGCCTGGAGACGAGAAGGTTCTGTGGAGACCTTATAGGAGCTTTCCAGAATTTAAAGGGGGCCTACAGGAGAGATCTGGAGGGACTTTTTACAAAAGCATGTAGTGATAGGATGAGGTGTAATGGCTTCAAACTAGAATCTACTAGGGTAGATTTAGATTAGATATTAGGAAGAACTTCTTTACTCTGAGGGTAGTGAAACACTGAAACAGTGTTTCCCAGAGAAGTTGTGGAGGCCCCATCCCTGGAAGTGTCTCTGGAAGTGTTCAAGATCAGGTTGGATGGGGTGATAAGTAACCTGGTCTAATGGGAGGTGTTCCTACTCATGGCAGGGGGGTTGGAACTCAATGACCTTTAAGGTCCCTTTCAACCCAAACTGTCCTATGATTCTATGTTTCTATGGCCTGAGCCTCAATGAGTCTCATTTTATGTTACTATAGGATGGGAAATTTTTTATTAAGTCAGTACTGATCCATAGAAGGAGCAGAGCAGGGCCAATGTTTTATTTCTTGTCTGTTTCCGAGTACTATGATCAGAGATGTCAGCTAAATCTTTCCTCTCCTTCATCCTAACACATATATTTCCCCAGAAACTAATTTTTTAAAGAAGAGCCTTGTAAACATGTCAGTCCCCTCAAGTGGCAGCAAAGGATATTGGAACACATTCTCACCTGCTTCTGTTTCCTTTTCTTTGCCAAAGATTCCAAGTGCTTTAGTAACATACAGCCTTGAAAATACTCCCATATGTATTTTATTGCCATTAGTTGTCCTTGTAAAATCAGTGGAGCTTAGTTGAGCTGGAAATGTTAAACAAATGTTTGCTGGACAGATTCTCAAACAGTGTGGCTGATATTTGTCATGTAAAGGACATCTTTTCTAGAGACAACTCTGTGTCTCTGTGTGTGTGCATGCATAAAACGGAGAAAGAGAGATTGAGAGAGACAGTGACAGAGATACATGCTCAGCACAATCAAAATGTGCTTTTAAAAGCATTAGATGATTGGTCTTACCACCTTAGGTCCTTCAGATTTTATGCTGTCTCTCATAGATATAATATAACTTTAATAGTTATTAGGAATACAGGTTTAAAGTTTGTCTGCGTTTGCAGTTTTTTGGATCTTCTAATGAGACAAACTTTAGTTCAGTTTAGGAAACAGGAAATATATATATATATAAACTGTAAATATCACACATAATTGCCTTTTTTCAGGGATCAGATCTGGACAATGGACAGAAAAGAAAGTAACCACACCCATTTGAAGACTAAACTAACTTTGATTTGGAAATTTTACTTTTAAAGGGAAAACAGAACAACTGGAGGTGACAAGTATTTGATCAAATTCTAAGACAATAAACGGTTGTTGCTGAGTAAACCTCTTTTGGCCATATATTCACACTTCAGCTGTGCAAAAATGCTTAACAGCAAAAGCATAAGTAAATCTATTAAAATACCTCCAATAAAGTCAAAAAGAAACAGTAATGATGATACAATTGGATTTAGGACTCAGTGCTGTTTGGCACCTCTGGCTTTCTGTACAGTTTTGTCTTCCCCAAGGGTGATGTTTCAAATGTTTTTGCCAGCTGTGCACCCTGTGAGTCTGAATCAAAGCCCACTGACAGCAGTGTGCTTTGGTTTAAACCAAAGCTTGCACTTTTACTACTTTCAAACACTCAGAAATCATAGGCTGGCTCAATTTCTCCTCCAAATTATAAACTCTAATAAAACTATCATTAAGAATTTTAGAAAAGTAGTTCTGGCTCCACAGTCTCTAAGGTATACTTTAAACTATAAAAAAAAAAGTATTTAGAACTGGTTGAAATAAAAAGGAGGTTTTTGTATGTTCATAAGCCTCATAAGCATTTCCGAGTTTGAATTTCAGGAAGAACACCAAGCTCTGAAAGTTTTTCAATAAACTTCAGGTTCTTGGCAATACTATTTTTGCAAAATGACTTCAAGTACACATTGCAATGTCACTATACAGATGCAGTTTGTAAGGATATATGTTTCCAAAATGTAATGTCCCTTGGACCTAGACAGGCTGAAGGAATGAACTTCATTAAATTTGACAAGGACAAAAGAAAAATTCTGTACCTAGGAAGGAATAATATTTTTTTTAGCAACACAGGCTGGGGACTAACCAGTTGGAAAGCAGATGGCATTTCTGCGAGGGCCCTGGGGGTCTGGACCAACAGCAAGCTGAGTATGAGATAGCCAAGACAGCCAGCTCTGTCCTGGCCTGTATGAACAGCCAGTAGACTGAGGAGAGGAATTATCCCTGTCTACTCAACACACTGCATGCTGCACATCTGGCTCCCCAGTACAAAGAAGACTAGGATAAGTTCAGTGGAGGACCACCAAGATGTTTGTGGCTGGAGAACTTGCCCTGTGAGGAGAAGTTGAGGACCTGGGCGTTGTTATGCCTGAAGAAGAGAGAACTTTGGGAAGTCCAACAGCTGCCTGCCTGCCTCTACCTACTAAGAGGGTACCAAGGATACAGAGAGATCCTTTACAGTGATACCTGGTGGCAGAACCAAAGAAAATGGACATAAATTGAAATGGGGGACATTCTGACTATATAAGGGATATAAGGGAATATATGTGGATATAAGGGAAAGTGTTTTCACCCTGAGGGCAGTGAAGCATTTAAACTGGCTGCCCAGAGATGCAAGCCCATCTTTTCAAGTGCTGAGCAGCCTGGTTTGATGCTAGAGCTGACATTGGTTTGGTCAGGAGATTGGTCTTAGAGGCCTTAGAGCAGCTCTCAAGGTTTGGACTTGTGCAGAACACTGCACAAGTGAAACTCCCCAGCATTGTCAAAAATATGGGTAGACCTGCAGTCTTTCAAAATTATTATTTGTTTCACTTTGTCAAAAAAACCCCACAGACACCTAGGAATTGTCCAGTTAATCCGTTATGGTCAACGTATTTCTAAAGTGTTGCTTCATTTTGTGTTCAAATACTTGGGCCATGTGGTGGAGAACTATAAGGTTTTCTGCTGGGACTGGTGGAGCTCTGAGGTATCATAAACCGCAATTTCTTATTGAAAACTCATCTAAATCTTACACCATACAAAAATATTAATGAGGAATAGGGATGTTTATTCAACTGTCACCCACTATTCTATTTATTTCCATTTGGAATCTTTTGCTGAAATTCCAGAGTTCTCCCATCTGATTCAGACTGGGATAATGCAGTTCATTCAGTTGTATGGTACTTCAAGGCTCAGTCTCTGTTTCTTGTTAACCTAATGTAACCTGCTACACTGCATCTGCCATTTGTGAGCAATTCTCTGCAGGAGCTTTTAATGGTGTAAATTCGTACTGACATAGAAACAGAAGCTGCAGAGCAAATGATTGTATATATATTATTTTATCCAGGGTAAATAGCAGAGGGAACAAAGAATAATAATCCCTATACATATATATATATGTATATATATCTCCTTATCTACACTTCTGCATTTCTTTGTTTCCTTGCATGGTTTTGTGAATTTGCCTTGGCCACTCTACTTCCCCTCCTTTATTGCTTCTGGAGGAAACAGACTGCCTCAGCATGCTGTCAGCATGTTCCTTCTATCTCCCTATGCCTTTTTGTGTGCCTGACAGCTTTCACTGATACTTTGTGGGTGGTCTGATCTCCTCCAGCAACTTTAAAGTTCAGAAGTTTTGATGTCATGCCAGGCTTGTGGGAGGCATGCAGTTCTCCTCCCCAACCTTGTTTCCTTGAGCATTTTTTCTTCAATGATTTGGTTCCTTTTTGCTTCTTCTACACCTATCCAATTTAACCCCTTCCAGTAAGATGGACTGGTGTCATGAAGATAACCTTATTCCTTTCCTAGAATTCATGTCAAACTATGTGTTTATACAATATCTGATACTGTAAGGTCCAGATTCTTACCAGAACAAATCATTCCTTGCATATACATCCCATCAAATGTCAGAAAGATATAGGTTTTGTTTAGGCACCTTTACACTTCAGAAATGTTCTATGTAGCATACAGAAGCTATGCATAACATTGAGGTACTATTGCAAAAGAAGTATTCACCAACTTTTACTTTACTCAAGTAGGAAGGGAAAGAAAAACGTGTTCTAAGCTGGGCACTAAGAGAAGTCGTTGTGGCAACATGGTATACAGCGGAATAACATACAAAAATATCTTAGTATGTATCTAAAATAGCCTAAGTGAAAACATTTTAAATGAAAATTTTCGCACTATCAGGTTGTTTCTTTAAGCTAGCACAAGTGCCTACTACATTCATATGAGAGAGATAACGTATCTGATCTTTGAGGGGAGGAAGTAGCAGGTAAAAATCTAAGCTGAGCCCTTGATTTCAAGTCAGACTTACTCACTGAGTATGGATCTGGCATCCAGAGAGAAGGTACCTTCTCTTGCAGGAAATGCTGTGGGATGCCTATGGGCACTCCTAGGTAGCACCTGGAACTTGCCCTGCTGAATCACAAGCAGATAGGTTGCTCTACCTCAGACAACAGCAGCAATGCACCATTGAAGAAACTCTGCTCCTTTAGGGAAGCGGGACAGACCATCTACAATTAGTGTGTCTGGATAATGTATTTCTGGATGGTTTTGCCTCCACCTTTCCTAAGCATCGCAATTACTGCACTACAGAGAAGTTCTATTTACTCATCAGATATTCTTATTCACCATTATGATCATCTTCAGGTCTTCTCAGACTGATGCAAAGCTGAAATAGATGTGAGCAGAATCTAGCCAGTTCACTTTCACTACAAAAAGTAATTATGGAATGTCTTACAAGGTTAAGAGATCCTGAAAATGAAGTAATGAAGGAAAAATACAAATACTAGCACTGAAACATGAGAAATAATTTGAATTGTAGGTGAGACTGAGATGCTGAACTCAGAGATTGAGAGGTCAAATGAACTGAAATCTTCTGATAGCTGGTTCATAACGATCTCTTTAAGTGGCTTTCTGAGGCTTCTCAAAATTAAACAACAAGATTTTACTGTCAAACAGACAGAAATCTACAAGAGCAGTAAAGAGACAATTTTTCTATCAGAAATACACACAAAACCTGGCAGTACAGATGCCAGGAGACTTTCATCCACATAGAAATATTCTGGCAGAATATTCTGGAGAATCACCACAAACAAAAAAGTCAAATTCACTTAGTTGTAATTTTAAGATATGAAACACCGTTGTATTTGGTGCAGTTTGCTATGAACTAACACCTAGGAATTCCTGTTCAAAGACCAAGTTGTTTTAGGTCAACTCAGATTAGAAAAACTTTAATTGCTAAATCCAATCCTGGACCTGTTAGAAACAGTGCTCTAGTCCATCCCCTTTCTTGGGATACAGGAATCCAAGTTCGGTTTTCAGTCAAGCTAGAGATGAGGTTTTCTGTCTAATTTAACACCACTAAAGAAAATACTGGAGGGAAAAAAAAAAAAAAAAGTTTAGGAAAGAATAATACTTCCCGCTTAAGCTTCACAGGAGAAATAGAAATCATAGAATCATAGAATAGTTAAAGTTGGAAGGGATCTTTAAGAACATTGAGTTCCAACTCCTCTGGTGTGGGCAGGGACACTTCCCACTGACCAGGCTGCTCAAAGTCCCATCCAACCTGGTCTTGAACACTTCCAGGGATGGGGATGGGGCATCCATAACTTCTCTGGGCAACCTGTTCCAGTGCCTCACCACCCTCACAGTAAAGAATTTTTTCCTGGTATCTAATCTAAATCTACCCTCTTTCAGTTTAAAATTACCACTTGTTCTATCACTATACTCCCTGAGTAGTCCCTTCTCATCTTTCCTGTAGGTCCCCTTTAAGTATTGGAAGGCAGCTATAAGGTCTCCACCAACTTCTGGAGCAGTCCTTGTAGCCACCAAGGCCTGGGCTCTCCTATTATCTCTGTACATCCGTTTCACCCCCACACGTCTCACCCATTGTTGGACTTCTGCTGTGCATTTTCTCCTTTCACTGTGCAGTCATCTCTTTACACAAGTGTAGTGATATTAACATTGTAACTATAATATGTACATATACCAGTACCTCCTCTCCCTAACCTAACTACAGCATATTTGATCCACCTTTTTTATAAACCTTTCTGGTAAAACTGATGCTTGTTAAAGTATATGTTTCATCTACTAAAAACCATTCTGAACTCTGAGCAGTCATTACTTCAAGTAGCTCACTAAAAGCATGTAATTTTCCCTGTACGGGCAAATAAACATTGTTAGCATTTGTAATTTTTTCTTTTTTTTTTTGCCTATAAGTATTCTCTCTGTATTGGGTAGGCTTATTTTCTGCCATTCTTGTAAAAATGCAGAGGCAACAGATGTGCATGTGTAAGAGGCAGACCTAGGGGCCAATGTCTGAGGGATATATCTCATGCATTTTCAGAAGTGCTTTATGTTGCTATTAATTTATTCTTGTTCAGAGAAAAAAAAAAAAAAGAAGAAACTGGGAACACCCCAAGTTTTTATGTTTTCAAAATAACAGCCATGCAAAAATAGTGATTGACATACATTTTTAAGTTGATAAGCTGTAAATTTTTTCATGAAAATATTCCAAAGGTGGTGTCACTGTCATTGACTTACTTTATGATGGTGTGAAAATGGATAAAGTCAATACATGAGAAGCAAGAGCATCATAAATCTTCATTCAGAAATCTCTTCTGTATCCAGTATAACAAGAAAACTGAAATGAACAGATTGCATACAACTTAGGCAGAGCTGTATTACTTCACAAAATTAAATGATCAGCATGATATTATGTCAATTTATATTGTTTCAATTCACAGAATACTTTCAAAACAAACAGGTGTGCCATCAATAAAATATTGTGTTAAATTTCCTTATGTTTATAAGGATGTCTATGCAAAGATCAAACTAAGTACCTTGCATCTTTTTCATGAAAACTGATGCTGGTTTAGGACTCCTTTTTCCCCAAAAAAACCTATGTGAAGAAACTGCTAGAATGGAGTAAGCAATTAGCCTGGTTGGGTTAAGTGTGCTCTGTAATGGCATATTGTCATGGAGAGCTCTCTAATTGAATAAAGTCCTATTTATTTTTCTACATCATTCAAAAATAAATAGGTCCTATAGTGACTATATGAACTAACTATCTACTACACTTATTTTATCAACAGGACTACTCCTGTGGGAAAGCAAAAGAAAGCAGAAACCTGCACGTGAGCTCTACAATGTCTACAGAAAAGTAGCTGTTGCCTGAATTCTGCAAGTCTAAGCGGGTGTCTTCAGGAAACAAAGGTATCATATGCTGATTTTAGATAATTTCTTAATTTAGAGGGTTTCCAAGCTCCTTCTCTGGAGACATTCAAAACTCACCTGGACAAGTTCCTGTGCAACGTGCTCTAGGTAGACCTGCTCTGGCAGGGGAGTTGGACTAGATGATCTCCAGAGGTCCCTTCCAACTCCATATGGTTCTATGATTCTATGATTCTTATTGTACTTGACTTAATTGGACAGATTTAAATCTATGTGGGATTTAGCTTGCCTAATCTTGTCCCTGGCCACTCGGACAGTTTCTCTGTTTTCCATCCAGTCTACCCGTCCTTGCTTCCACCCTCTGTAGGCCTCCTTTTTGCTTTTGATCTTGTCCAGGAGCTCCTTCTTCATCCATGCAGGCCTCCTGGCTTTCTTGCCTGACTTCTTTCTTGAGATGCACCATTCCTGAGCTTAGAGGTTCCTTGGTTAATAACCAGCTTCCTTGGGACCCTCTCCCCTCCAGTGCCTTTTCCCATGTTGCCCTGCCAAGCAGGTCCATTAAGAGGCCAAAGTCTGTTCTCCTGAAGTCCAGGGTAGTCAGCTTGCTGCACACCCTCCTGGCTGCCCTGAGTGACCCTCTCCCCTCCAGTGCCTTTTCCCATGTTGCCCTGCCAAGCAGGTCCATTAAGAGGCCAAAGTCTGTTCTCCTGAAGTCCAGGGTAGTCAGCTTGCTGCACACCCTCCTGGCTGCCCTGAGTATCTTGAATTCTATCATCTCATGATCACTGCAGCCAAGGCTACCCTTAAGCTTGACATTCTCCACCAGCCCCATGCAATGTCAAGAAATTTTCTATTTTTACTCTTCCATTTGGTCACAATGATTCCCAGGTTCCTTGAAGACCTTCATGACATTAGAGATTTTTAATAGCTGGCTAATATACTGAACTGATTTGTATCAGATGATGAACTACTGAAAAGTGAAGAAAATTCTTGCTTGATTTCAAGCTGACATATATTCTAGTAGAAGGGAGAAATGACAAAGATGTTGTTATTTTACATAAAATTGATACAATATGACAGGAATGTCAGATACAGCAAATAGGTCTTCACTGAAGAAATTACTGTCTGACTATAAATCTTTCCTTAAAGTTGCTTCATTGTGGAATCAATGTGAAAATTATCTTAGATAAAAGGATGAAAGCACCTATTTTGTATTCTTGAATAGATGGAATATTTCTATATCATTTCTCTCTTATCAATTTTGGCTTCTTCTGTTTTTCACTGTCATCTTGCTAAGACTTTTCAAAGCATAGGTGAGTTTAAATTCCTTGGTATACTGGATCTGCATGGTCTTTAATTTACTCTCCCTTTGCACTACTAAAATGTCTCTTCCCTGGATGAGACAGCTCTCAGACTTTTAAGAAATGTGGCTTATAGTTTTATAACTTGCCACTACTTAGCAAGAATGTTCTGCTTGTTTATATGAAATTTTTAAATGGAACAAATTTTAGAGTGGAACAAAATTTGCTTCAAATCAATATAGATTTGTCTAGTCCCTAAGGACAATGGACAGTAACTTACAATATTACAATTAATATTAATAAAATATTTAAATGAGATGTTTGAACTGCAGTAATATAATTATTGGCTATCCACTCATTGGAAGTTGTGTCTTGTGAGGGAAAGATTCAAGTTTGTTCTAATGAGGACACTGATTCCAAACGTAAGGTGAAAATGGATATTGTGAATAGCCTAATGGACATAGAAGAGCAATTAAAAACAGTACAAAATACATCACATGCAGTATCTTAAAAAAATAAAATTGGTAATCCATTTCAGAGATAATTTAAGAAATGCCCTTAAATTAAATACAATTCTGATTAGACTATTTTGTCCCATGTTTTATATACAATCTTGTCACAGAACAGATTATGTCTGAATCTATAAAAATCTAACCTTGTTCAATGGAGGCCATTGAAAAAGTCCTTTGCAACATTTAAGCCCTATTTACGATTGAACAGTTAAGAGTCATTTTGGGTAAGCCTTCAGTAGAAACTCCATAAATGGAATAGTTTTAGCAGATGTGTGTACATACACCCCAAGGTAACTATACCTCAGCTGCCAGGTATACCCACCCATAAGGGGTTTTGATGTGAATCTGAAAGCTCAAGCAACATTTACAACTCATTAAAAAATTAAATTTCTAGGCTGGGATGCCACATGACCAGGCACTGAGTAGAGGGTTGTCTTAAGTCCTCATGCAACATGGGAAGCACCTAAGATCAAAATGTCCCTTCAGCTGTGCTCTTGTCTGAAGGTATGGTCCTTGGGTACTATAGCCCAATCCCTCCATAGGCCTGTAGTTCCCTGGATCCTCCTTCCAGTCCTTCTTGTAGGTGAGCACCATATTTGCTAAATTCCAGTCAACTGGGAGCTCCACAGTTAGCCAGGACTGCTAAAAAGTTGTTGAAAGTGGTTCAGTGAGTACTTCTGCCAGCAGTCTCAGTACCCTTGGCTGGATCCCATTCGGTCCCATAGACTTGTGTGTTTCAAAGTGGTGTAGCAGACAGCTAACCATTTCCCCTTGGGTTATGGGAGTTCATTCTGCTTCCCATCCCTATGTTCCAGCACAGGGGGATGGCTACCTGGAGAACAACTGGTCTTACTATTAAAGAACTGAAGCAAAGAAGGTATTAAGTACCTCATCCTTTTCCTCATCCTTTGTCATTATGTTTCCCCCTGCATCCAATAAAAGATGGAGATTCTCCTTACCCTACTTTTGTTGCTAATGTATTTATAGAAACATTTTAAATCAGAAATCATTCCAGAAATGTCATGCCAGAAAAGTTCAAAAATCGCTTTGTTTCATGAAAAAGTTGAATACTTCTTCTAATACTTTTTATGGAAGAGCAAGCAAACAAAATTTTCTGTACTTCTGTCTTCCTCTAAGTGAATGCAGGTTAAATATTTCTTTAGGTAGAGTCTGTAGTCAAACAAATCAGGAACAGTAAGATTTCAGTTAAATTTGCCATTCAGAGGTTTCATAGCTCTAAAATATTTTCAGAGTCAGACTCCACCTTTTAAAAACATTACTTTTACTAGGCTGTGAGTTGGTAGTTAGTTGAATTTTTCTTTTTCTGAGGCGTTTGCTTGTTTTGATCAGAACATCTGCATTGCAAATTACAATGGGGGGTGAAATGTTAAGGAATGAGTATATTACAAACATACCCTTTCTCTTAAAATAAAGAAACAAAAACTAGCTTCTAAACAAATAAACAAAGCCACAGTCTGTCCCTTATGCCCCAGTTGCTGGATGAGATTTTGGCATAGGAATTAAATTTGATTGAAAAGACATCTAAATTATTTAGGTTTAATCACATAACCCGGTCAGTTTATAAAGGTAGAATTCGGATGTCTGGAATGGGAAATTTACATTAATAAAACAATGCAATATTATAATGATATAGGAATGATTGTACTAATTGCTGGGCTCGAAGGGGGAAGGGGAGGCGGAAGACGACGATAATATCAGAATAGTCTGTGGCATGTGGCAGGATGATACATCAGGGTTGGAAGGAAGGGGTGATAGCAAGGACCTCCAATCTGTTGTACAGACGCATGCTGTGAACACTTCAGCAAATGCAAGGTCTTGCAGAGCTGGACCAAGGACTCCTGAGGTAATAGGAGACAGGAGGGTAGCTGCCACAAAACGCCTTGAGTGATCAGTGGAGTGCCCCTCTAAGAAGGCGACGTGGCCTGCAGACCGACTGAAGTGTCTACTTCAGTCATCCTGCATGCAGGATGGGCAATAAACCTGAAGACTTGGAAGCTATCCTGCTACAGGAAAGCTATGACATAGTAGCAATTACAGAAACTTGGTGGGATGAATCCTATGACTGGAGTGTGGCCATCGATGGCTACAAGCCGTTCAGAAGGGACAGGAGAGGAAGGAGGGGTGGAGGTGTTGCCCTCTATGTAAAGAAGTGGCTAGAACGTGATGAGTTGTTGCTAAAGAATAGCCATGAGCAGGTTGAAAGCTTATGGGTAGGAATTAGGGATCAGGACAACAAAGGGAGCCTTGTGGTCGGAGTCTACTACAGGCTTCCTGACCAGGCAGAGCCTGTCAATGATGCCTTCTTACTCCAGCTTGAGGAGGCATCGCAATCACAGGCTCTCATCCTGCTGGGGGATTTTAACCACCCCGACATCCTTTGGAAAAACAACACGGCTGGCTGCAGGCACTCCAGGAAGCTCCTAGAGTGCCTAGATGGCAACTTCTTGAGACAAGAAATTAACAGCCCTACTCAAGGAGATGGTCACAAATGCAAGTGATATCATCAGGGATGTCAAAGTTGAAGGCAGCCTGGGCAGCAGTGATCATGCCCTAGTGCAGTTCACTGTCCTAAGAAATTTGAAGCCCACAAGGAGCACAGTTAGGACTCTAAATTTTAAGAAAGCAAACTTCCAGCTCTTCAAGGAGTAAGTAAGTAGTACCCCATGGGAAACGGCCCTCAGGGACAAGAGAGAGGTACAAAGCTGACAGATCATTAAGGACACTCTCTATAGAGCACAAAAGATCTCAATCCCGACATGTAGGAAATTGGGCAAGGAGGGCAAGAGACCACCATGGTTGAGCCGTGACTTGCTGGTCAAACTAAAGGGCAAGATGGAGCTACACAGGAAATGGAAGAAGGGACAGGCGTCCTGAGAAGAGTATAGGACTATTGCCCGGTTGCATAGGAATGTGGTCAGGAAGGCTAAGGCACAGCTAGAACTGACTTTGGCAAGGGATGTAAAGAAAAACAAAACAAAAACCAAGAAAGGTTTCTACAGGTACATTAACCAGAAAAGGAAGGTTAAAGAGAACATACCCCCCCAATGAGCAACAGTAGGGAACTTGTATCAACGGATGAGGAGAAGGCAGAAGTTCTCAATAACTTTTTTGCCTCAGTCTTCACTGGCAACCCCTTTCCTCCTAGCTCCCATGTTGATGGCCCACCAGTTGGTGACCAAGGTGACAAAGTACCTCCCACTGCAACTGAAGACATAGTATGCAATCAACTGAGGGACCTGAAGATATAGAAGTTCATGGGACCTGATGAAATACACCCCAGAATCCTGAAGGAACTGGCTGATGTAGTTGCCAATCTTTTCCTCCTAGCTCCCATGTTGATGGCCCACCAGTTGGTGACCAAGGTGACAAAGTACCTCCCACTGCAACTGAAGACATAGTATGCAATCAACTGAGGGACCTGAAGATATAGAAGTTCATGGGACCTGATGAAATACACCCCAGAATCCTGAAGGAACTGGCTGATGTAGTTGCCAATCTACTTTCCATGATATTTGAAAAGTCGTGGCGGTCAGATGAAGTCCCTGCAGACTGGAAGAAAGGAAACATCACACCCATTTTTAAAAGAGGTAGAAAGGAGGACCCTGGGAACTATCGACCTGTCAGCCTCACCTCAGTGCCTGGGAAGATCATGGAACAGATCCTCCTAGATGCCATGCTTGGGCACATGGAGGACACGGAGATGATTCAAGATAGCCAGCATGGCTTCACTAGGGGCAGGTCCTGCCTGACTAACCTAGTGGCCTTCAATGATAAAATGACTAGGTCAGTAGATAAGGGACGACCTATGGATGTGATCTGTCTGGACTTCTGTAAGGCCTTTGACAAGGTCCCTCACAACACCCTGCTTGCCAAATTGCAGGGATACGGATAGGTGGGTGGACTGTTCAGTGCATAAGGAATTGGCTGGATGGTTGCATGCAGAAGGTGATACTCAATGACTTGAAATCCAGATGGAGAGCAGTGAGAAGTGGTGTAACATTTTTATCAAGGACATAGACAGCGGGATTGAGAGCACCATCAGCAAGTTTGCAGATGACACCAAGCTGTGTGGTGTTCTCAATACACCAGAGGGATGGGATGTCATTCAGAGGGACCTGGACAGGCTGGAGAAGTGGGCCCAGGTGAACCTCATGAGGTTCAACAAAAGCAAGTGTAGGGTTCTGCACTTGGGCCGGAACAATCCTCGCCATCAGTACAGACTAGGGGATGAGGTATTAGAAAGCAGCGCTGAGGAAAGGGACTTGAGGGTGCTAGTGGACGAGAAGCTGGACATGAGCAGGCAGTGTGCACTTGCAGCCCAGAAGGCCAATCGCATCCTGGGATGCATCAAAAGAAGTGTTGCTAGCAGATCCAGAGAGGTGATTCTGTCACTTTGCTCTGGTGAGACCTCACCTGGAGTACTGTGTGCAGGTCTGGAGCCCTCAATATAGGAAGGACATGGAGCCTGATGGAGTGGGTCCAGAGGAGGGCCACGAGGATAATCAGGAGGTTGGAGAACCTCTGCTGCGAAGACTGGCTGAGGGAGCTTGTTTTGTTCAGCTTGGAGAAGAGGAGGCTCTGGGAAGACCTAATAGCAGCCTTCCAGTACTTGAGAGGGGCCTACAGGAAGGCTGGGGAGAGTCTGTTTACAAAGGCCTGCCGTGACAGGACAAGGGGCAATGGCTTTAAGTTAGGAAAGGGCAGATTTAGATTGGATATTAGGAAAAAGTTCTTTACTATGAGGGTGGTGGAGCACTGGAACAGGTTGCCCAGGGAGGTAGTTGAGGCCCCTTCCTTGTAGTTATTCAAGGTGAGACTTGACGAGGCCCTGGGCAACCTGGTCTAGTTGAGGGTGTCCCTGCTGACTGTGGGGAGGCTGGACTAGATGACCTTTGGAGGGCCCTTCCGGCCTGGACCATTCTATGATTCTATGCTTCTATGATTGTTAAAACTCATATACATTGTGTGCTAGTTCAGGTAAATGCTTTGTTGGTCCCAATATGTTTATGGCTGTAAACATTGTATGAATGTTTTGCTTTGATGAATCCAAAAACCTATGGAAATAAAGTGCTTTATTTGGTTTGATTTCCTCTTATATCTTACTGAGAGGTTTAAATAGGTACTGCAATATCATTTAAAGCAGAATGAGTAGTGAATTTCAAAGGCTGGCAAATCCACTTTTCTTTATGGTATATTCTCTGTGTGCTTTTACAAGAACCTCAGAAAAAATGAAAAATACTTTACAGAGCAGTATCTTAATCCAGAATAAAGGTAATCTATACAAAATGGACCAAGAAACTTTTGATTTTCTCATGAAATAATATAGTTCTTTAATCTTAAATATAAACATACATGGGAAAAATAATAATAATAACAAATGTAATATCAACCCTACTGTTCTGTTTCTGTTGTTGTTTTTTTCCCCCTGCATTATTTTGTTTACCCTTTAGCATTCGTTCTGATAACCAAGTAAACATTGCCTGCATACAAAATGCAAAATGGAGCACTTCATATGTTTTACTTTTTCTTTACAGATACAAAGATGAATCTTCCTAAAACCCTCTCAAACAAGGAGATTAAAAATTTGGCTTTTGAAAAATACCCAAAGCACAAAATGTCTTAGATTGTGATTATAATAATTTATAATCACAAAACCACAGACACAGACTCTAATGTTTTCTCATCAAGGAAAGTTTATTTCCAGCAACCCCTTCTGCAACATTGTTACCTTGTGATATAGCTAGTACTACCACTAAAATTATGAACAATGTAATCAAAAAATTGACCATAATAGAAAAAGCACTAGTAAGACTGTAAAAATTCTATACTGGAGTGTGACGCAAAGACCAAGAGTCAAAGCATGACTGATGCCAAACAGATAAGATTTCATGCCTAATGTTTCAGGCAGTTAGTATAGACTATTTTCATTTTCTATAGAGGTTAACTTGAAATAGCCGGAGTCTTCTCTGAACTTCAGAAAATCCCTTAAAATATTTTTGTCCATATTTCTCTACATCCTCTGAACAGTAGACTTTCCGACTCTGTTTGCTTCAGTGCAACAATGAGTTGAACATCAGTCATTGCCACCATCCCTGAATGCATTTAAGAGTTGTTTAGATGTTGTGTTGGGGGATATGGTGTAGGGGAGAACTTTGAGAGTAGGGTTGATGGTTGGACTTGATGATCCCAAGGGTCTTTTCCAACCTGAATGATTCTATGATTCTATAGTTTGCCCTGAAGACAGCCCTGAATACAAAAAAACCTCTTCCAGTTCCATGTTTTCCTTGCAAGGTCCTCCTAAAACTAATTTATAAAATGCCCGCTTCTTCCACAGGATTTTCTTTTGGGATTTCTTCTGTTCAGAAGTACTCCAAAAGATAGATCTTTCTCCTTACCTTACGAAAGAACTACTGTAGCCAAAAATTGGATGATAGACTCCAGCATCACCCAGGTGCATGATAAATCTGTGGCACCTTTCCTCCAAGATGTCAATCCTGCTGAAAGGAGAAGACACATGCAGGAGAAGAAACCAGAAGCCATAAAGCAGTGAGTGCTGGTTAAATCCTGACTTTCAGAGACCTAGCCATTTAATATTCTTAGCCTTTTGAAATGTATTGCACTGAGCCATCTCTGTACTGTACAGCAATGTCATCAAATGCTCCCCTTGGTGCGAAGTGTGCTTATACAGTCTATAATATGTACAGAACGTCATATACACTAGGGAAAGAACAACTGGAGTCAACCATCAAGGAAGTTACAGGAATACATACTTGTTCTCATCACTTCTTATTGCTCATAGTGCTCTGTAATATGTTCTCTAGACACATTGTGATACTGGTTATGTCTTTTTCCCAACATTGTGGTCATTCTGCAGAAAATACATACTCCAAAGTGCTCTGCTAAACCAACTCAACAAAAAGCAAAACCATGTGTAGCAATTAACTCTCATTGTGTAATTATGTTTTCTGTATCTTAAAGAAGAAGAAAGAAATTACTTGTAAAATCAAAGCCAAGTTTATTCAAAAGAGAATACATTTTGTGTTCTCAGTCTAGGCTCCAGACATGGGTGTGCAGCACAGTATAGACTCCAGCAGCTAAACTGCTGCTGCTGCCCTTGATAGTGTCATTCAAACTGCTTTTGAAGTTCTCAACAAAAGGAACTCTGAGCTGTTTTACAATTAGATTTAAAAGGCACAGAGGAAATAGCAGTCCCTAAAAATGAATGACGTTCTCTGAGAGACTCTACTAGCTTTTTTCCTCTCAATGGAGAAACAAAAGGATGACTGTAGTGAGGAAAGTATAGTTGTAATTAACTTGTCATTTGTATTAATAATTATACAGTTTCAAGACTGCGCATTTTTACAGTTAAGGTCGTAGACTAAAATGCAGGGTCAATTCTTTCTTCCCTTAGGCTTCTCATGGGATATTGCACAATCAATTTATCTTTAAGGGCATTATTTTTTTAATGTAAAATGAAATAGTAATATTTCTTTTTTCTACTAGTCATTTACATGAATTCGCAGTTCTGTTTTAGTCTTCTTTTTTTTAGTTATTATAAATCCGATCTAACAAGGAATTTATAAAAATTTTTTTTTTTAACAAGAAAATGGTGAATTTGGAGGAAGAAACATTTTATTAAGGAATTTAGCATTCTAATTTCCAATTTTATCAGAAAATAGTTTTTGCAGTCCATTAAAATTCCTTATAAGTTACCCCATTTTAAGTTGAATTAAAATAAAATAGACCTTTTTTTTTTCCTCTGACAGATACATTTTTCTTTCTTATTCTTTATTTCAGAAGCTTTAGACGTTTAGAAACATTAATTTAACCAACAGTAATAAGTAAATCTGGACTGGAGAAGGCTATGAAAATGATCAAAGGGCTAGGGAACTTACCCTGTGAGGCAACTGAAGGAGTTAGGTTTTTTCTCCCTGGAGAAGAGAAGACTGGGCAGGGGGGGACCTCATCACAAGTATTCCAGTACTTAAAGGGTGGCTTCAAAGAGTATAGAGGCTACATAGAGAAGGCAAGTGGCAACGGTATCAAGTTGCAATGGGAGAGGTTTTATCTCAACATAAGAAAGAATTTTTTTACAGTGAGATCAATCATTCGCCGGACAACCTACCCAGAAACATGGCAGAGTCCCGATCACTAGTGGTTTTCAAGAAGTGATTGTACAGGGTGCTGGGCAAGCTCATCTAGGCTCGCTTTCCCACAAAATGCTGGACCAAATGATCTTTCAAGGTCCCTTTCCAACACAGGCTATCCTATGATTCAATGATCCTCTGAAGATTTACTTCCTAGTTTCAGCTGAGGATGGGAAAAATGTGTGTGAAGTTCTTACATAGCTAACAAGAAAATCTTTCACTTTCAAATTCACTGTAGGTTCTGTATTTCACCTGCAATCTTGCATTAAACTGTAATACAAACGAATAGGTAAAGAACAACCAGCTGAAATAATGTACAATTTCCCCTTTGACTGAGTTAATCAGTTAATAACATGGGAAATGTTATAAATTTTCTTAAAAAACATCATTTAGTGTTACATTTTTTTAAACTGTAGATTCATAAGAAACCACCAAATTGCAACTTCATTTGAACAGGGGAAGGAGTAAATAAATTCTTCAGTTTCAAGACAGATTGGGGAGCGTTTCTTGGAATCACAGTTACCAGATGAAAAGCACAGAAAACGGGCATGGAATGGTGGCATAGAATAGTGGCAAAATCCATGTTTTAAAATTGCTCACATAACGTATATCAGGTTCTATTATTGAAAATTAAGATTAATGCTGAAAAACTTTGCCTTTCTCAAGATATGAAAAAAAGCTTTACATCAAGAGAAAACAATAGTAATAAAATATTTGGTATATATTGTTTATTCATTTATACAATTGAACTGAAGATAATTTTATCCTCAGTTATACGTTAGACACCCATCTAATCTCTGACATCTCACTCATTTCAGGTAATTTATGCATACAGAATCACTAAATCTGGATTTCTGTTTTTTTCCTCTGAGTCTCTGGGGACAAACCAAATAGAGTTAGTGAAAATTACTTTAGCAGTACCTCTTTTATTTGTTTCATACGAAAAAAGGGTTAAAAAAAATGTGCAGCATGTGAGTTTTTAACCTGGATAGTCTAAAAGAAGCATTCGTCAAACTATTTATGCCTCACTGATGCAATTTTTTTTTCCAGTGATGTACATGTGAAGAGAAATTCAATCCAACATATGAGAGGCTGTGATGTATTATATTGGCCTCTTGTGATTTCTTAACCTAAGAGGTTTAGAGTAGACATTTGCACGCAGTTTAGAAAGCCTATTTTCCATGAAAAATGCAAAGTCAGGCTGAGAAGGATACATTCAGATTCAATGAAACATTTCATTAGATTGTTTCACTTGGAAAAAACAAAGGACACCTCATTTTGGCATTTCCCGAATTAAATATTGCACTTATTTCACAGTATTGTCATATGTTAACTAGATTGAAGAACTTTGATTGAATGAACTTTTTCACACTGTCCTGACTCTAATTTGTCCTGACTCAGAGCATGTTTGTTTAAACTGTATGGTTTGGTAAAACGTATATACACACACATATATATGCACATATTTATATATGTGTATATACACACTGTTATCTGTTGCATATATGTGTTACTGATGTCAGAATTTGAAACTCCGTTAAGGGAATCGGAGTCACTACTTTGAGTGATAGACATTTCATTTCAAGTGTGTCCCATGGTAGGTCCAGTTTTTTAAGTACTCTAGAATGTAACCTTGCACACCTCAATCTTGTCTGTTCTCCTTGTAAGAGTCTGACTGACTTTGAGGGTATTTCTGAAAGTAAGAAAGGAATGGTTTAGATTTATCATCAGCTCTGTTGTCTAACAGAATTTGACAGCATGAAACTATGAAATGGATAGAATGATTAAAATTTAAATCCAGCCATACTTACAGTAGGTATTAAAGTCAATGCACTTTCTAAGCCAAAAGTCATTGGAAAGAGTTAAGGCAGAAGCACTGAACCTTTTGGGGTCCATCAATTTCAATTCATTTGCTCTGATTTTATGGATCAGTACTTGGTCTCTTCACTCTAGTGTCTATGAAATGTCAATTCTTCCAGTGACAGCTCCTGAATAAAATGACCTGCATATGTAACTATAATTTCAACACTTTTCCAGCATTCAGATATTTAAGCACACAAAGTGTGTCTGTTAGAATTAGGTTGATGCAGTGGTAGAATACACTTTGCTTTGTTTTGCCTTGGCATTGAAAGGGGCATAAAATCCAGTCGACTGTCATTCCGTGGTGCATTTTTATATGGTCTGAATAGTTCCGGCTGTGCAAAAAAGCCCTCTTGCCACATATGTTTTTAGGAGACATATATATATTTTATACAAACCACTTTATTATGCAAAATGCATAATAAATATATTTTTGAAGCAGCTCAAATTACTGTACTAACAGTGTAACTGATAGAAACCACAAAAACATTGACATGAAAAGCTGATGAAAAAATTGTACATTATATTTGTTCATCACAACCAGAATGCAAAATATACATTATCCACAACAACTCTGAATCTGGCCCTTTCATTACATAGGAAAGAATGTCTAATTTTCTGTACAGAATATACATTTAATAATAACTAAAAGTGTCAAGAAGTTTTCCATAGACTGAAACAGAGTTAGGTTATAGCTGTTCAGTAATATTTAATGAGAATAAAATATTTTAAATGTCAGTAAAAAGTCAGACTTTGAAGGATGGTTTTATTTTTAACCTAAACAGTTTTCTCTTAAGTGTAGAAATATATGCACAGATGCATCAGTAAGGCATATAAGTGTCTCTTTATCGGCAAAGCATTGTACTTAGGGAGACTGATAAAAACACACTAAACTTTCAAATATTTTGACCATCTTTAAAGACACATATATGAGAATGTAATATTTTAAAATTCACTGCCTTTAATAGGAAGGGTATATAAAACAAATACTAGAAAATTGGGGAAAATGCCTTTACTGTGCAAGGCAGACATTTTCAGGATAACTTCTGGAAGAGACGCTAAGCAACAGTCATTACTGATGAAGAGTTTTACACAAAGCATGTTTTAAAGTTTTGTTGTTCTTCTTTTAGTTCTAAAATTAGTTATCTGTTTTGTAATGTTGAAACCATCATATAAAACTTGAAGCTAAGTTAAAACTTACATCCCATTTGACATGCTGAAATATATATGAAACACATAATAAAATGTAAAAAAACCCAACTAACCAACCACAAAAAACCTAGCAAAGTCATTAAAAAAAAAGGAAAACTTCAATACAATAACCAATTTTTTGTTATTCGTAAAAATAGTCCGTTGACAATTTTCAAAAAGTGGCTCATCCTCATTTTAAAGGTTAAGTCACCCTATCAGGAAAGAAGAAAAATTGAGATGTGACATAAGTGATCTGTCACATTTTACAAGCAACAAGGATTAAATACCAGATCAGTGTACAGGAGAGAAAAATGTGGGGTAGAATTTGTGCAAATTATATCACATTCTAGTGGATACAAACCCAAAAGTTTGTATCAACCATTGCTTACTTGCAACAGGTCAAAGAAAATTTACCAGATAGATTATGCACTGGGTATAAATGCATCTTTAATAAAATCCAAAATTATAATTCCTTTTGAAATCCAGAGAAATTTTACATTAGACTACATTTTATGACATGAAGCAACACTGCAGCCTTCGAAAAACACCATTTCTATTTATCTTAAAAATAACTAGCTATGACATATGTAAATTTGTGTATGCATACAATAATCTACTAAATTCCATGAAAATACAATGAAACCTTTCAAATAAAGTAAAAATTCTAGCAGAGGGAGGCTCTAGGCCTGTGGAATAATAATGCACCTCCTAAGTTAAATAAAAATAAGATTCTGTTCTCCTTAGCAGAACCAGATGTAGGCATAATAACCATGTAAGGATTTACTGTAGTCTGCCTTTATGCTGTCGATGTCACTTACCTCTTTTATTGTTGTCCTTTTTCTCCCTGGCATTTATTGAAAAATAATGACACCTAATTCACCCCCCTTTTCCCTTTGCAGTGAATTACCAATGAAATTAGTGGAAACAATTGGAACACATATCCCATGGGACACATATGAATAGTGTATAAATAAAATCATATTGATATTACAGGGCAAGAAAATAAGTAATGAAAAGCATTCCTACAAGCCAGATGGGGATAAAACTTTAATTAGTTTGTGACTAGAATCCCAGACACGGGACATTATCCTTGATTGCCAAATTTGTCCTGTGCAGCTCAACAGGTATCAGTACAGGGTTGATTCAACAGTATTCTATCAATGTGTGGAATCAGTGTCATTGTTTTGCTAACAGGTACCAAGGGACAAAATCTTGGCTGCTTTTAAGGCAATAAGAGTCTTGCTGTGGCTTTTCTAGTGGGTAAGGTTTTGTGCAATGTCTCTTGAAACCTGGTGTATTAACATGATGCTTATTGTAAGTGTAGGCCTTGAAATTTCTCATTACACCTTTAAACACCTTAACAAGTCACAGGCGAAAAGAACTGGGGAGTAAAACCTTTTTTCAGTATAAAGACTGATATATTCATCAACAATGGTGAATGTCACATACATTTAGCAATTTTGGATAAAATTTGATATTAGAATGAAAACAAAAAAAGAGAAATAATTGATTTAAAGATTTTAAAAAATATGACTATTTTAAACTAATTGAGACAATTTGTTTTGCTTTTTTTTCTAAATAAAAAAAAAAAAGACACCATTGTGGACATAACTAAAATCCTGCAGGATTTTATTCCTTTTTTTGTGATAGTGTTTGGAATCCAGATCTTAAGTAGAAGAGCAAAGAGGAAGCCTACTTGCCCCTTCTTAAGTCACAAGTACACTCATCATTCAATGTTTAATATTTATGTCATCTGTCAAAGCATTCCTTTATCAATGAACAATACCTGATACATGTTCATAGAATCGAAGAATAATTTGGGATGGAAGGGCCCTTTAAGGATCACCTAGTCCAACTCCCCCTACAATGAGCAGGGACGTCTTCAACTAGATCAGGTTGCTCAGAGCCCCGTCCAACCTGATCTTGAATATTTCCAGGGATTTGGCAACCACCACCTGTCTGGGCAAGCTATTCCAATGTCTCACCACCCTCAGCATAAAAAATTTCTTCCTTATATCTAGTGTAAATGTACCCTCTTTTAGTTTAAAAATTATTACCCCTTGTCCTGTCATAACAAGGACTGTCTTCTCTTCTCCAGGCTGAACAAACCCCAGCTGTCTGAGCCTTTCTCCATAGGAAAAGGGTTCCATCCTTCTAATAATTTTTGTGGCCCTCCTCTAGCCCCATTCCAACAGGTCCATGTCGTTCCTGTACTGAGCACTCCAGAGCTGGATGCAGTATTCCAGGTGGGGTTTCACAAGAGTGGAGTAGAGGGGCAGAATCACCTCCCTCAACCTGTTGGCCAGGCTCCTTTCAATGCAGCCCAGGACATGGTTGACTTTCTGGGCTGTGAGTGCACATTGCCATTTCATGTCCAGCTTTTCATTCACCAGTACCCCCAAGTCCTTCTCCTCAGGGCTGCTCTCAATCCTTTCATCCCACAGCCTGTATTGATACCAGGGGTTGCCGCAACCCAGGTTCAGGATGTTACACTTGGCCTTGTTGAACCTTAATTTTAAAGTTCCAAATACTAAGTACATTGCTTTTGGGCTTCCATGGCAATTTCCAGGATTTGTTTCCATGTTTCCATGTAGTTCAAGAGTGAAAGGAGGCATCCAAAGACTATTAAGACTACTAAGGTAAACAACGAAATTGGAAGGTTTTAATACAAATCTGTTTGTATTAAAAAATCTTCTGAGTTCCACAGATGATCAAGATTACTCATTACAACACTCAAGAATCAAGCTTGGAAGAGTTTATGTAACTCCTAGAAGCAAGTGTTTCCTTCTATCTCTTCCAGGGAAGCATGAGTCATCATTGCGCTTGGGGGCAAGGTAGAAGAAGAGGAATCCTTCTTAATTTTTTTTTTCAAATGTATTTTAGTTGCAGTTACCATTAACAATGTATCAAAACATCTGGCATTTGGTGTTGATTTGGTCCAAAATTTTAGAGGATATAGTCTTTAAAATGCACATTCATGCTTTGACAATACTTTTAACCATCATGCCCATAATAGGAAGTAAAGAAAACAGGCAAAATAGTAGGGAAGCTCACCCACCCATTTTGCTCATTCTGCCATTAAAGTTCACTGACTAATGGATTTCTAATGCAGATGGAAGTTTTTGCACCATTGAGTTATTTCTTTGACAGATCAGGGCATGATAGCCTGTGATTGTTAGTTTTTCAAGCCCAGAAGAATTTTCTTTCATAGTTTCAAGCAAAGCCTTTCAAAAGCAGCAAGATATTCACAGCAGCCAATACAACAACAAAAAAAGAGAAAAATTTGTTTTCTTTTTTCAGTTCCAAAGGACTTAAAAAGCTTGCTATGATGATGCAAGAATAAATCAAGTTAATTAGACAAAAGTAAAGAGAAGTTAAGGACAAATGAAGATACACCAGGTCCACATAATGAAAAGACATCTTTGAAGTAAAATATTCCAGTAACTTGAATTATAGATCCAAAAATATTAAAAAGAACTAGTAAATGTTGATAAATAATGCCACAAGTTTTCTGTATTTATGAGCTGTCACATACCTTAACTTGTTAGAAAGGAATAAACGGGTATCTTAACACATTATTCTTAAGATAAATAAATACAGCAACTAAACACATATGAATGACCTCTTAGATATATTTCTATAAACATGAAATATTTATTTTCTACAGTCTCCAGTGGACACTGAATTATGTTGTGGAGACCTTTGATTACCAGCATCTTCTGTTACCCTTTTCCCTACTCTTTCTTGCTATTTATTTTACAGAATTTAATGGAATTTATTATGCATAAAGGAGTTTGAAACCCAAAGAGAAATCACCTTTTATTATTACTTTAATCTCTTTGAAAAATGTTTTTAATTTCTATGGACAACATTGAAATATATTGAATAAATAATATGCTTCATTCCAAAAGAAAGGTAAATAAATGCACTGGTAGTAGAAACCTATGCGAAAGTGCGTATCACTATTAATAGTCAAAATGATTATCCAGAATGCACTGGAACATGTTCATGGTGAAACATAAAAAACCCTAGTTTAATTTATAAGACTGGTGACACACATTTTTATTTAAAATTGTAACAGGTGTCTATCTTGGGAACAAGATGTAATACTTTATTAAAATCCCCACATAGTAACTGGGGAAAGGCAAGTGATTCTCAATAGTTACTCTGAGTGTGAAGCAAAATGCATTAATACCAGCAGGTCCCGTAAGACTCAGTGACCCGCTGCCTTGGAGGCAGAAAGTGGCAACAGCACCTCCTGCTTCACAAGGCCCATATCAAGCACATTTAAAGTCTGGGGAGCATGTGAGAGCCTAAAACAGAGATCTTCACCTGTCATATGCAAGATACACAGATGGAGGACATAAAGGTGTTTTTGGGGTACACTGTGTTAGGACACACTACCTGTTGTCCACACAGTCAGCACAGGAGTCTTGGCATCATGGCGTTGTCAGGAAAGCACCTGAGAGCTTCCCAGGCTCAAAACTGTATAATTAATGAATGTTCCCCTTTTTCAGCAGTTATTGTCCATTAGTCTTTGACCCCATTACTATCTCCTATTTGTCTTTCTCAGTTCATTTCAGATGTCACTCACAACACTTGAGTCATTTAAAATAATGAATACTGTAATTATTTCTTTTAATTAAGAGTACAGTTTTCATACACCAGTTACTTGTACTGCATCCCCTTTTCACTGAGCAGGCCAAGCAAGATTTTTCTTTTTATTTAAAATGCTCATGTCAGGCAAAACATTGCTGCTGGTACTTACTCTCTTCTCAAAGTATTATACTACCTTCTCTAAGTCCTGTTATTTAGAATATAGCTTTTAGAACAATGTCTGCATTCATGATTTGGCTCAATGTTGGCCTGTTTCTATCCTGTTAATTCAGAGCAAGACATCCAGCTCTACAGCATGTGAAAACTTCAGTAGGATTACCTTTTTAGTCACAGGACTTGTTCCCTTATGAGCAGAACACCTTCAGCTGTGTCATTCAAGGAATTAGGGGGTTTTAATCCTAACAGGAATATGAATAGTCTTATTTTGTCAGGCCCACATTAATGATGTACCCTCCAGCTTTAGTGCATTTACTTAATTAATGCACCTTCATGACATTGACATGGAAAGCAAGTGCAATCAACTCTATTGCAGTTTATCAGGTCAATGATCCTTGATCTAAGAGAGATTTATGTAGAGCCTGTAATGAAGTAGTAGCAGCTGTGTGGGGCTTTTTTTAGAGTACTTTTTCATCTCCTGTTTTTAGCAATAAAATATTAAGACCTTGAATTGCATTGAGTATAGTCACTGACAAAACCTCACATGCCCAAAGGACTCATCAGAATATAGGGAGTAAATAATGTGTGTTTGTCAACTAGCAGTGATGTAGAATAATGGTTTGACTAAAAACTTCTTTGAGGACTACAAATATCAGAAGAACATTCTCCAATCAAACTTGTGGAATAAGTTAGCTTATGTAGTTACATGTTTTACTGAAAGGCCAAAATAAACACCTCATTAGATTTGCACAGGCTTGCAACATTTTAAAGCTCATTGCCAAAGAGAGAGAACTGCGCTGACAAAGCCGCAAATTCAAAACTGTGAAAGCAGGATTAGAGAAAGGGGATTCCAAATTCCTCAGTACTCAAATGAATTTATAGTACTAAGGTAGAAGATATATAATCAGGGCTAAAATATAACCCAACCCTATAACATATTTTAAAAAGTATCTACACTTATACTGCACTAAAGGGAGGAAAAAGTCAGGTTATTAAATTAATCTTTACCTTTATTTGTGTTAAGATATAGTTGCAAAATAAAAGTACTACAATGTAAAGTTTCTATCCCTCTGGAATGCACATTTAGATTAAAAAGTCTTTGTGGCCTGTTCCCATCAACTCTGCTACTTCATCTGCTCTGTTTAATGTGAGAACAGCCAGCATGTATCAAATTCCTTATAATCACTCAGAAGACCTGAATCAAATCCATATATATTCATATGCCCCCAAATTGCATTGTACTTTTTTACGCCAACAGTCAGTATATGTTCTTTGAGCACTGTTCAAGACAGGCAGCAAAGGGCTACACAAATCATCTCTGTATTATAATACCAACTCTTTTTGCAACTTGACTTGTGGTGTTGAAATAGAAGCATGGCAGTACCAATGCAACCAAATTTAAATATGATGATGTGTATCTAAGCTAAGGAGAAGTTTTATATCTTCGAGGATTTGCTGCTGTTGTTTGTGTCTTTATGAGCATTTTGGTTTAGGTTTCATATTTTCTGTTTTTTCTTCAATTGAATGAAGGCAAGAAAATAAAAATTGTGATGTCATAACATAACTCCCAGTTGCCTTTGAGAAGATTCAAAATATAATGCAACAGTCAGCAAAATTGCAGGATATAGCAACACCTGTAGGTAGATCCTCCTGCAACATGTCAGGTGAAGTCAATGAGTGGGTCTTCTGGAAAATTTTATAGCCTCGCCTCCAATTTGGTTCCATTTGTTTCATTGACCCTCAGCCTGCTTAGCTTTCTGTCAAAACCAACATGATAAGTTGCTGCCACTTTTTCTTCCACTTATTTCTTAATATAGATGTGTTTCTGAGTAGTTATTTTTCTCCAAAATAAGGTGTCACAAATGAAAGACTTGTAAATATAAGCCATCTCTATAGTAGTGACAAGCTTTGTTTCCTTGCCAGTAGGACATTCAAATTGTACTACTTGGTTGCAGATTCTTGTACTGTGCTGCTGTATTCAGAAGCCATTATCACTGTAGGCAATAATAACAAGTGGATACATTAATTAGGAGTTTTGAACAATAATGATCAAGATAAGGTGTATCCACATCTCTGTGATTCACAGCTCTGTGAATCAGAATACCAAAAGAATGACAAAGCATTTCAAGTAATTGCATTTTACTGTAAATAAATTCATCTGTTAAATAATGTCAGCTAGCAAGAGATACCTAGAAAGATAAATCTGAAAGAGAGTAGTTTGACACTGAAGTTCATATGAGAGACTTACCACCTCATAGGCCTTTGACGAGTCACTGGACTTTGGTTCTACATCTCCAAAGCAATATTGGGGATAACAGTTAATAGTTTCTCAGAGTATGATGATTAATGAAGGCAAAGCCACTGTGGGGCCTAACCACTTAGCATTATAATCACTAAAGTTTGTAGACTAAATTTAAAAAGATAAATGGTGTCATTTAAAAGAAAATCTAGTAGTGTAAGGCTATTAAACATTAACAGTTGACCTTAGCTACTTCTATCGATTTTAACAAGCTATTGCTAAAGAAATGAGAGGATATGAAAAAGAGCGTGTGTGTGTGAATCTGAACAGCATTACTAGACTAAGTGTGAGGAAATTCTGAAAGCTTCAGATTTTTTCTGTGACTCTTTGCATGGAGGTTCCTTAATACCCACCTTACCCTTGATACTGGACTACTTTTTTACAATGCAACCAAGAAGTAGCATAAATATCCCCATAAATACTCACCCATACCTTTTGTAATAAATATCGCTGCGATGACAACTGAAAATGGAAATCTTTCCTCACATGTGAAATTGAAATAAAGTCAATATTATTCTGTTTATATTTCATTTGAATCTGGCCAGCATTTTTATGTAACAAAGAAGAGATTCAGCTGTGTAGAATGAAACAGGACACGTATAAACTCTCAAATACAGCTTAGGAGAAACTTCTTTAGAATTTTGCAAAATATTTGAGGTTCTGTAATGGAAATAGATGAAGCCTCTTCAAGAGACTAGTTATTGAAACATTGTCGGAGATAAAGTCACCTTGAAATATTTTCAGAGATAAAGTCACTGTCCTTGTAACTACAGATACATATAAATATGCCTGTGTGTTTTTCATTTGTGAATGTGTGTAGGAGTCTTCCTCAGCTACGTCATATCTGTATATGTAGTGAAATCCAGGTATACCTTTTCTTTCTCATCCTTGGTTCACCGGATGTTCAGTATAGAAAACCCAGGTATGACTAATATGAGAGATCCAGGATGTTTGGCCTGTTGCCACTCCAAATAACCAACAGATCAGGACAACAGGAACACTTCTGTACCACAGCAACATGCTGTGAAAGCCTGGTGATGAACAAGGAAGGAAATAATATAATTACAGATTGACTATGATTAGAATGGGTATTGCAGGAGAAAGGTGAGAAAGCATAAAGCTGAATGCAAACACAAGGCTGGAAGAAGAAAACTGGGGTGGAATGACTTACTGAAGGGGCCTTTGTGAATACTGCTTTTTAATAGCGTGCATATAACTATCCCAGAATTTAGGAATACCTGATTTGTCCCTTTTCTTTCCTTAAGTCTGGAATGTTATAAAATGAAATAGTTGCAATGGTTTTCCCTTAATTGTGATGAAAAGTAGTGGTTCTCCCTAAGAATACTAGACTTTAGGACATAAAATACATTTTTTTGGTGATTATTCAGAGACAATAATTAAACCCTAAAAAGTGATATACATAATGCTAGGAGTTCCATTTAAATAGCATATCGAGTTAAAATGTCAATTGTCTCTTTCAGATCTCACTTATTATCCTCACTGATAAAGTACACAGCAAACTTTGCTAAGAAACACAACATTTATTTTTTTTTACTATGCTAAAGAAAGATACAAAACTTAAATTACCTTGTCTATGAAAGTGCTTCACATGAAGCCATTGTTCTTAATGTGCACTCCAACAACGTTTTTTATGTTGAGCCTCAGTCCTACAAACTCTTATGAATGTGCTTAACTTTATGCACCAGAAGTCAAACTGTTGATTTCACTTTTCCAGTTGGGTTGTATTACTACTCCTTGCAGCCTCCAGGCATTTAGCTCAGCTTATACAAATATCCGTATGTACAAAAAGTGCAATATATCTGCAGCACTTAGGATAGCTCAAGGAATAGAAGAGAGTAAAGTCATTTATCTAAAAGATTGTTTGCTTCCTGATCTGCATAAACATTGCAATGTATAAGTGCTGGCTCAAGAGAATTGAGAAGTCTCTGAAAATATTTTGAATCCTTATGTGAATACAAAAAAAGCCCAGTGAAAATGCAATGCATTGGTGCTAGGAAAGGTATTTTAGAGAATGTGTTAGATAAGAAGGTTACTAAAGAAATGATCAAAAAGAATATGGGTCATTTGCTGGCCCATACTATGAGGCCAGTAATTGTCCACTGTTGCTTCCATTGCTTGTTTCCCAGTAACTCCAAAGTGAATAATTCCAGCTTGTAATAGAGATCTTCATAAAGTGAGTTCCAGGTTGGAGCTTGACATTACATAGTCATGAAAATATGGGACATTTATAATGTGCAGGAGGGGCAGTGGTGCTTAGATTGTAGAAACATGCAAACCTTAGAAACCTTACTAAAAGGCTTATCCTGATGCTCTGGTGTTTGTACTATTTCTATTAAGCAGTCAGTGCAGTAGGGGATGGAACCTGGTCTCTCATGTCCTAGGAGAGACTATACCCTAATCATTTGGCCAGAGGTTAAAACAACCTCCCCTTATTTTTTATTATTCCAGGCATAGTATATTGATTCTGCAGCAACACACTTGGAACTCACTTTTGATTGAGGGTTACATCATGCTCCTACAAAAAATGGAGGCCACATCTCTGCTATCATTTTGATAGAAGTAGGATAAGCTTCTAGCCATGCGTACTAGCCTGATCTTTCCTCAGTTCTGCTACAATTCAGGTGAGAAGACAGGTGTAAGAATTACAGAGACAAGGATAACAACAAAAGGATAAAAATTTGAGTGCCTGTTTCAGTGTCAATAAAGTGAGTAACCTTAGTCTATAGACTGATAGTTGAGTAGAAATTGAGTCCCTTGTTAATTTGGCTCTAAGAATATTGAACCTCACAATATTATTAGAATCTGATGGGGGTAATGCAAAGTTCGCTGTTTTTCATATGTGATATGCGATCTGTCTTACATGGCATTAGGCTTCACACACACAAAATAGAGGGCAAAAAGGTTGCTACCATATTCAAATGTTCGTGCTGAAACCAATATTTTCAGCATTAGTCAAGAAACCGCAGCTACAGGGGGATATAAATATAAGATAGTATTTCAAGTGATCTAGCTTCTGCTGCAGCTCTCACTTAGTGACTGATAAATCCACTTATTGTAACCTCCTGACTTCACTGTAAGAATGAAAAGAATTATTGTTCAGGACTATCCCTATCAAGACATAAAAAATATTCACTCTCAGTATGTTTTTGTACAAAATATTTACTGTCGATATGTTTTCCAAAATTTCTTTGCTTTGTTGTTTTGTTGTTTTGGTTTTTGAGGGGTTTTTTTGTTTAATGAAATAAAAGTAGTTCTATGGTAGATTAGCTACTTATAATAATTTAAATGTTAATATAATGATTTTTATACTACATTAATTTTGTAATTAAGAGTGAGAACGGAGATCAACGCAGACAACATTGACAAGCCAGGCTTCTAATTCCTTGATTAGCTGCTGGCAGGAGAATTCAAAACATACATTTTTACTTGTTTTCCCCATGTGAATGCTTCAGGAATCAACAGGATTTACTGGAAAAATTAAAATCCAACCCTGAGTGTCCAACTGCAGTCCAAAATACTCAACCATTTAAACCTAGTTTATAGTATAATAGTTCTTGATGTGGATTATTTACCAAAAGTGATAAACATTTATAATAAAAAAACAGTGTTTCTTTTATCTATTACATTATTTTATGGGAAACATTAAAGTTCAGTCTTGAAAAAAAATGTTTACTTTAATTTCTCTGAATATTCTTGGTGATATTTTCTAGGTAAATACGGTAAGTTTGCACTAGTTTTCATATAAAACAGTGCTACTGCTGTTTGACTTCATATGACAAAAGCTCATATACAGTTTCAAGATTTAGTTTTCCCTGAAATCTTGTCATGCTGCTCCACAGTGGACTAGATTCTTCACAATGAAAAGACTTTTTTAACCTAAGAAGGGAAAGGAAGAGTGACATTTGAATGAAAAGGAAAAAGAATTAAATTTTACTCTAATTTCTCTTAGACCATGTAATTTGTTGTTTGGCAAATAAATAGACTTCCATGATTCATGTGTTCAATATCAATATGAAATAGAGAGTTGTCTTCTCAAAGTTTGAAGACATGACTTTTACAGTTTCCGCTCCCCG
>NW_015090805.1:12023978-12079223 GCF_001431845.1 Calidris pugnax | reverse complement strand
AAAAAAAACCCGAAACAAACCCTCAACACAATTTCTTCTTACTTTTATCTAATCAGGCTTCTGTCTGTGCTCAAATGAGATTACTTGAACCTTGCAACTCAAGGATTTGGAACTGAATATTCAGCCCTTTAATAAAAGATAATTTGTCTTGTTTAGTATGGGGAAAACTCAAGTAGCCATAAATTGACAAATGAAGTGCTGTATATATTCCACCACAGTTGACTCTAGGATAGCACAAAATTCAATATTAATTCAGAAAACACAGTAGTGTTCATATAATACTGCGCTATATAATTTCAAATGCTTTAACTTCTGTGGTTGAGAGAGCTAAATTTTGTATTTATCTCTGCAGACATTTGAAAGCTTCATTATTCTTTGTGAAGAGAAAGGGGTGAAGGTGTACCACTGTTTGTAGGTGTAATTTTTGCAACTGTACTGTGCAAATTATAAATTGTTTACACCAGGGATTGTCTATAGGTCTGCACTTATATTACTTAGAATGCTGAGAATCCAGTCTTGACAGGTGCTTTGGCACTGCTGTAGTAAACATTATTTAATGATAATAGTAGTTTATCTAGACATATACTTAAAAAAATCCGCTCTGGCTGCTGTCAAAGGTAATGGGGCTGTATCCCTTGGGCAAGGGTTTCAGAGAGCAACTCTTGGGTAAAGTCAGGGTTATGGCTGAGGCATATCCTGCATAATCCATAATACTCAAGGGAGCAGATGTTTTCTCCCTTCTGAGATTCTTTGCATGTCAGTCACAGAATCACAGAATGGTTGAAGTTTGAAGCGATCTCTGGAGATCTTCTGGTCCTCCTGCTTTAAAAAGGTCACCCAGAGCAGGTTGCCTAGTACTATGTCCAGACAACTTTTTAATATCTCTGAGGATATTCCACAGCCTCTCTGAGCAATCTGCTCCAGTGGTACATCATAATCACAGTAAAGAACTGTTTCCTTCTGTTGGAAAGAAGCTGGAACCTCCCTTCCTTCAGTTTTTGCCTATTACCTCTTGTGCTATCCATGGACACCAGTGAAAAGAGCCTGGCTACTTCTAAACCATGTCTTCAGGTATTTAAACACATTGATAAGATCCTCCCTTGAGGTCTCTCTCAGCCTTTATTCATAGGAGAGATGCTCCAGTCCCCTTGGCACATTTTGGCCCTTCACTGGACTGTCTCTAGAGGGTCCATATCTCTCTTGTACTGGGGAGCCTCGAGCTAGACACAGTGCTCTAGGTGTGGTCTCACCAGTGTTGAGTAGAGGGGAAGGATCACCTCTCTTCACCTGCTGGCAACACTCCTCTAAATGCAGCCCAGGCTACCTTTAACCTTTTTGCTTCAACGACACAACACTGGCTCATGTTCAACCTGGTGTCCACTAGGAACCCCAAGTCCTTTTCTGCCAAGCTGCTTTCTGGCTGGGTGGCCCCCAGGATATATATGTGCATGTGGCTGTTCCTACCCAGGTGCAGCACTTTGCAGTTCCCCCTGTTGAACTTCATATCAACCTGACCTCCTATCAGCCTATTTGTCCAGCCTGTCAAGGTCCTTCTGGGTGGCAATATGACCCTCTGGTGTATGAGCCACTCCTCCCAGTTTTGTGTCATCAGCAAAGTTGCTAAGGGTAAACTCTGCTCCACCATCCAGATTATTAATGAATATATTTAATATGATCGTTGACCCCTGGATAACACCACTGATTACCAGCCTCCAAATAGGCTTCATGCCACTGATAGGCCTGGCCATTCAGACAGTTTTCAGTCCATCTCACTGTCTGCTCATCCAGCCCATACTTCATCAGCTGTCCTGTGACGATCTGAAGGGAGACAATATAAAAGTCTTGCCAATGTCAAGGTAGACAATATCCACAGCTCTTCCCTCATCTACCAATCCAGTCATTTCACTGTAGAATGTTATCAGGTTGATCAAGCATGACTTCCCTTTTTTGAATCCATGCCAACTACTCCTGATGGACTTCTTGTCTTTCACACGCCTGGAAATGGTTCCCAGGATTACTTGCTCTATCATCTTCCTAGGTATCAAGGTTAGGTTGAACTATCTGTAGTTCCCCAAGCCCTCCTTTCTGCTCCTTTTGAAGACAGAAGTGATGTTTGCTTTCTTCCAGTCTTCAGGCACCTCTCCCAGTCACCATGATGGTTCAAAGGTTACCAAGAATGGCCTCACAATGACATCAACTAGCTCCTACAGCACTCATCCCCTCAGGCCCCTTGGACTTATGTACATCAATTTGCTTAAGTATTCCCTGACCTGATCCTCTCCCACCAAGGTTACATCTTCCTCGCTCCAGACTTTCCTCCTGGTCTCTGGAGCCTACAGTTCCTCAAGGTTTGTCTTGCTAAAAAATATTAACTTGAAGAAGGCATTCAGTACCTCAGCCTTTACCATGTTTTGTATAACCAAGTCGCCTAACTCATTCAGCAAGGGCCTCATATTTTCCCTAGTCCTCCTTTTGTCACCTATGTGCTTATAAAAGCAATTCTTGTTGTCTTTGATATCCCTTGCTAGACTCAATTCCAGTTGGGCTTTGTCTTTCCTAGTCCCTTGTTTCCACAATCACTGTCTCTGTGTTACTCCCAGGTTACCTGTCCATGCTTCCACCTTCTATATGCTTTCTCACTTCTTTCACCTTCTGTATATGTCAAAAAATTAAGTACGAACACAAATGCAAATTATCCTAAGTGTCAGAACGGTCTAGGTTGTCATTTGTTACTAATATACAAACTACTTGATAAGACTTATTTTACAGCAAACCATACATTACCAAGGGCCCTGGGCCCTGGTGTCCTCAAGCCACATTTTCCTATGAGTCACTGCCCACTTTGGGCTTGGAGCTGAACAGAATCTCTGAAACTAAAGGTTTTTTTGGAACATTAATAGTTAAGGGAAGAACATCAGTCTAAAGTCAGTGAGGAGAAGGGAAAGAAAAGATCCATTTGAGCACTCATTTTCTCCAAAAAAACCCCCCAATTTTAAATAATTTTTCAGCTCTGATCAAGCAGGTGATAAATATAGAGTACTTCCTATAAATCCAAACTGTGCAAGTGACACATGAATTTTACAATCTGTTTATTCATCAACACCAGTTGTCCATTGTTTAGAAGAAAGAGACTGTGTGCAGAAAAATAATCAATTCAGTAAATTTTGGATGGTTAAACTTTGCTTTCCACATATTCTACCACTATTAATTTGTACCTAGGTGCTCCAGTCACTTGATTACACAAACACTTACATTTCCAGTCTTCGAGGTTAGAAAGAAAAATACTTTAAAAATTAATCTTAACTCTTTCAATGCACATGAAAAACACAAAAAATGCATTTTATCTAATTATTCTAATTTTTTTTCTTCTTTTTATTCAAGGGTCCTGATTCATATTACTTAAATGTTTTGTGTTTACAACACTGTCTCTGGCTGTTAGGTCTTTATTTATTGACTGAATATTAGGTCTACAAACTGCCAACATCAGATAGTTTTAATAGGAAAGATAGAAGATTGATTTCATTGGCATTTACCTGACACTCAGGTGTCATGTATCCAAGTCTGAAAGGCCTAAAGCTGCCATCAAATTGGATTATAAAAAGAAGAGAATGTAATCAACAAGAAATGAATTCTACAAGCTTAGTTAGAAATTAAATTTGAGTATTTATACTGTAATTATACTGTGTCCTCAGCTTCCAGCCACCATTATCTTAAAGCTGACTTTTGAAAATGTTATATATTAACTGATTCTCCCACTAGAATTGATTAACCTTAATCAATACAAACTCCTTACTTTTGTCACATTGCTCCCCAAATGTATAGAAACTAAAAATATGTGCTGTAATTTGCTGTTGTTTCAAAAAGTTTGACGTCATATTGTACATATAATAAAAAAATACTTTCCTATATGCATGTGTGGTTGGAAGTGAATATGAAATATCCATAACAAAACCAATACAAGTGTTTTGAAAAACAAAAATCTGTACCAAAAATTTTTGTGAAATTATAGGAGGTTTTTCGTGTTCTCAACTTCTTTCTTTCTTGGAAGATCATCAATTGGGAACACTTATAGTAACTCCACTGAAGCACTTTTCTACAAAAAAGGGCCTCAAAATTGACAGGGAAAAAAGAAAATGATTGAGAAAAAATGCAGGGCAGCCTGAATCCTATGTAAAAGCTTTAACAATGGTGACTGAACACTGATGTCATATTTAACCAGTAATTTTGGTTATCAAAATATTTTCAAAGGTACTTTCATAATGGGCTTGGAAATTTATCTTAACTTTATAGCTTTTTGTAAATCTGTTTGGTTGTGCCTGAAGAACCAAACTGCTCAAAACACATTTGGGAAAACCCTCCCACCAGTTAATACAAATTGACTGACTGGAATGATAAACACTAAAATCTTATCTAAAAATTCAGGTTTTATCTACAATAGGGATATCAGGCACTGTGTGAGCACCAGTCCAACTTCTTAATGAAGTAACATGCAGTCAGTAAAAAATGTGGTTCACTACAATTTATTGCCAGCCCAGAATTTCAAATTTGCCCTTCTATCAGTGGCTAGAAATTCTGGAATAGAGTCTTTCTGCAGGTAGCTTTCGGAGTGGGAGAGAAGAAAATAAGTCTGCAAGTCCAAAACCCATCTTGGGCACTGCTAATAACTGAGATTAGAGCATGCTAATAACTGGAGTTAGAAAGTAGTTGTGGAAGAGATTAGTGAAATTATATGTTGTTCACATAAGTGTAAGGACAAGAAGGATATACGAGCACAAAAAATAACGCTGTTTGTTTGACTTCATCAGGATTTCTGAAACTCGCTATGAAGGAAGAACCATGCTTTGTGATATCTTTGGGCAGAGAGAATTAAAAGAGGCATTTGAGCCATAAATTATTGGCAGTTAAAAGATTGTTTTGGAAAGTGTCACCACATGCTTGCCGTTTTTATACTCTTCCTTAGGCCTCTGTTTTTAACAACTGTCAGGAGAAGAACACAATATCAGATGGATCTCTGGATTATTCTTATGTTTCCTTATTATGTTTGAAGGCAGTGTGAGGAAAGTAACAAAAAAAAAGAGGAAAAAGTCACTTGCCAAATTTCAGATAGCTAATAGGCACAATAAGAGTACGTCTGAGATTTTCTCACTGCCTCTTGATCAACTGGTTCACATTCAAAACCAGAATCCACTGGACTTCTTTATCTAAACTTACCCATAAAATGACCAAGCCAGCTGTTTAAGGGCAATTTTCTTGTATTCCCATAATAGACAGGTAAACTTCATTTAAGTTTACTAGCAGGGATGCTCAACAAAGGATAAGAGAAAAACCCTTTAGCATATAATTTCATTTTGTGGTAGGTTCTGAATCTCTTCCATATTTCAGCATGAGTTTGTGTAAACTACAAATAAAATTAATACCAGATGCCTTGTTCTCAGTGCACTTTTTTCCCCTCTGATTATTGAATATCTTTCCATTAGACATTCAGTTTGCCCCGTGTGAGCTGCATCATTACATAGCATTTGGTACAGTGACCTTCTCAGCTGGTTTTGGCTGAGATAGGGTTATTTTTCTTTGTAGTAGCTTGTATAGGGCTATGTTTTGGATTTGTGCTGAAAACAGTGTCAATAATACACAGATATTTTCATTATTGCTGAGCAGTGCTCACACAGAGTCAAGGCCTTTTCTGCTTCTCACAATCTAACCAATGAGTAGGCTGTGGGGGCACAAGAAGCTGGGAGAGGACACAGCTGGGACAGCTGACCCTAGCTGCAAAAACAAAAAGTAGGTAGCCATTGAATATTGTATTAGAATGGACAAACATTTAAAACTTCTATTTGGAGTTTTATTTTTATATTTAAGAATTGATTGTTATTTCCATACTTGGGAATTTAGGGAAATTATAACACCTATGGAAAATCTGTGGTGCTGTGTTAGGACTCAAATTCTTGGGAAAAAATATTTTTAATCATATAGTTCGTGTCAGACTATCCCATACTATAATCACATATTACCTATTTTATGTTTATAGATAATGCTAGATGTTAAATGTAAGAAAATCAAAATAGTAAAAAAATTCAACCATCTGTGCATTGCAGACAGTAGTCAAATAAACAGTAGCAGGTATGAATTCAAAGTTTGCTTAGATACTCTTTTTCTAACTGCTAAAAAGCCTAAAAATAAATCTTATTTGACTTTTTAAAATAAGAAATCTTTTCTTTCTCAGAAGCTCTGTAGTAATAAGAAACCAACTGAGATCTCATGACATCATCAGTTAAGAAACTGGAAGCTGAATGATTGAGTAGAAAAAATGTCTTTTCAGAGGTATTAAGCAGCTAACATGGATTTGTCAAGAAAAAAATCTCCATCAGACCAATTTAATTTCCTTCTCTGACATGGCAATAAGACTTGTGGATTGAGAAGAAGCAGGAAATGTCATTTTTTCATGCTAGTAAGGCTTTTGACACATGACAAGTGCAAACGAGGAAGCATGGTCTAGCTGAAAATAATGTACCTTAAACTCATTGGAAATCTGAATGGCACTCTGGTTTGTTATTAACAATGAGAGGTTAACAAGCAGAATCAGACTTTTGTTGTTTTTAATATTTTTATTAACAACCAGAATGATGAAATATGCTTATTCAACTCATGAATTACATCACTTTGAAAGAGATTGCTCATACACAGAAGAGGGAATTTGGGACTCAGAATTATCTTTAAAAATTGATTATAAAATTGATGAAAAATGCATTATGTTCTTCAACAGAGGAAAGGGCAAGGTGCTGCTGCTCAGGCAAATTCAAGTAGCAATTAGGAACTTTGTAGGTAGCAGCTATCCAGGAAAGAAGTCGGGGTGTACCACTGAATCGCAAGCTGAGTGTGAATCGAGAACACCTCAATGTCTGAAAAGAGAATGATCTACTCTAGTGGCAAATAGATGACCAAAGTGGTCCAAAGCTGAGGAGAGGAAAAATTAGACGTGTTGTCAACAAACAAATGTGTCCTACACTTATCTGGACTACTTTGGCCATGTGCCATGCTTCAACTAGATGTCTTGGAGTCAAAAGAGGCAAGTACTGACATGATACAGATCTTCAAAGACTTAAAAAGGCTGCTGCAAGAAAAAAGACCTATAAAGACAGGATGCTCATGTACAATTTGCTACTATGGAAGTAAGTAAAGTTGTCTTCACCCATGGAAAACTCCAAAACAAACTAGATAAGGCCCTGGCAAAAAGGTTATCATCTAAGTTATCATGTACTGAGACGGGAACATGCTAGCTGATCTCTCACAGGTCAATGATTCTGTGACTTCAAACTCTTTCAATTTGCTTTATTGAGTGGGAATTACTGAGTTTTAAACTAAATGTAGCTTTTATTCTTCAATCTATTGTTTTCAGCATATATTTTACACTATCAGTAGAAGCCATCTCACTCAGTCATCTCAAATTAAGAAGTTGAGGCCAGATTACCTGTTTAGACACTACTTTCCCAAGGTGGAGATGGACAGCTGTTTTCTGGAAAATTACTTAGCAAAGGAGTCAGGATGAAGTTTCAGGTGGAGATATTTTCTTTTTCCACTGGCTACAGGAGAAGCCAGGCCTAGTTTAGACCAGATCTCTAGTTTTGATGGTTAGCATTCAATGAAAGGAATCCCACTCCCACAATTTTTGAAAACATCAGCAGATAAAACAGTGCCTGGCACTTTCAGCTCATAAGCAAATTCCCTTTACATGCATCCTCATTCTTCTCCAACAGAGCTACCTATTTCTCACAATCGTCTTTGTCTTTTAGAAGGCTGAATACCCTCCTTTTCAATCTCCTCAAAACCCTAATGTTAAGTCTCCTCTTCCTTCATCTTTACATCTCTTTTGAGTTGTATGGGTTACTGGTCGCTAAGTAGATGACATTATTTTCTAAACCTCCTCCCCGGCCTTGTCCCATCATTACAAGTAGGCCACCATGACATAAAAAGATAATAAATTTTCAATGGGCTTTTTTTTCTTTTAGAAGGATTTTACATTAGTAATTTTTCAACCTGTAATGTAATTTAACAAATGCTTTACTTCAAGACTATGCATGATTAAATGTGTTTACATATAACTAACAGAAGTCTACACAACTTTAAATCCTATCCGACGCTGACGGTTTTTGCTGAGTTGGTTATTGCATTGGGTTTGCCCCAACCCAGTATCTGGTATAATGTCTTACACACTCAGGATCATTTTTGAAGGAATAGGAATAGCAAAGAGAAACATAAAATAGACCATTTGTGGTTTTATTCCATTTTCGTATGTTCATTATTCTTTCTAATGGTTATGAGAAGTGATCACTAGCAATACTTAATTTATAGATATAAATTAGCTCTGTGTGTTTATTATTGCTTTAATTAGTTATATCTGGCAAAGGGCATGAAAAGACTCAGGTTTTTGATAGAAGATGGTCTCTCACAGGGTTATTCAGTGGCATTTGAACTATCTGCGTGGTTAAGTGAAATCGTAATTAACTTTTGTCATGGAGCTCTTGCATCATGTATAAATATGGAAAACAAAACCAGAAATTAGAAAATAAATGTAGCTTTTTCTTCTTTCAAAGATCTTGTGCGATTGAACAATTGGTTTTTGGTTACTTTCTAAAGTTGTCTAAAACAGGAGACAATTTGATCCTCTTTATTTATGCCATGTGCTTTTCAAAGTCCATTCTTACACAGTACATCTGTAAGAATAAACCTAATGTCCAAATCTCCATTCTTTGAAAAAATGGCAGGATGTCCTGTGTGAGCAAAGGTGCTAGAATCACCAGAAGAGAACTCTCATTGACAAATTCACAGAACTTATTAAAGGCAGTGAAAAAAATATTCAGCTATAATAGAAATAACAGATGAAATAAGTATTTTTCTGTCAGCTTTTTGGATAATATTTTATAGCCTCTCTGTTTGGAAGTAATTAGGTGTTGGTAATACAGTGGCATGACAGAAGAGAGAGGAAGAGAATACTGCTGTGTTATTTTTAATATATAGCTATATAGTTTAGAATACCATGTTTCATTCATTCATTTAATTAGCACTAGATCACATTTCTTCTTGTGGCAGGTGCTGTTTTGCAGTCCCAGTGGTTCTGGCCAGCAAGCAGCAGAATTACCAACTCCTGTGCCATCCCATGTACAAGTTCTCCAAGTCCGGGTCTGTTTGCCATCTCCCGAACCCACACTCAAGACACAGTCCACAATTACCTTCAAATTAGCTTAGTTTTTTAAGTATTTAAATATCGAATGAGTCTGAAATGGTGAAACCTCATCACAGGATACTACTTTGCATCTCTCATCATTAGTAGAACCTTTTACTGCCAGAGTTAATCTCCTTAGCAACTCTTAACTTTAAAGAAGCTATGCAGTGTTTTCCATAAAAAATAGAATTACACACCCCTCCTCACTGACATTTAGGCCTTCTATTGACATGGAAGGAATTTTAAAAAGTATATAACAATCTTACTGAATGATCAAGGTATCTGCTCTGTGGGAGGCTTTTTCTGTTGCTGAGATAGGTACCTTGTGGAAGAGGTTATTTCTAGCCTTCTCACAATTTTATAAAGATACAACAACATAAGGGAATGTTCAGGAAGAAAGTGGTTCCCTAGAGTTGCTCATAACTACAATTCTGGAAGTGATAAAGTTCAGGGAATTTGGAGAGATTTTTACATGGATTAAACACAATATCTGTTTTCTAAATCTAGACTCCATCTTCCCCTCTAATAAACAAACTCTAACAAAATGCATACCAAAACCAAGAAAAAAGGTGATTTTTTTGTGGACAGAAAATCCTAAAACCTCACTGGTAGAAAAACCCTAAACTGAGGAACTGCAAAGTTTGTATGAAAATATATTTTACCTCTGGGGCTCCTTGTTTCATGACGCATAAGTAGATGCTTACTTGCTTTTATGCAGGTTTGTATTATAAGATCCTCTCTCCTTTTGTTCTGGATCTTAAACAAAACTTGATAGGTTTTAATGCCCATGGAGAAGAGGTTGTACAGCACAAAGAATACAGAAAATTTTTCAATAGGTTTCAAAAGGCTGAGAGTTTGTAGTCACGGGTCCTTGAAGTAAGCCCAGATTAACACATTTGATTTTTCAGTAATTAAAACCATAGTAAACATTGATCAATTCTATAAATAATATTTATAAATATTAGACAAGCATTTAATTTATATCACATATATAAGGAGGATGTAGGGACCTAAGACAGGTACCAGAACAGACTAGCTTGATGGTTGGGAACATTTTGACAGTATAAGTAGACAAGCCTCAGAAGGTCTACATAGAAAATAAATCATCTTCGGAATCCAATATACAGATGTTCCTCTATGTGAAAAGAGCTCAGCTGGAATTCTGTCCTTGAAAAGTAAAAAGTTAAAAGTTGTCCCTGTACACCTTATATGAGTATTTTTTTTTCCTTAGAATAATTAGTTTGAGAGTTAATCATACTTCTAATCATACAAACAAACTGTTCCAGCAAAAGTTTGTGATGCAAATTTGATGCTAAAGTGTTGCTTCTTTTACGTGTTATTTTCACTTGAGCAAAACAACAGATCAATAGGAATTTTACTTGCTGACATAGCCCTGAGGTTATTTATCTTCTAAAGAGATAATTTTGCCTCTGCAAAAAAACCATGCTGTATTCAGCCCAGGAAAGCACTAATTTTTGTTCTGATAATACCAAGATTTCCTACAAACAGTCCAATACTTCATTGTCGTTATGCTTAAAATCTTGTTTATATGCAAAGAGGATACATACATTATATACAGAAAAATACGTATGCAAATCCAAGAATTTATTGTTAGTGTGACTGAAATCTTAATGGTATAATCCAAGAATTATTAGCCTAGATTTAATTGTAACAGAAAAAAAAAAAAAAAGAAAAAAAAAGCAGTTAAAATTATTATGCACGTCTTAGTTTCTAGCCCCTCTCCTTGGAGCCATGCTCACCTTCCCACTGCTCCTCTGGGGCCTGAGGCTGGGGGTTTCATGCTGATGCTGAGAGGGGGTGCGTGTTACAGAGAGTCTTTAGCACCTGGAGTCCTTTGCTGGCAGAAGTATGATGCTGATGTTGATTGTTGATTCTTCCTTGGTCTAGGATTCTTTTTGGGTTATTTTTTATGTTTGGTAACACGCTTTTACAGCTTTCTGCTTCTTTATTGGCCTGCAGTTCCATGTTACATCTGAATATACATATGTTAAATCCTGTTTCTGTATTGTCTTTGTCACTCCTAAAACTGGTTTTGTCCAGGTCTACATTTCTGTAATGGACTATGAATAGCTGCAGGGCCTCCAGGACCATGCTGTGTCCCATCTCTGACCAATGCATCCCTGTGCATCTCCATGCCGTGTCCTGTGCACCACTTCTGCTGTCATAGCAGGGCTGTGTTTCCTACACTGCACCTTTTGTTAGTTGTAAATATCTTGTTCTGCACAGAGTAACTGCTTGTGACTACTATCTATTTAAAACTGTGCTTATATCACAGAAAAGTGAACTGATCTAGCCATGGACACCTGGTCAATTACACAAAATGCTTTCACAGCTAAACCAAGAAAAATGAAGCTGTAGGCAGGTCAATAAAATTTAATACAGAGGAGGACTGGAAAACCTTAGTGCTGAGGACTTGCAAGCTCAGTACAGTGTTTAAGGCCCACTACTAACAACGGTGATATCACACTAAGGGGCTACAGGTTTACATTGTGCAGGCAGCTAAGTAGAGGGGACCAAGAGACAGTCCCTGGCATTAGGCTTTCCGACTAAAGCATGTTTATATTTAAGCATGTAAAGCGCTGTTACTTTTTTTTACTTCTAACAGTGAAGTGTTCGCTGGCATTATGTCACTGCTTATGGGCTTCAGTAAACACTGCTACAATATCAATGAATACTGCTTCATTGCTATAATTGAAACCAGAAGCTGAGATTTAAAGACTTATTAAGGCTTAAAGACTTTTTACAGTAAAAGTGCTCAGTATAATACAGCGTTAAAACTGATGAAGAAGAATTGCAAGATTACAGTACTGGTTTTTTGTGAACAACTTAAATACTGTTGGTTGAGGAAGGAAAACAACTTTCATAATGCAAAAGTGACAGCTTTCAGCTTTTTTAAAAGAGTATTTATTTTTGAAATGAAATTTTGAAACAATATTTTTTCCAAAAGATTGATGTGAGTTTTTCTTTTCCCTTCTTTTGATTTACATCCTCTGAGGATCACTTTGTCTAACAGGTTGGGTTTTTTCTCCTAAAAATTAGTACAGAAAATGTAAATAACAAGTAATTAAAAATAAAAAATATTATAACTGTAAAAATTGTTAGAAACAGCATGTCCTTTTTTCCTTTAATAAATAGAACCACACTCTGTTTGAAATATTTAGTCAAAAAATTAAATGTTTGTATGTTGTTGTCAAACTCCATGAAAAAATCCAATTTCCCATTTCTTATAAAGAAATTCACTGCTTAAAAGATGGACAGTAGTTCCGACAATACAAAACATTAAGGTCACTACAACTAATGGACTTAATTTATTCAGAACAGACTTAGTTGTAGTATTTAAGAACTAGCTTCTGTTGCCTGAACATTAACTTTTTAGTGGACATATAAGATATGCTGGAGTGTTTATATATATACACACATGTATACATAACATGTAACATGTAAGTTGAGAGAAGGAGGGGAGAGAAGAAGGGGAGAGAGAGAAAACATACAGACTACATGTGCCTTTTTGAGAAGCTTTCCAATCTTTCTGCAAGGTGTTGTAAAACAATGGGGAGGAGCATCTGCAGTTTAAATTCTTCCCTTCTTATTCTATACATATGGGAGAAAATACGATGAGTGATTACAATCAACATGAGATATTTAGGAAAATGGGACAACTAAACTGCAAAGTAGTGGGAGTATTCACAGTTAAGCTGAAAGTACAATAAAATATTCTATTTTCTGTTTTAAAATTGTCCGGTATCTTGCCCTTAAATTCCAACTGATTGAGAGTGGAGCTGCTTGTACAGAATCAGTTGCTGTTTAAGGGAAGGCTTAAAAAAATTAAAGTGATTAAATACTGGTAGCAAACATACACTGCTGTCCATGGCAACTCTAATGAAAGTGACTGAAAGAGAAAGTACTCTGAAGAATGCCAAGAAGTTCTGTTGCACTCACTTAGGAAGAGTAATTAGACAGTTCCACTTAGCTCGCAGAAAAATTCTGTTGTACCTTGCAACTCATGATTTAAATAAGCTCATAAAGGAGCCTACTAAGCAGTTGTTGACACTAAGCAGAACGTGGTTTTCAGTGAGTTATATTTCCTTTGACTATTTATACATTCCCAGCATGACTGAAAAATACATAAACTGAAGTTTATTATGGTGCATATTAAGCACAACCCTACAAATGGACTAAGACACAAACACTGAAAAATGCTTGCAAGCTAAAAGAATTTGCCACTACAATTACTGGAGTTTAGTTCATACTAGACTGACATTAGATGAGAAAAAAGTTATGTAAAATCTTAAGTCTCTAGAGCAAGAGAATAAACTCTGCAGTTAAAAAAAAATCTGGCAGCTGCTTTACTGCTAGATTTTGGAAATTTCCATCCAGCTATATATCATTTTTGCTGCATGTTATTTTAGCTCAGCTTTTTAAAGACAGATCCCACCTAGAATCTTGTGAGATCTTTTAGTAGTTAAACTGTATGTTCATCTCAGAAGCTAATTGAGAGTCTGCTATTCTTGTTAAGTATCTCAATTGTAAGCTGGGAACACATGAAAATGCTCAGTGGTAACATGGATGAGAAGGTAACATGTTAAAGTAACTGGTTTGAATATTAGTTTTATAATAAAATCATGATTCATGACTAGATCTGTATCCAGATGTGTTGAGCGTTTGGATGTATGCATCTTATCATACACTTTCATGGTAGTAGGATTCTAAAATATCTGTTTGATTTAGTAGTCATAAAATGTAAGAGAGAAGGATAACTTGTCCCCTAGAATGCAGAGTTCCCCACCCTCTTTCTTGAAGTCTGTCTCTTCCAGCCTGCATGAGGCACTTCCTAAAGTTGTCCGGACCTTGACTGTTGCTGAAGTCTCTTGATTCTTTACTTCTCAGATCCTGCCATCAGCAATACTGTGTATAATGTTTCCACATTATATCACACATATCTTGTCAGACTGACACCAAAATACCTTTTTAATACAATACAGCTTGATGTCAATTCCTCTGTCCATAGGTGCATGCCACCATCTATGAGCCCATTTGTGTATTTTATTTCCTCAAGTACAATCATACTGCCACTGAAGTCCATGGAATCCTGTAAATGCATGATTCAACTGTTTTGATAAAGTGTTCCAGCCATGTGCTGTAGCAGCCCACCCACCCTGGATGCATTGCTGACAGCTTAAAATGGATCTGAGACCACAGATTCAAAGAGCAAGCTAACACGATTTCCTTTGTCAGTTCTCTACCAGAGAGTTTTCCAAGGCTGATCTTCTCCAACAGAGCAATGAAGATATTGGCTGTTGTGTCTCGATGAACAGGGAAGTTGTACAACTGCATGAGGGGATTCCACAGAACACATGACAATACTGTAGACCAGCCACTAGCAGTCTTATACTTGCCTAAAACAAATATAACAACTTGTACAAGAAAAGACCTGCAAGAACCAGTGAGACATGATATATAATTCTGGGACCGTGCTAATGAGGTAGTTTTTGCAAATTGCTTATCCAAGTAGCAATGGATGCAATGAAACTTCAGTCTGAATTCCAAAATGTCTGTAAATTTGGATAGAAAATTGTTATGAGCTATCGTTATGTTATGAGCTATTGTTGTGAGCTATTGTTATGATCGGGCTATCTGTTTATTTATTATACCATGCAGTCAATTTAATTATTCTGAGTTAATGATCAAAATAATCTACTTATCTGCTTTTAAATTTTCTGTACCAGAAAATCACTGCTACTAAGATGAAGAAAAATTACCCAAAGCATTATAGACTGGATAATATCTATGCTTACGCAGGCTACTTGGCCATGTTTCAGGACAGTACTGAACTTTAATTTACACTTTTAACTCCAACTCTATTGCAAGTTTTCTATTGCATTTGAAAACTTGTTTCCTCCTAAATTCTGAGTCCTGCAGTGCAAGCACACTATGCTAACCCAAGAAGCAAACTCAGATTTCCAAGTCAAATCTCACAGGTCTATTTGCTCTTTCATTTTTGTGCACTGCCTTCAGTCACAGAAACAGCCTCAGTGCCTGGTTCACATTAGTCTTCCTGGTGATTTTCTCTTCAAAGTGTGCATGCCTAAGCAGTACTTCAGTATAATGTAGTAAAGTTTCTCCTTTTATCAATAACCTTCTCTGAAGGTTGTACTCTGGCAAACATAATTTTCTTTTCACATCCTTTAGGAGGTGCAGATGCCAGTTGCTGTTCTACTTTTGCCTGAACTTCAGCATTTTGTCCTGTGGAGATGCTCTCTAAATGTCTATGTTAATGCCATTGGGCAAAAAGCAAGCATGCTAAATGACAGATGTTTACTGGTATAGCCAAAATGGCAGCAGGCACGCATTGACTGGAGAAGAGAGACTGTGTAAGGAAGATGGAAAAGGAAATCGGTTATTGCGATTTGGTACTGTTTTTAAAATCTCATGAATAATTGTCAGTAAGGGACTTTCTATGAAAAAGGAGAAAAGGAAAAATACCACAGCATGCATTTTTAAACTTTGTCTTAAAGGACAGTAAAAAGAGAAGGATGAGTGTGATTGAGAAATATATACTAAATATATAACATTTTATCCAATGTACCTAATCTGAAAACAGGAAGTTTTATGTTAGCCGAAATGTGATCTGTTAGAGAAAGCTCAATTAATTTTCTGCCAGTGAAAATTAAAAGATATGGACTACATGTTTACAATTCAACAAAATAACATCCCAAGTAGAAAATTACAGGAAACAATAACCTTTTCTAATGCCTGATTAAATCTTTTGGTTTAATATCAGATGTTTTTTAATTCTATGCAGTGAAAGTATTTTTAGTAGGGCAGCTCTGTTTTGGCAAAACTGGGTAAGATCTCCTACAGATGACTTTGATGCAGCTTTTCAAATATGGTTTGAGGAAAAAAGTTTCAGAAGAGAAATATCTTCTTATCCTTATCCTAAGATGAAGAAACAAATGCTTGCAGAAAGCTAGCAGCATTTCTGAAGCAGCTCATGGAGACTTTAAAATTTCTTGTCCAGGTAAATTCACTGGCATATTCAGTGGAAAGGATGTACCTGTTGCTCAATGGCTATGAGAGGGTGTGCTAACACGAGGTGTATCTTGCAGACCTGTGTTCAGCTGCAGGTCTGGCTTTAGTAATTTCAAATCTAGGGCTGGTGGACAGTGTATAAAATAGTCTAAGTCACTTCAAAAGGATCCAGCTTTTCTGCTTGACCAGGATAGCAGTTTTTCTTTCCATACCTGTAACCTACTTTCATAATAAGTCCCATACCCTAAGATTTGCTTAGAACTACTGTCTTCATTTACAGCAAGTTGACCTGGTGCAGATTAAGCGATATGAGCAGGGTTAGGGTGCATCATCCCTACAGAGACAAAGAAGCCAACTAAAGTGGTAGTTCCGGTACAGCTTATGGTTTGTATTACAAGGCATTTCTGAGGAGTGCAGATTTTAATGAATTCTTTATGTTGGGCTTTGTATGATGTGATGCTAAGACTGAGGAAGGACTTCCTATCTGGCAGGCACAAGGATACATCCCTGCCACAAAGAGAAAGCAACTGAAGGATAATTTCCAGATCCAGGCAGAGCTGGAATGGAGCTGTACAAAGGGAATCCCTGCACTCTTACTGAAATAATCATGCTTTACAAAATGCCATATGGATATTTTTTCTTTCTCACATCAACTCTGATCGATAGACAAACATTTTAACTAACAGAATGACAAAAATTTGCATAATTGCACTACATTTTTTTAAGAATGATACAAGGAATATGCAAATTTTGGGTTGGTTTCTAGTATAACTCTGCTTTTATTGGCTCATCTTTTTATATCTCGCAGACTGTTGCCCAGCAACAAAAATGTCACAGAAGTTATTCACATCCATCTAGTGGAAAAATCTGTCCAAAAGGAGACAAAATAAGTTGTCTGAAAAAAATCTTTCCCATTCTAAATGAACTAGATATCTATCTGTCTTTTTGTCTGTCTCTCTGTCTGTCTGTCTATGCGTCCGTCTATCTATCTATCTATCTATCTATCTATCTATCTATCTATCTATCTATTATCAGCTGTTACTGTTCTTTTTGTTTCTTTTTCACATCACATATTTATGTAACTATACAAATTAATTTTTTCAATATATATATTATTTTTATATCAGCTGACCTGTATGTTTCAGTTTCTCTGTTATGTTAACTATTCACAAAACTTCAAATGCAAACATCTTTATGATTTTTACATTTTTTTGAGTAAAACATTATTTGAAACCATGACCTTGGAAGTTAATATCATTATTTCACGCTAACCTTTATAGCAAATATAACAGAATGCAGTATTGTTCTTACATCTTGAATTAACCTCAAGTATATGCTAATGTTTTTAATTGCTGAAGAGAACGTCTATTATTTGAGCCTATGAAAGAAAGGATAATAATAAAAAAATGTACCTTTTATTTTCTGGCAGAAACCACACACAAATGTGATTAAATCCTGTACTAAAAATACAGTGGAGAACTGATTCTCATAACAATGTGTGTCATGTGAATGCCCAGTTACCAAGGTTTTCATCTCAGTCTAAAGGCCATGAAGGGCAGGTCCCACATACCACTTTGCTGTAAACCATCTAATACATGGAACCAACGTTCATTTTATTAAAAATAGTGATAAGTATAAAATCACTCAACATAAATTAAGAGGGCATTGTCTTAGGTTTCCTACAGCATACAATAAGGTGCTTATTGACTTAGGACTTTTCTTCAGGAAAAGGCAATCTGCTAACTACATTTAATGTTTGAGGTTTTGTTTCAGCCGGCAAAATATGAGACTGGCAGGAAAGCTTGACAGAGGAAGACTGATTAACGTGAAAGTCTGAAGCAACTGTAGACAGGAATTTTATACCATACCTGGTATGCAATGCAGTATAAGACAGGCTGAATTTTCACTTTTCTCTGCTCTGCCAAAATGCTGCCTTCACTGAGGTTAGATGGAATGAATGAATGGGCACGAGTGTCCCTCTTTTAAATATAAGTTACATTGACACCTCTGAATAAATAAATGGTTTCTCTACTTTTTGGAAGTGTATATACCACTCTCCCAAAGAAAATCTTGATAGAACCACATAAAATTGCTGTCCTAGATTGACTCACTGAGAATTACTAAGCAAGAGCTATTGAAAGTGTGGGTCCTGCCTGATCCTGTGATACGAGACCCAGTAGTTTGGAAAATAAAATATATCTGCATTTCATGGTATCAAGGGATATGACCAATAGGTATACTGATGGCCCTCATAATTATTCTGATGTCTGTAACTGGATGAAGACTGTATATACTGTTATTGTTGACAAGTTAAACATACAAAATCAGTGATTAAAGAGTTAGTTTTGAAATGGTTTTCTGGAAGTTGATTTGAACTGGAACTGTAATCATACTTTGTTACTATATGTTAGTTGGACCGTCAGTGTTGTTAACTGATTTTCTGAAAGAAAGCAGAAGTTGTGAGTATCAGAATTTGCTTATGTTAGTCTAGCACAGATTTAAGGATTTTTGATCAGAACTTGTATTCAAACTGTAAGACATGCTTCCATGTTATTTGTTAAAACAGATTCGCTTCTCATTTCCCACTTGTGAAATGGGAATGACATCAACAAACTACCATTGCAAAACAGATTGGTTTGTAGAGGTGGAAAAGCGTGAGGAGGGACTAAAAGGTGATACAAACTCTTACCTATATTCATATGGAAAACAAATGCTTCATGTTTCATGCCAGTTTTTCTAGATGAGTACTTGATGATTTCTGTTCAAAGATGGATAGTGTCTCTCATTGTTGCATTTTACGTGTTCAAGGTGCTATATGAGTCATTCTTAAGGAGTGGGTTAAAAAAAGCTAAAAGAAAAAACCTTGTTAATCACACTCATGTGGACTGTTACTTATCTCATACCCAAAAGTTATCTTTTAGCCTTGACTGATCATCAGCAAGATCTGAAATACCTGCTAGACTCCTTTGCCAGAGTAACTTTGTGTTGTTTTATTTGCATTTTTTTCAAGCTAGAAAAGTACTTGCTGTCAAAAGGAAATCCTTAGTGTGCATTTGCAATTTATCTAATTGCATCTTCTAGAATACCTATTTACCTACTTCCAGTTTTCCATTGAAATGGAAATGGACCACGCAAAATTGCAACCTAGTATATCAGTATTAGTTTGATTCTATTGCTCTTTTGTACTCTAAGCTGCAAGTTCATTTATAAAGACTTTAATATTAGCTTTAATTAAATTATGGTTACCATTTTGTCTTTGTCTATTATTTTCCAAAATAACAAGTTACAGGTTCTTTGTAATACCTTTAAAAAGGATACATGGTGGTGGTGGTGTTATGAGGTAGATCTTACCTGAGTGGCATAATTGTGCTGTTCTTAAATTACTCCCTGCTAGAAAGGGAAAGCAAGCACCATCATCTCATATTTCTTGCAAGATCTTTTCTTGAACTGAGGGAAAAGGAGGAGGATATAATGGAGGGGAAGCAGAGAGGAGGGAGAAGAAACAAAATAAATAAAAAAAAGTTTTAAATCCTTAAAGTAAAAATATTTATGAAGTCAACATTATCTTTAAAAGGTTTAAAAACAGCTTTATTTTCAAAGGTTTAGTTTAACATAACTAATGATTTTTCCAGCAGATTTAACCAATAATTATCTCCCCGTCTTGACACATGAATACGAATGTTTATATGTACAGTTATAACCTGTCACGAGCAGTTCTTCCCACCTCAAAGGCTTATTATTACACCACATAATATTCACCAGGTAGGGGGAAAAAAAAGAAAAGTTATAGTTAGCAGATAACATGTATTATTGGTGCCCCACTTCCATGCTAGCTGTTCTGCCTCCTCAGATTATAATCACACTTCTCTATCATAACGTAGGCAACACCATCACATTCTGAGGTGCCAGCACAGGGTAGCCCACCCCCAGCACATCCTGCTCTTGCTGGACCTCTGATGTAGGGAACCAACTCTTGGGTTCTCAGAAATCGGAGTGCTGCCTTGCAGAGGTCATATTGGCAGTGTGGACTCATGCTTTGCCTAAGCCATGATGACAGGGGTCTGGCTTGTTACCATTTCACTTTGAATTCTGATGCCGGCTTAGGATGTTGCAACTTTAACTGGGAGAGAAATAAATTAAAACTCAAGAACGGAGCATCTGCTTGTGCCCTGCATCTATTTTTCCCAAAATTAAAGAAATAATGTATACCTGCAATAGATCTTTCCGATTGCTTTAATATGAGGCCTTTTAGTCTTAAGTGAACTTATATTGGCACACTAGCAAAAGCATAAAACAACACTAGAGAGTAAATGAGAGACTATGCAGTTCAATGCAGATATAAAATTTGAGTAATTCAGGGCTGCATCAGAGATAATAACCTACTGCTAATATTCTGGATTACTCAATAGTGCCAGAAGCTAGCCTATAATGTTTCTTTTCCAAAGCTTTAAAATTTGAGGTCTGTTTGCCTTCCATTACATCTTTCATCTTTGCTGAGCTACTGCTGCTGTTACGTGATTAAACATCCTCTTAGCAGAAACATCCATTTATGTGCACCGGCGATTTAGTCTGTTGCCTGGTAAAAATTTACATGTCTTATCCAGGTGTATAATAGAAATAGAATTGTTTGAAAAATTTTGCAATATTATTTGGCAGTGGAAAAAAAAAATCCCACAAAGGAACAATTTTCAAAAAAAATCTAGCAATACTTACAACTTATGCTATCTGAAAGTTGGGCATTTGTCTATGGAAATATTTGTAAAATCCTAAACCTTTTATTATTCTAAGTGCTTTCTGTAGTCTAAATGAAGGCCTCGTTTTCCAGTCATCATATCACTAAAACAAAGTGGGTGTCTGTCATTTTTTAACTATGGAATACAGTGGATAGGTAACAGGCTTGTTTTTCCTGCTCTAGATTCCCATCAGTGTCATGACTTTCAATGGTACCTGAGACCGTTCAATGAATTTCAACAACCTAGATTGGACTGAGCAAGATGCTTAGGAATTTCCACTTCATCTTTCTCCATAATGAACTATGCAATGCAACCAAGGGACCACTTGACTAGGACATCCAACTTTCTCTCCATAGTATTAATAAATTATGCTATCATAAATTAAACTTTTAAAATGCACTTGATTATGTGAAGTAGGACTTCTTTTGAAAGGAGATGTTAAGTGACTCAAAAGAGAACCTTTGATACACATTTTTTTTCCCTTAAGTGTGCTCACTGAACCTTCCTATGCTCACTGAGCTACATATCATTGCTGCTGTCATTCCTAAGAGAAGGTTATAAAGAAATCCTCTTAGGAAGATTTCTGATACAAAAAAATGAACAGTTTATGAAACGATATTGAAACCAAGTGATAAATATGCAAATTAAATTTGCCAGGTGGCAAGAACTCTTTCAATGTTCCTTTTCACCTTTAGATAGAGTCTGAAAGTCTTCTGCTAGTCTCCCAGTCTCAAAGTGATTTTGAGTAATATTCTGTGAGCAAATTTAAAATTGAAAAATAATATTTTCCAGGTAATTCCTATACATTGAATTAAATACTTCAAGCAAAAATCTGAACCAGTTATGAACACTGATAATTAAGAGAATGTCAAGAGCAAAGAGAGTAAAATTCTACCTAAGTCTGGAATCAAAAGGTAGAATTAAAAGAAGAGTTACATCTGCACAAAATCTTTTGAGTGCCTATAACAAGCCAAAAGGGTTATCCGTTTCAGCATGTGTCTTTCTCTGACTGTACCCAGGAGCAAGACAGAGAACTCAGAACGAACCTTCAGCTGCATATCAAGTTTGTTGTATAGGTTATTACTGTTTTTGCTAATTGTCAACAGAATATGAAACACATTACTGGAAAGGTAACTTTTTAAAGTAATATGAAATAATAGTTGAAATAGTTTTAATTCATAGAATCACAGAACCATAGAATGATTTGGGTTGGAAGGGACCTTAAAGATCATCAAGTTCCAACGCCCCTGCCTTGGACAGGGGCACTTCCCACTAGACCAGGTTGCTCAAACCCCCATTCAGCCTGGCCTTGGCTGGATTATCATGTGTAATAAGTGTGGCAGGTTAGATTACATCATAGTACTAGTTTACATGAAGTACTCAGAAAACAAATGTAATGTTTAAAGAATACTGTGACCATATATAATTTGCCCGAATTTAAACATGAATACAATAAGTTAAGCTAACAAGCATTTTACTGTTATTTTCAGTATTATTGTTACTGCCCTGCTTCCAAAGATATTCCTAAAAAATTTACATTTTATTATGTAAAATTTGGTGAGACTTAAAATTGTGTATTAAGGCCTGTTTGATTTGTTCAATGGCAGCAACAAAAGCAGAGGAATATTAGTATAAAATAACCACTTCTTTTCCTTTTTGGTAGGCACAGGAAAGCAAAACTGAAATATATAAATATCTTAAGAGAAGAAATTATTGAAGTAATCCTGTACTATGTTTCACTTCAAGAAAGTTGGAATAGTTTCAAGGCTTCATTCTTTTAAAGTAAAAATTCTGCTAAATTAATATCCCAGGCATTTACTTCAAACAGAGCTTCTCTCTCAAGTGTTTTGAGTGTGCTGTACAAGTTTCTTCTCTCAGCCTTTTTAAACTGTCTTCTTAAATGAAAGGAATGTCTTCTGATGTGCTTGTGTGATAAGGATACACATTGCGGAAAAAACAACATCTTATGCTTGTAATAAGGGATTATCTTTATAGAATTGTCTGTTTTCAGAGGTCAGGATTCATTTCCTGTCAAATATATCATTAATACCAGTGCGTATATAGTTCTGTTTCTCTGTACAGGAATTTTCCACATTTGAAAGCAATTGTAGCATCTGACCACAGCTTAGAAATTTGCATGTCCTAATTAACACAACTCATAGTTTTAAGGGTATGACCATTTTGAATTATGATTTGGATAAAGGCTTCCTTTTTTTTTTTTTTCCTGCCTAACTCATGGTTTAGTTAGACACTTTGCAGATTTCCATGGTTTTGGTGAAATTTATTTTGCATCTTTACAGCCAAATTTCATGTAGCTTAATCTTAATTTTGGAAACATGGAAATATGAGTAGTTTGTTTCCCGTAGGAACTTTAAATTTTGCCAAATAGATATAATTTTTTAGCCTATTTCAGGTTACAGAAGCAAGATGTTACTGCACTATTTCCTGTCAACCATCATTTCATGGGGACAGAGTTTATACCTTTTGAATAAACCTGAATGATCTCAAATCTCATTTTTCCACCATAAAATGAGATTAGAAACATTTATATTCATCTCTCTACATGTGCAGTGTTTAACTCTCTCTTTCTGTATATGCACATACACAATCTGTTTATTATGCATACATGTGAGTGTGCATATGTATATTATTTGTATACACATTTGAGTGTAAATCAAGGTTTTTTTTTCCCTTTACCTGCATAAAATTTTTCTTTTACTTTCCAACAAAGTATCTGTTCTACTCCTTGCCATGTTTCTGATACTCATTTGATATTAGTAAGGTACAGAGATGGCTATATGAAATGAACACAGGTATTTAGTTGGAAATCCAGACATTTTAAGGCTGATAGCTTCATTCTAGTCCTGAAAACTGAACAGTGTATTCCAGTGGAAGAGGTATTTCCATGAGTACCTCTCCATTGCAAGACAATCTACAAGGGGACATCAGTTGGGCCTTTAAGGAAATTAAATTATTTGATGTGAAAGCAATAATTTTTCATTAAACCCTTATTTTACTTGAGCATTATTGAGCTTGTAGAAAACAATGAAAGAAACACAAAGAAAACAGCTATGATGACAACTTTTTCTAAGAATAATAAATTTTATTCCACTCATGAAAATATGATATCGTTTGATTATACAGGTTATTAATGCAACATCCTAGATGTGTCTAGTATAATAACACAAGTGAGCAAGGAAGAGTATTCTTACCATCTACTAATGTAACAGCTAGGGTCTAAACTGAAAATAATGGGTTTACGATATAGATTATGTACGTATATTGCACAGAGAGGCTCTGTAAAACAGTGTTATCTAAATTATTATGAAAACAATGAAGTATAAACTGGTAAATGGAACAGGAAGATGAAAATTAAATTATTAGGAAAATAAATAATAGTTTATAATAATTAGTGAGACATCAAGCTCAGAAAAGGAATTTCATTAATCAACAAATGCTTTTAGCCCATAATCTATACTCATTCTTCCTTGAGCCTTTTATGAAAATGGGTAAAGAGCTGGAACCTTCCTCTCAGCCCATCACCATTCTTAAGAATAATTTTGAATAATTTCCTAGCAAACGTAATTTTCATATTTTGGGTTTTACTGCCTATGCCTTTCATGGGATAACTTATAGACCTTTTGAGGGCAACTTAAAAACCTTTTGATTCAAGGGTTCCATTCTTGGAAAACAGACAGATTGAAAATCTGTCTCTCTTTAAATGTTGACCCTTAATAGCCATATAGGTACCACATAGTGATATAGAATACCATTATTGCTCCAAAATGGGCAGCATTTCCTGAGGCACAATCCATTCCACTGACCCCAGAAAGTCCATTTGAAGCTAAAATCGTACCTTACAATTGTATCCAAACTAGAATCACTGGATGTTTTCCCTTTTAGACACAATGTACCCACTATCACTTGCACAGAGATAGAAACAGATAATAATTCTTGAAAGTGGATCTCATATGCAAAATGGATGACACTGGATTAAGTTGATGCAAAAACCAAAATCATGAGTTGATTTCTCCTAATTTTATAGTATCTATATACTGCAGGGATGAGTGCAAATTTGTGGCTTGGGTTTGCCATGGCATCCCAGATGCAGATTCTTCTGTTTGTTGTGACTGTTTTCCTCTGTTGGATTTTGTTCTGCTGGTTTAGCTTAGTGGCTCTGACAGTGTCAGTACAACCACCAGCTCTGGCAACTCTGCCACCAACACATGGACCATAATAGCATTTTCCCATGTTGTGAAACTGACATCAGATAGCTAATGATCTGCCTGATCACATTTTTTTAAGCGTTCATTGGCCTAGAAATCCAACTCATTTTTACCACCTCTTGAAATAGTTTTAGGCACTCTGACATATGCATCAGATGCCAGTCCAATATAACTGATCCCGTAGGAGTGTTGCTTGAATGCTGAATATGTGACTATGACTGCATTGGTTATTATTCTAAAAGACTGCACTGCATGGGCACAGAGAGTGTGCATGTGTTTAAAAGTCCAAAATGCCTACTGGAGCAGCTCTAAACTATCTATATTTTTCAGCCACATAAGACAATGGGGATTACAACTGCATAGTGCACGTTTACTTTTGTTTATATTCAGATGCCCATTTCCTTCTTGAAAGGTTGTTTCAATCTACTCAAAGGCTGTTCTACTCCATGGGACTTCATCATCAATCATGACACTCTGAGGTGGTGCACTTCCACAAGGACAGAAGAGCTGGTGCTGCACTGTCAACAGAAATAACTGGCTTGACTACCTTTCCATGGGGTTATAGCTGGACCCAGACCTTTGTTTTTAAGCTGATGCTTGGACCAAACCACCTAGCAGCAAGTTCAAAATAGTAATATACTGCAAATCCTCTAGTGTGTGTAGAGTTTGTATACAATCGTAAGCAAAGAGTAGGTCATGGGCCAGCAGCTCTACAATATTTGACATAGTGCTGTCTCTGTAGGCAGAAAATTCTATCGATATTAAAACACAAATACAGATTCCTTTTTTATTGACTCAAAATCAAGAGCTGCTGTAGAAAAGATGTCTAAAATAATTCGCCAGTAAGGAACTGTTTTAAAAGCCAAATGAAACCAAAAAAGCCACCCCAACCTTCCCCCAGAAAAGCCCAACCCAATGAATCAAACAAAAAACCAAACTTCCTTCTGTCCATTTTTAACCATGAAAACTCTAACACTCCCCTTTGGCTCAGGATGTTCCTCAACGTGCCATTAATAAACACCTTGCACAGATTTGTGAGGAAGCCTTTAGGGACCTTCACGATGACAAAGATTCTAACCAGGATGTAAGTCTACCCTCTGACTTCTTTAAGCAATCTGTCTGCAAAAATCCCACCAAAAGCTTTGTTCAGAATTTGATTTTGTGAAGACTTATTTATAAACTTTACTTATAACAATATTTTTCACCTAGTATGAAAATAATGTGAGAAAATACAGATTCATATCTGTATTTATATATACATAGCAGTAAAAATCAAGGACTTCTGTTCATGCTAAGAGCCAAACTACTGGCACTAACCAAAACAGCAACCCATGCTAATGATCTGGGTGCCAGTTGCTTACTACCATGGTTGCCCTAACAGCAACACAAGCAGGATACCATAAGCAAGAATCCTTGTACAATCTAAAGCAACTTTCTAATATAGCAAACTGAATTACTTGAGGGAACATGCATGAAGAGTGAGCCAAACCCACAGATACACCAGATTAAGTTTATGCAAACATCTTGGAGTGGGAAGATAGATCTCTTGCAGCAGGGTTTGGGATTTTTTAATTACTTGTTTGTGGAAATTGCAATATAAATCTAACTGTTTAGATGCTTTCAGATTATTCTTAAAGGCAAAATATTTTATGTATGGAAGTCCTTCTAGGAAGAGAGGATGAAAGGGCGGAGGATGGAAGGAAAATAAGGGCTAGGAGTTCAGACTGCAATGGACCCCTTTCTTTCATTTTTTTCTTTCAATATTGTGTGTTCCGAGGGGCTTAACTTGGTCTTCACTAAAGCTTCTCTATCTCTGAAACTATGAATTCAGAAAGTGGAAGCTTCTGTTTTTATTGACTTGTTCATTTTGAGAGCTCATTATGAGTTTAGATCTAATAGTTTACATGGCTCAACATTAATAGTTTATGTATTTCATCATCTTTATTTATACTTCTTAACTACTGCCCCCTCATTTTTTATGAAAAAGGACATTTTAACAAATTAGTGTTCAGCATCAAAGGCTTATTCTTATAAAGTGAAAATTAAAAGCTCCAACAAGAAGTGATTTCTAGGAAAATGGTGAATCCTTCCAGTACAGCTGACCAAGCTATTTCCATTTAAGTTAAAGTAATAATTTATTTTTTTTTCATATATGAGGTAATTTCCGTTTGTCACTACCTTCTTCTTTTCCATGCATTCAGTTGTGCTGTACTTTCTCTTTAAATGTAAAAAGAAACTAAATTTTAACAGGAATGCAGACAGTGCTAATTTAAACTAGAGGCAGAACAAAAGAAACTAAATTTTAACAGGAATGCAGACAGAGCTAATTTAAACTAGAGGCAGAACAGAAAAAACTTGCACTTTGATACCATTAGCTGTGGAAACATTTGATATCAGTTAATGGACTTGCTAAACAAGACAAAAATTAATTGTGTCCAAACCTTTCCCAGTTGTTCTGTCATGTTCATGCTGGAAAAAAAAGTTACAGTAAACAATTGAGGAGGAGGGGACTGACAGTATTTACAATCTTTTTCCTCACCTTAATTGAGAAAGCCAAAAGGCTTTTTACAACTTCAGATTAAGAGAAGCCCAAACCTTGATTTTTCAGACAAAGTAATTACATTTGCCTTCGGGAAGATTCAAAACAAAAATGCCAAAACAGGACTTCTCCACCAAGACCATCTCCATGAAACAGACCCTCACTAAAAGAAGCCAATTTCGTGAGGAATTTCAACTGACAAAACTTTATGGTTTGACAACATATGGTTCCACTGGAGTTTACTGAATCAACTATTGCCAGCCATCAGGGAAGGAAAACAGTGAGAATCAATTAGAATAACATTGTTGAGCTAGCTCGATTGTAAGTTGAAAATTAAGGAGTAATAACTGGTTTTGTTGTGGGTTTTTTGTCAGTGGTTTTTTTTTCAGAACTGAATTTGAAGACCAAAATTCCACCCAGACAAGATTAAAAACTTAACCCAGTTTTTACTTACAGGAAGTCATAAGCTGCCATGTTCTGAAGCAGAAATGTGGTCTTCAAGATACCCAAGCAGCTACAGACCTGAACTTTTTCAGTCTTTGTGATTTTTCACAGTTTTCAGTACTGCTGCCCAGAGCTGAAGAGCAACAGCACTCACAGAGAGAACCTGGGTCAGCTCAGAGGCCACTACAAAGGCAAGGTGTATTCCTTACAGCTGCAAAAGGAGTCCCTGCCACCTCTGGCTTTGACTCTGTACCACCTTTGTTGCAATTAAAGATGTGAAGGTTTTTAGGCTTGGAGAGTTGCTGCTGTTAGCTAATTAATTAAACAATTGATTAACTACTAAATAGCAAGCATTAATTACACAGAACTAATTAAGCTATTCATCCTACAGACTAAGGAAAAGCTTGTTACCAGTTGCCAGACTTAGATATTCATTTGTGGTGCCAGGTACCTAGAGCAAACATCTTTTCCTGTTTTTCATTGGGACAGCAGCTGACCTGGACAATATCTTTGGGTAGCAATTAAATTTTCTTAGCCAACCTTATTTTTCCAGCTATATTTAAATAGCTCTGCTTCTTCCTCTGCTTTCTGCAGATGTTCAGCATCACAAATAACCTGTCTATCCACTTCTAATAAAAAAAAAAAAAAAGTTACAGGAACTAGAATGACTAACACCATATAGAGTGACCGTTTTGTCAGTCATTACTGTGTCAACTTCTGTGTTTTATCTCAAACTAGGAAAACACCCCAGTCATTCAATTGGAATAATCATCAAGACTTGAGCTCAGCACCATAACCAGAAGTTTGTTATACCAATATGAAGAGTTCTTGAAGGGAATTCCCTTAAACACACATGCACATACATTGCACTTGTTAAAGCAAAGAATGACCTTTATTGTGCTTTGATTAAAGGCTTCAAAATGAAATGGTCTTTTTTTAAAAAAAACAGTTGTAATAATAAGGAGCATATCAAATAACTTTCACTTAACACTGATAGGTCCTAAATAGTGAGGTGGCCTAAGTTGTTGATTAAAGGTCATATTTAAAACAAATGCCCACTTCAAGGGTGAATCATTTGCCAGGACAAGATGTATTTATGTCCAGGTTCAGAAAATGAAATTTAATTTTTTTTACCTTGTTTATTTTTATTTTTTATTGTTCTTGGGTTTGTATCATGTCTTTAGCTTTTTTCTTGCAACAAAACCATGATTCTGTTCTTTAAATAAATGGAAGTTTTCCTTTAATAAGTTAATTCTTAAAGCCAGAGCTTTTCAAAAAAATTAAAGCATAACAGGTTTGTAAAATATGGTGACACAAACTATCTTTTTTTCATGTTTTGAGGTGGTTTTCGTTGGTTTTTTTTTTTTTTTTTTTTTTTTCCTAAATGCATAGCACTGCTTAACAGGCTGCTCTTTAGATCTACCACAGATTTTATGTAAATAATGAACAGCTGTTTCCTACCAAAACTGTGACCAATATATGTCATATGTTGGCAAGTAATTAATAACAAATTGTTGCAGTTTAATTCTGTTTATATGCTTTCTGTAAATAAATACTTACTTCATGGCTGAATTTCATTAAAAAAGCTGAACAAACTACTTTGCATCTCTAGTTTACATATAACACGCTACCTTGTGATGTGACAAATTGTGTGCACAAACTCCTGATGAGTAGTTTTTGAAATACAACTAATTTTAAGCACTTATATATTGTAAATGCAGCTGTTTGGATTAAACACAGTCATAAAATCTATTTATTTTATTTAATGAAGCAAAATAATGAGATTTTATCTGTGAATAATGTTGTATATGAATCATAGTTTATTCCCACAAATATTTGGCAATAAACAGGTAAAATAAATTTTACATTAGCATTCAAACCAGTGAACTAATTTGCTCATTATTTGCAGCAACCAGAGGGAAAGGTGTAAACACAGTCAAAGAAAATGCAATTAAATTGAAAAATTAGGGGGAAATGTAGTATCAGTACAAGTGCACCTAGGAAAAAAGTCTTTAAAGTTTATCTATTAAAAAAATATTTTATTGACTGTCTTATATCCCCTTTACAAAATCAATGGCATACCTATTCATTTGATTGCCACATCACTCCTTAATCTTTGATTTGAAGTGCAATTGTATAAATCAGAAAAAATCTTCACTGTCAGTGTTATAAAAATTGAAATTTGTTGAGAATGCTTGATTCAGAAAGACCTGTCGTGTTGCCCAGGTCTTGCCTTCCAAAACAGAATGAGTCACATGGAGAAGTTGTCATAGGCAGATCTGAAGAACTGAAATAATTCTTGAATATCAATTTGGAAAAATACCCATCACAGCAAACAAATCTGCTATAATCACTTTTGTTAAATAAGACTGGTTTTATTTACTAAATACTGTAATTTGCAGGTTTATCACAATATTTTTACAAATCCAAAACTTGTTCATTTGAACAGATTTATAACAAAAATGGTTTATTAATTGTCTACCAAAGTTGATGAAACTTAGAAAGAATGTTTGTGTTTGTTTAATGATTAAGAAGGGAAGCTGCAAATGTTTCATCGGGAAAATTATACTTTGTTTAATACCTTTAAACAAAAGTATTGATAATTGTAATACTTGAAAAAACTCTATTATTTTATGTAAATATATATTTTACAAGTCTGTTTTCTATTGGACTCAGGCTAATTATAACATGTCTTGACATTGACTAAGATCTAACACCATCTCTCATTCTTACAAAGTCCACTAAGATGAGAAAAAACAAGGGCAGCACCCTATCTTCATATTCAGGGGCTGAAGTCTCAGGAGATGAGAAAAACTTCAACGTTGCAAATCCCAGAGTCCTGGCCACTGGCAGAATAACGCACAGGGAGAACTGCTGATCACCATTGGATGTGTCTGGCAGCAAAGTAATGGGTCATTAGAAAGGCACTTAAGGAAACATCCTCCTAAATGGATCAGGAAAGAGGGAGAAAGCAGTTCAAGATTAGATGGGAGCCCATGGCTGGGAATAGGTGGATGTATTGCTCTCCTGGATAAAAAACATGAATCTTTTAATTACCTTGGTATAACTGGCCTCCTGGGAAGGAGCTGTGGTTCCAAGAGGCTAGATTTAAGGCAAAGTTTTGTCTAAAGGGTCAAGTATGGGAAAATTTATGCCCTAAAGCATCATGTTTACTGGAAAGTGGCACACAAAGACAGCAGGTTATATCTGGGTACCGCAGCACAATTCCAGCTCAGGAAGACCACCAACCAGCAATGGAGACCATGTGCCACATCACACCATCTCATGATATGCTGCGGCTTCTCAGGAAAGAACATATTCACCCTCCCACTGATTTCTTTTAATATTGAATTTCTAATGTAAAAATAACTTTGAGACATCACACCCTTTTCACTCTCAAAAAAATACACACACTCCCGAAGTCAAAACTATTGTGAAAGGAAAGCTAATTAAGTGGATGAGGAAAAACTGGATTTGCTAATTATGTATGACCATACTTGCTGTACATTTGTGAACTTTTATCAGAACCATAATAATTATGAATCTGTACTAGCAGCTTTGAATATTACTAGCTGTAGTGAAAAGGAAAGGACATTATTAATGTTCCACAAAATCTTGATGGGAAATTACTTACCTGCAAGACAGCGTGTCATATACTGTCTTGAGCTGCTGTTGAAATTTTCATGTGTATTTCTTCTGACAACTTCTAAAATGTCTTTCATGGGTGCAGTAATTACAAAATAAGTTAATAATTTCCTAGTTTCAACCTATAAAATAGGTTGAGATCTATAAATTCACACATATATAAGAAAGTCTAGGTGCACCCTACACTTGAGTCTGCTGTCCCTAGCCACATGCACACAATTGATTTTCACTTAATATGTCTTTAAAAGTCAATTGAAGGATAGCACAGAAAGGGAAATATAGTGGTCCTACTGGTAATTTAGCTCCATTTTTGTTTTCCTCATTATAAAAATAAGTCTAAAATGGGCACTTAACCTTCTTTTTCCCATAAGCATCATATAACGCTTTCCTCATATCTTTACTTATTTATTCCAGTACTTACAAAATAGAAAAACTATAATATCTCTGAAACCCTAATGCTACAATGCGAAAACACTAACTTGTGCCTCAGCCAGTTCTTTACAGGACATCATTACTATAATATCTGACCACCACAAGTTCTAAAATATATATATATATTTATATTTATATTTATATTTATATTTATATTTATATTTATATTTATGAAGTAGTCAATTGCTTTTACCATTTTATAAATGGGAGACTTAGTGCCACAGAAAAAATATTTTCACAAAAACAGTGTATGGAAGAGAAGGTATTTGCCCCCTTATGTCAGGATTTAAAACATATTAAATGTTCGAGTGAATTACACCTTAGAAAAACTATTTGTTAGACTCCATTTCTTCTATTTGCCTTATGTTTGAACGGCATTGGCAGGGAGATCACAAAATAAAATAATTAAGGCTTAATCCAGAATATGCTTCTTAAAAGTTATAGGGAGAGAATGAGACAATATTGCAGTATATGCTGATATTGTCACCCATTTAGCAAAATCTGTAAAAAGACAGTGACAAATACTGTGAATAAAAAACCTCTAGGTGTAATAGCTTGTCCTAAGGATATTTATACTGTGGACCACCTCTGCAGTTGTGCATCTTAAAATACTATGTATATCTGCAGGGAGAAGCATAAAATTTGATGCAGCAGTGTGTAGCCAAGTGGAAATATGGTAGCAAAGATAAATGAGGCCAAGCAAAAGAATTATGTAAAACTAAAGACAGGCAAGACAGGTAAGTCCTAACAAAAAGATAATGGCAAGAATCTGTGCCAGAAAATGCAAGATTTCCTGAATGAGGAAAACAAAAGATGAATGGGTCCTACTGATACTCCAGTTTGTTTAATTTTTATATTTAATTAATTCATTAGGTATCTTTTGTTCATCCACGTAGGGGTAAAACACAACTTCAAAATATGATTCTTTGGCTACTTTAGTCCTGGTGGAAGTCCTATTTCAGTCAAGGCCTTTTTTGCTTTATGGGGGTCACAAAGCAGCAACCATTCAAACAAAAGAGTAAAACATATAACGAATAAAGTCCTCTGTGCTAGAAATTTCTGCTTTTTTCTAAAAGTTTTTAGCCTGGCAGTGTGTATGTTCACATACATATGTGTGCGTGGCACAAGTAAGTCTGTGCATATGATGAAGGAAAATGGAAAATACAATAGAGATGTTTACACTATAAGTACTATAAAACTACTCTCTTTTACTTGGACATAGAATAGTTTTACACCATAAAGAATTACTATGGTATAGCATGAATCCTGCATCATCTCCATCATTACATTTCACATACAACATATTACATATATGTTGCAAATGTACATAAAATTAGGTGCAAGAGTACTGAACCCATTTGCAGTCAAGACTCAGATATTTTAAGACATAGCTTCTGATTTTAAGAATCTGTTGCTATCAACATCATTTAACATTTGAATGTGTCAGAGGACTTCAAGAGGTCTAATTCTGTGCTTTTCTTTTGCAGTTTGTGAAAAATGAATGCAAAGTATTTGAGATTATGCTAAATGGGATAGTGTTTCATCCCTCTATCGCCCAGCTGAAGGCAGAAGTGAAGGAGAGTCAAGACCCTGCTATCACAGATGGCTCTGCCACCACCTACTAACGACTCTAACTTGGGATGACCCTAAGAAAGCTGGAAAATACACACTGAAGGGTATTGGAATTAAATCCTGACAGAACAGGGGAGAAGGGAATAAAAAAATATAGATATCTTACAGTTTTTCCTGTGAATAGGAGAACATGAATCTATGAGAACTGTATTAGGATATATCACTGACTGGTTGTGCTAACTCAAAATTTTCTACATGGAGCATATTTTGAATCAAAAGCTTGAATTGCCCAAGGCTTGATCCCATTGGATGAAAATTAGTTGAGACAAGATCAAGCTCTATGGATTCATATACAATGTAAGACTCTCATAAAAAGTCTTCTCATTAAAATTTGAGGATCAGGACCATCTTTTAACATGTTTTTGATACTTCATTTGTGTGATGGGTTGACCTTGGCTGACAGTTATGCCCCCACCAAGCCACTCACTCCCTCACAGTGGGGTTGGGGAGAGCGTCAGAAGGCTGAGAGTGATAACAACTCACAGGTCAATAGCTTAATAAGTGAAGAAAAGCTTCATGTACAAGCAAAGAAAAACAAGCATTCATTCACTCCATCGTTCACTCATCAATTCACTCATTCATTCACTTTGGCAGGATGGGAATTCCCAGGAAATTTCCCAGTCTTTTCCAGGAAAGCAAGGCCTTAACAAGTGTAACAGTTACTTGGTATGCAAAATGCCATAACCGCAAATGTCCACCCTTTCTCCTTTCCCTGAGCTTTTATTGATGATCATGAGGTCATATGGTGGGGAATATCCCTTTGGTCAGTTGGAGTCAGATGTCCCATCTGTGTCCCCTCCCAGCCTCTTGCCCACATCTAACCTGTTCACTGTGATGAGCAGAGTGGGAAAAAGAAAAGGACTTGATGCTGCATAAACCCCACTTAGCAATAGTTAAAACAATGTGCTATCAACACTATTGGTCGCACCATATGGGCTTCATTTAAACAGCGTTGTTGAATATTCTGAGATCAGTATAAAAGCACTCATTTATAGGCTCTAATCTTTGAGCAACCCATTCATTCAGTAAATTAAATTACCTTTTTTATAAATTTGTGTCTTACCTTTTAATGTTGCGGTAGCTTCAGCAGTATGTCAGGATCCTTGGGGAATGTGATGAGATAGGAATGGAAGTCAACTAGGCAGATTTCTTAAATTTCATTACGATCTGTAATGTAAATGTCACCATGCACAATGACAGAGAATATACTAGCTCTGTAAAACTTATTTTGAGTGATCCAAAAAAAGGGTATGATCCCTTCATTATTAAGGGCAGGGTTATTCTGCTGCCTGGAAGTGATAAAGTTGTCAGCATGCAACTCTGAAAGACACTATTTATTATGATACGAAAATGAAGACTATGATATTCTTTCAACTGTATAACAAAAGGATGCTTTTGAATCACATAGTTTCCCAAAACTCCCTTCTTGCTTGATTTTTTCCTTCTGCCTTTAACTCACATGTTTTTTCTACTTCCATAAATACATTGGGAAAACCAAAGATTTTATAAGAACCTTCTGTAGTGATAATGACTCCACTTGGAAAAAACTGCACTTTGGTATTAGTCTTATAAAGGACTAAAGCTGAGAAACAGAAAGAGACAGAGAGAGAGAGAGATATTCCCTGGAATTTTTAAACTACAGAATTTTTGCTCTTCTTGTAAACCATTGGCAATGTTGATAATAAAACAACATATGTCAGTGGATCTGAAGAATTAATAAGACTTTGTGAGCTTGTCAGCAACTATGAGAGATGCAGTCCAGACAGATGTCTAAAGAAAGATGTGTGGGGTGGAGACTAAAGGGAGCTCAGTTGACATTCTGAGCTAGAATTCATCAAATTACTCCAGCACTTTTCTTTTCCTCTATTTTCACCTGGCTGTCTTTACTCCCAAAACTAATTCCTGCCTGACTGTAAGCAAGTTTAATTTTAACTACATAGAAGACAAATATATCCTTGTGACTTGATCTCCTTTCACAAGCTAAAGGAAAAAACCTTCCCATCAAAGAGAGGAAGGTTTTGAAAATATTTCACCACTGCAGTGCTGCATCATCACGAACATAATGTATTAAGTTACTGTACAATAGCAAGCTGCATCACAAAGTATTTAAGCACATATTGTTTTCTTCCTTCTACCTTTATAGGCAGGCATACAGCAACACATTTTGGTCACTTGGATATTTTTTATTAGCTCCATACCAAATTTATCTTTTACCTGCTGACATAGGTGAAAAAACAGCTCACACTGTGAACATGACAGAGAGCAGAAAATTGGATATATATGTGTATGTGTGTGTGTGGTTGGGTGAGTGCATGTCCTAAATTGAACTTTTGAAGTCTCAAGCAGGAACCCACTACTCACTGGCAATGCCAGACATGGGCTCTTTGTAAATTTTCGGCAGGATCTGGACTAAACAAAAGTGGCATGTCCTGAATTGTCCAATTAATACAGAGATACAAGACAGAACCACTTATTAAGAAGCTGATAATAAGTTGTGTTTCTGCATACAAGCTCTGTAAACTGGGAAAACAGGAGAATTGGCAATTTAGAAAGAATGACTTGCACTGAAAAAGATTCTTATAAGAAGTGGTCTTGGAAAGAAGATGATCCTGAAGAGAAAGTGAAGATCTTGGTTCCAGGAAAGGTCCTGGAAATGAGGGAAGATGCTGGAAATCAGGGAGCCATATGGAGTCAAAACCCAGGGGTTGCACAGGGACCTTGGATGGCAACACCGAAGACTGGTAATGATGAGCAGTGGCACAGCAGGAACCGACTCAATTTTCTGGAGACTTTCCTGGGTCAGCAGCAACCTTCCTGCTGTGAAGGGAAGCTGAGCCCTGGGGAACATAGTGTTGCATGGGACTGAGTGACTGAACATGCGTAACAGAGCAGGGTAAAAGCTCTCATTGCCCTTGTTCTTAAATTAATCCCAGTACCATGATCCACTGTGGTCTATATTTACTTTGTCTTGCCTGTGGTGCTCATAATTGATGCTCTCTTGTCATTCCCTACTAATTTTGCAGTACCTGCAGTGATATTTTTTTTTCTGGTAGGAGCAATAGCAGCTGTGGCAGAAACCTGATTCAGGCCTGTTTTCATCTGTTTGGCCCCAGCTCAGATCAATTCTTGGGATAGGTATACCTTTCCTCTCTTTCTGGTCCTGTTTGAAGAAGTTCTTACCCTCATTGTTGCAATCATGCCCTAACCATTTGCCTGCATCATTATCAACTGATAAGTGAGCATGCCACATAGTTGTTACAATGAAGGAAGAGGGTGAACTCTTCCTGCATGCAAGGGTATGCAAAAGTAATTTTTTACATGATAATAAAAAACCTAGTTTTTTTTTTCTTATTACCCTGAAGTGAAAATATAACCCAGAGTTATTTGGTCCCAAGTGAAGGCCTCATGGATGAAAAATATGAAACCATTTCTAGTAAATAACTTCAGTATTTTAACAGACCATTTCTCTGAACAATTTTTTAAACAATTCAGAATTAGTATCCTGGCACATCTCTTAAAATAACATATATAGTACTTTTTCTGTGCAAATAGTCTTACTGGCTAAAGTCTGTGCTTTCAGTGATCTGGTAGTGACCTTTCCTGTTAATATACATACTAAAAGCAAACATGGAAAGTACACACAAAGAAAAAGAATTTAAAAATTCAAACTAATGTACCAAACATTTATTATTTTTTCTTACATTCTATACATATAGAAGGTAAAATCAACTAATATGACCTTGTGAGCCTCTACATTTTTCTCATATTTTTTCACAGTACATTTATATGAAAATAATACTTAAATTGCATGCCATATCACATTGGGAACAACACAAAATTTATGAGCAAAAACATCTGAAATGAGGTGAGTAGCTATGTTTTTTCTGTTTTTAAATTAACTCAATACTGTAATAATACTAGGCTGACTTTCTGCAGAAATTTCATGGTTCTGCATTGTGGAGCCAGCAGGCTGCAACAAAAAGAAATAGACAGAGTGCAAATTTTAGGTTCTATTTTTATACAAGCATCTGCCAATAGTATTTCCTCATCCAGCTTTAACACCTGAGACTTTCATAGTGAGGAACAGTAGAGTTTGTGCATACATTTGCATTGCAGATCACAAAGCCTGGTAAGACAGGGTGAAACCCTCTGGTCAGTGTTACCTCCAGATGTCTTGCTTCTGAGGCTCAAGCTTGCTAGGCTGGAACAGTTCAGATACAGTTTCACAAACTAGTCTGCACAATACTAATATACTTATTTTAGTGTTTTCACTTTAATGCTGCACCTAAGAAAAAAGCAAGGTTCATTCTTTGTGGCTCAAGCCTAACAGAGAAACTAAAAAGGACAGAGGAAATGCATACAGTATTCTTAGTGGAAAAGTAAAACATGGAAAGTCACTGTGAGTTTTGGGTCCCAGAAGACTGCTCATTCCAAAGATACTTGTTTCTTCAGATAGTCTGATAGCCTGCTCTTGAATTAAACTGCAGCTCAGATAATAAATACTTTTAGGAACCTGCAAGCATGACCTAAGACATTCTGTTTCACAACAGTTATATAAAGTGATAACTGCAATGATCATTTCCACCTGCACACTGTCTCTGGCATCAAATGATTTAGTTTAAAGTAGCTAATCCAGCATGCATTGATTTAAAGTGAAGTGCCATCACACTCATCTAGCTCATTTCATCCAGAAAAGCAGTGCACGTTATTTGGAGAGATCGATGTCAGAAGGTGACTTTGGCCCTAAAGCTCCCTGTGGTCTTAATGTCCACACTGACTGTCATCTATTACCAGTAGTTTATAACGTCTAACAGCAGCCTAAGTGCAAGGGGAAATAAAAATAAAAAATATTGAAATATCTAATTATAACCCATCCTTTAATGACATAAACGTGGACTCTGTTCCTGCAGCTTCTAAAATGAAGGGTTATATTATGAATAGCCAATATTTGAAGGCTTTTTGTGATTCTTATAAATAGAAGATAAATCTGAAGATAAAACTACAGATTCAAAGCACTCACATATAGGCAGACACTAAACAGTAGCAGGCGAGAAATAGCATTTTGGCAGGATGGTGCTAAAAACTTGAAAAATTTCACTCCCTCAAAGTAAACTACAAAACTCCTTAAAGTTTTACAAAACACATATACGAACATATTCAATTAATTGGTCCCTATTCCTTCACCAAAGTCTATAAACAATATCAAACTACAAAATATACTTTAAAAAGTGTTGTTAAAGCTCCTCTGCACACATATTTATCAAGACGGTGAGACAAGCATTATAATGTATGTTTGGATTCTACATAGAATTAGGCATAAGAAACAAAATTATCATGTATATATATGTTCAAAGTTCAAAGAAAAGCTAGCTAATGTTTTGTTGATTTTAAAAAGACTGTTGATAAAACTCAGTATGTCAGATTAATACATATTTTTGAATGCATAATGGTGACTTATGAAATACGCAGTTAATGAAAAAAATGTGTATGTGGAGAGAAAGTAGCAATGCAAACAGATTGTGGAGCTGCCAGTGTAACATCAAGAGAGATGTATGCCAAGGTTGAGTACTTTGTCTCTGTAACTATTCAACACAGATGCAAAAAGTATAACAATCTGCAAGACAATAAAGAACATTTTAAATGAGACATTTGAATGAATGAAGAGAATATTAACAACATAATATGTGGTGGTGACCTTGTTTGAATATCATTTACTAGAGAAGAATTCAGGAATTTTCTCTGAAGAGTATCAGCAAGGATTGAGAAGAGTAAAAATGTTAAGGAAACCATAGCAACAACAGGAAAAAAATGCCAACTCAACAAAAACAAAAATAGAAAATCCCACATCTTGCTGGATTCACTAAATAGGTCTCTCTATTCACAGACTTTTAAAACAAATAGGAAGTTAGTGAAATAAAATGGTAAAAACATAAGGAATCACAGAATCATAGAATCGTCTAGGTTGGAAGAGACCCTTGGGATCATCGAGTCCAACCATCTACCCTACTCTACAAAGTCCTCCCCTACACCATATCCCTCAGTACCGCATCTAAACGTCCCTCAAACACATGCAAGGATGGTGACTCAATCACCTCCCTGGGCAGCCTATTCCAATGCCCGACCACTCTCTCTATGAAAAATTCCTTCCTAATGTTTGGTCTAAACCTACCCTGTTGGAGCTTGAAGCCCTTCCCTTCCGGCTTCCCTTGAAGCCAGAAAATAAATTGTTGAGCCTCAAATGGCTCTGAAGTGTAACAAATTTTATTTCCACAGCTTCTTAAGATTACCGTTGACTTTCTTGTATGCTTGTGAAGAGTGGAACCAGTCAGAGACAAATGAGAACATGTGAAGCTTCCTCTAACAGTTGTCAAACTGTTCTCTTGGTGTCTATGTTAAAAACAAATCTGTGTGGAAAGGCAAAATGAAAGCTTTGACTTCTGAGGATGAAGTGTCCTAATGAATTAGTAAGAATCTAACCACGTTAAAGTTTTCCATACCTTTCCAGCAACTTTGTGTTGCTGGATAATAATGTCTGTGGATAATCTTGTCTGTGGATAATAATATCTTTCTTTTTCATTATAAGGTCTCATGACCTTATCACCTTTTCTTGTCATCCACCATTTCTCCCCAGGTAGTAATCCCCTTTTTTTTTCAAATTGTCCTATCAATATAATCAGGTTAAATTGAACAATTATGTTCAACTTGAACTTTGCTTGAAAATTACTGATTTTATTTTGAATCTTTTCTGCTGTTGAAATATTTTTATCTATCATCTCAATTGTACTCTTTTGGATGTCACTGTTTTTGTCATCTCTACTTTCTCTTCTAGTGATGTTCTGACCAAAATGCCCTCTTAGAAACCACAGGAGTCGTTGCTGACAGCTCAATGATCTGGTCTTTGAAATGTTGCACTAAAAATAGAATTAAAATTTCTCTTCCTACAGATACTGATTCAGAAAGATTTGGGTTTGGTTTTGGGGTATTCGTTCTGTTTTGTTTTGCTTGTTTTATTTGGATTTTATCTATTTATTTATTACTTAAGGTGAAAAGATAATTTTCCATCAAAACTCTTCAAAGGAGAGCTTTCCACCTATCTCCACAGTCCAGTGCCACCACAAAAATCTCTCAGCCTTTCCATTTAATATTTGCCCTATATATTACTACTACTTAATGAGTACCACTACACATTACTACTAATACTATTTTGAAAATTCTTGTATTCATCATTTTATTTTCTTATTTATTTGTGTAGGTCCACTCATCAGAAGGATACTAATGTCTAAATGAATAATGATTCTCTTCACATTGAAGTTCAAACTAAAATGTTTAGATAAATGTCATTAGTACCGTGTTCATGCAGTCAAAAAACGTACAGTGAGTAGCATAACACAGACCTGTCCTTACTCAGCCTTCAGGTTTCCATAAAAAAAATCAATCAATGAATACCAATTGTAACTATCCTTATTGTAATTTGTACTTAGACACAGCAATAAGTGCAGCGAACAGCAGTTCAAACCATTTCGATAGCCGCAGAAGTCAACTAGTTGAGCTTATCAATATGGTGAGTTTGGGAGCCACAATTTTCCAGTTTTTGTTGGTCCCAATCAAACTTTAAGCTTTAGTTGCTTGGGTGTTTACAGGCAGATTTTCATTTGTATCATCCTGTTTGCCTGAAACTGTAAGAGATGAGAAAATGTTTCTTCTCCATTTGCTAAAGCTAGATGAGGAATAATCCTTGAACCAACAGCAGCTTTTATTAATGATGCAGATAAAGATCAGCATCATTAGATTGAAAAGTACAGCTGGCCTCATCTTACTGAAGAAATAAGGGGGAAATGGTTATTAAAGCTATTTTAGATACAGTACACTGAAACAAAAAAACTTCCTATTGCAAAGTCAGATACAAATCAGTGCTTTAATATTAAATTATTTTCATCTGAACATCTATAGCTGAACACAATTATTGCCTTATTATGCAGTATGTTTAATTTATGCAATGAATAGATTGGCTTCATGCAGAATGAATCAGGAAATGAAATTTGAGTATGGGAGAAAATAATCTTACTCCAAATTAAAACAGCTATTCAAGTACTTCTTTGCAAAACCAAAGACATCTGGAATGGGTTTTCTTGCCCTTTTTAGTAAGCTAGGTAAGACAGTATAAATAATCTTGCTAAGTAGAAGTGGAAAAAATCAGGAGCAACTTTGAAAAACCTGTTACCAGGTTTATACCATTATACCATTATACCTAATTCCATGGTATAATTCCCACTTTTTCAGTTTCTAAAAGGCTAACTTGTGAGGTTCTGGTCACCTTGTCTTTCAGTTTGGTACATATTGTAAGGAAGTACTCTAGTCTCTAAAGATAAACCCAAAAAATAGGAAGAAGCAGTTCAGTGTTCCCATATTGAACAAGTGAGTATTTTTTTTTGGTACAGCTTTCTTTGTAATGTAAATGGAGAAAAAACACGAGGTATTTTAAAATGTGATGCTTTGTATGCAAGCAAAGTCTGCTTTTACTTAAATATCACACATTGTTCAAGCTGATGTCTCCTTTAGTTGCCAGAATTGATGTGATTAAGCATTTTTCTGGTCTGTTCCTAACTGCAAGTAACTCCTAAATTTATATTTGCATGTTGATTCCCAAAACCTGCTAATGCAATTACCAAAGAACTATTAATGGGTATATGGAAAAAATACCAAAAAGCCCCACAAGCCAGGTACTATTTTTTTATCCACACTTTTGAGAGTGAGGTAGAGTGACCAAGTAGAATTTTCCAAGTGATCAGCAGTGTATTATGCTCTGCAAATGAATGTTCCTGCATATTAACACCCTGTTTCTGACTAAAAGGGAGACTTTAATTTAGTTGAAATCCCAAATTCAGAGCACAAAACACAAAGATTACATTAAAGCTGTACTCATGACAGGACTGCATTACAATTTATGATCAAATGAAAATAATTTTACAGGTAGTAAATCATTAAGTTATTTTAATTTTTATCCTCTAAGGTAGCAGAAAAATGTGTGAGGCACATAGATTTTGCAGGTTCTGAAAAAGTTTAAAAGAACAGGGAAATTCTGGCATAAATATTTCTGGGGGAAAAAAATTAAGAAACCAAAGCAAAATCACTTGGAAGACCAGAGAAAGAAGAGAAACAAATCAAATAAATGAAGAAAAATGTTAGATTTCAAATATGGGCAACATCTTATCAATGAAGTAATACATTGAATTGTTAAAAAGTAGTACCAGCCAAGAAATAAAGGAAAGTGTTCATGTCTCATGAACATTTATTTTGTCTTCTTTCTTTTATTCCCAGTTGAAGCAATGTTGATTTGGAGTTGAGATGTTTTTTGCAAACTTCTGCAAGAATTTATGTTAGGTGTATCAAAAGTTGATAAAATCTTTTCACTTATTTCTAAAGAAGGCATTTCTCTTATAGGTTCTTGTTTATGGAATTAAATTGAAATATCTTATTCCCTTGTGCTCCCTTTACACGGTTTCAATACATAAATTTTCACACATTCTTCAATACCAAAAAAGCAGGGTTAAAAAAACAATCCTTCAATTATATTTTATAGTAAGTTAAAAGGGAAATGTCAGATGGATGAAGTTCCATGCTCATACAGAGGGTAAGCTCTTAGTAATATTTTAATTAGCCTCTCTGTTTTAAGGTCTGAATGGCTTTGGAGTATTGGCTGTTTTCAGTGTTTTATAGGCACTCCCTCCTCCTCCCCATTTCAGCCAGCAGCTGCTATAATGTAATGCCCTTACATGATTCTATTTGCAGCTCAGACATTCTTGCTTGCTATTCTTTAACCACTCCAATCATGTCAGACTTTTGGGGAATTATGTCATTCAACCCCCTGAAACTTTATTCCAGAAACATAAGATCTATGTTGTGGTCTGCTCCTTTATCATCTGATTTTTTTTTCCCCTGCAAAGAACATGATCAGGTGAGAGGCTAGCCAAAGACCAGTTATCTGGGGGAGATCAGGAAGATCTCCTAGAAGACAAAGCTAAAAAATGACCAATTTAGGCCTGACACTGCTTCTCTTCCTAAAATGCAAAAACAGAAAGAGAAACAAACAGGAAGAAAAGAATCTTATAAGAGATTGTATGAGAGTTATATAAGATGATTACAAATGTGACTAAAAGACAACCTATGGTCTTTTTCATATTAAAGTCATATAATCATGCCAATTATTCTGTATTCATTTGCTTTCATTTATTTCTGTAGTAAATGAAGTCAAATTTCAAAACATAAACAGTTTCCAGCATTTAAAATTAACCAAAGGTTTTACTGCATTTCTGTGTATTAAAAAATCCATACTAAGCCATATAACTTCTACACACAACAAACACACATCTCTATATTTTTTCTTCATATATAATAATTGATAGAAAAAGTTAACATCAAGTTAATACTAAGAAATACACACTGGTCAATGAAGTGTAGCTATTAGAACATGTTTTGGTTTATGGTTATTTCGGTGTATTAGTTTTAGGAAATAAGGTTGGTGATAAGTTAATGACAACATCCTACTTGATCCATTCCCAACTGGATTAAAAATTACTATTTTGGGGGCCAGCTCATGCAAAAAAACCACAAAACTTTTAGACTCCAGACATAACCCACGTAGTATTCTTAACTCAGTAGAAGATCTTTCTCTGCAGGACATAGATTCTGGAATATTCTCTATATCAAACTAGCATAACAACAGTAATATTAAGAAAAGAATGGACATACATTTTTAAATTTGTATAGAAACATGGGAACATTGTCATCATATTGACAAAATTAATATTTTGTATCTGTATAATGCATTCCATGGACTAAATGAATCCTAAATAAAAACATATATGAGTAAAAATTACAAAGAAATACAAAAGCTAGAGCTGAAGTGCCAGTAATTTAGTGCCAAAGTTAGCTGACCCAAAACAAGCTATTTTTTAGTTTCAGATAAAGAACTTTTTCATTTCATATTCTTTAAGCCACTAAAAATTAATTTAAACAATTCTTTATTTCTACATTTATCTGTCATGTTAAGATTAACTAGATGATGAGTCTGTTTGCCCGTAAAAAGAAGCAATCATTGGCAAAAAGGGTATTTTTTATTCAACCCACAATTTTTAGTCATTGCTGTCAGGAGCAAGAAAGAGGCAAAATAAGCCTTAAAACTACCTATTACCTCAATCTAAATATTTTTATACACATATAATATAAAATATGTTATATGTACATAATGTTATGTTGGTCTTTGTAGTCAAAATATCCATAGTTGGATAATTCACATGTATAGGATTTCACTTTTACCAGGGTACAATGCTGCAGAGTGTCAAATCTGTATGTAGCACTATTGTATAATATGGACTCCTATTTCTTTATGTAAGGGACAAAGACTTTACTATCAAATGAAAGTATTCCAAATCATACAAGGAAGCATGATGACCTATGCCATAACTCTTTCATTTTTGAGAAAAAAATAATCAGCAATTAGGTTCCTTGCATGACCTTTTCTCAAAACTCTCTGCAGCTTTGGGAAAGATGTCATTTCGCAAAGATGTTGAAAGAGAAAGGAGGAACTGAAAAGACTAGAAATCTTCAATATATCTGTTCCCATTGCCTACCTGATTGGTTACTGCCTCCTGAGATTCAGTTAATCATATCCCTTGTGATTCATTCCCACTGCAACAATTTAAGAGCAAAAAGGTATTGTCAGATAAGGCTATCAATGCAGAGTTTAATTAAGTCGTAAATTATAGCTACAGTTTGTGATTTTAACCTCAGTCTCTTTTTTCCCTCAGATAAAGATATTGTATCTCTTTTTTAAATAATGCAATGATTGCATTTGTTTGATTTTTCACTGTGACTTATCAAGTATATAAAAAGGGAATTAGCAGCTGTATCCAGGTCAGTTCTATTTTGGAAGGACACATTTGTCAGAGTGCATCTCTGCTCTTTGACAGTGTGTGGGTTGGTCTACTAGCAAAATGAAATATAAGGTGCATTTCAGTCTAATCTCCAACCCTTTGTTAAAAGGAGAGAGGAGAAAACATTGGTTGAACAATAAGAGAGTAGAAAAGAGAGTGTGAAAGATGAACTTTAGGCATTTCAGAAGCAGATGGGGAAGTATTTTAACTGTTTCCTGAAATCACTAGGGAGTTAAAGAAGAGAAGGATGGTTGGATAGATGAATAGAAAGTAAAAGGTGTTGGCAGTTGCAATTTTGTTTTTCTAATTTTTAGAAACAAAACAGGCAGGAGCTTGGGAAAGTATTGGAGATAGAGGTTCAAAATTATGTACTTACTGGCTGGAAGAGATTAGAAAGAGAGAGAGAGGAAAGAGCACCTCATGGCTGAAAGGCAGTGGATTGTTCCTGGATACCTTTTCAAGCATCTTCTTGAAACTCAAACTCTGAAAGCACATAAGAAAAAAATAAGGGAGCTAGCAATCATATAAGTAATGATGTGAAGGGAAAGTACACAATCTACGTGATGATTCACTTCCACCAGTAGATGGTTGGGGCTATATATGTCTAAAGAAGCTGCACAACCTCTTCTCTGAAGATCATAGCTAAAATTGGGAAATGGTGCAGATGACCAAATGGTTTCTTTTTACTTTTCAGAAGAGAGATGGAGAAAGGTCTTCTCTCTACACATTTTTTAGACTTGTGCAAAAATACGATACTGGTCACTAAGGCCTTCTGTAATTGACTGATGTCTTAGGCTTTAACATATTCACATGATTTGGCCACTGTAGTCCCTGCTTAGTAGAAGAGAGGAGAAGGAGTTCAAGTGAGTGCACTTTATGTTTCTGGAAACTAAAGGACTGAGGAATCTATTTGTGTGCTAGTGACTTATGAAACATCCTGCTCTTATTTAGGGGAGTATATGGTGGCCAAAATGCCAGTGTTGGCTGTTGTGAAGATGACGTTCTAATATTTGGTACTGCTGACAGATGTGGGTGTTCTTTCAATGTTTTCTCAGAACATATGTATTGATTGGCTAATGAAGTTCATCAGGGAGTGTTAGGAGGAGTTGGGTCATCCAATAAATTTGTTAGGAACTGCACTGCAGTTCCAGAGTACTGGAAAGACCACAACTGAGACATGTCAAAGAGTGTTTTCTCAAAATGTCCCCAGAAGACAGAGAATTTGACTTTGGGGACGCTATAGAGACATTTCAGACCAAACAGAAAGCACCAGCTTGACCTAATAGAAACTGGGTGTTTAAAATAAAGGACAATGACAAAAATCAGCACTGAGAACACTGAACAATGTCATGGGAAATGATCTTATTTTTTCAGTGGATTTTTTACATTTCCAAAAATCATTAAATCATGGAATCAGAGAATGGTTTGGGTTGGAAGGGACCTTAAAAATCATCGAGTTCCAACCCCCTGCCATGGGCAGGGACGCCTCTCACTAGATCAAGTTTCTCAAAGCCCCATCTAACCTGGTCTTGAACATCCACAACTTCCCTAAGAAACTTATTCCAGTGTCTCACCACCTGCATGGTAAAGAGTTTCTTCTTAATATCTAATTGAAATTTCCCAGTCCCTGGGAAATCTATTGCAGTGTCTCACCACATGCACAGTAAAGAATTTCTTCTTAATATCTTAATGAAATTTCCCCTCTTACAGTTTACAGCCATTATCCCCCATACTATTGATCCACTCCCTGATAAAGAGTCCCTCCCCATCTCTTCTGTAGGCCCCCTTTAGGTACTGGAAAGCCACTGTAAGATCTCCCTGGAGCTTTCTCTTCTCCAGGATGAATAACACCAACTCTCAGCATGTCTTCCCAGGAGAGGTGCTCCAGCCCTCTGATCGTCTTCATGGCCTTCCTCTGGACCCTCTCAAACAGATCCATGCCCTTCTTTTGTTGGGGGCCCCAGAGCTGGATGTAGTACTCCAAGTGGGATGTCATAAGAGCAGAATAGAAGGGCAGAAATCACCTGCCTCAACCTGCTGGCCATGCTTTTGGCCCGGTCCAGCATACAGTTGGCCAAGTCCACATTGCTGGCTCCATGTTAGCTTATCACACACCAACACCCCCAAGTTCTTCTCCTCAGGGTTGCTCTCAATCCGTTCTCTGCCCAACCTGTATTTGTGTCTGGGATTGCCCTGACCCACGTGTAGGACCTTGTACTTGGCCTTGTTAAGCTTCACGAGGTTTACACAGGCTCACTTATCAAGTTTGTCAAGATCCCTCTGGATGACATCCCTTCCTTCTAGTGTGTTGACTGATCCACACAGCTTGGTGTCATCAGCAAATTTGCTGAGAGTACATTCAGTCCCTCTGTTCATGTCACCAACAAAGGTTCCAGCACTGACCCCTGAGGAAGGCCACTCATCACATCACCTATTTCAAACTCTCTAATCTTCTTCCCACTCTCACAGACTTTTCTGTAGTTCACTACTCCCTGCTAACATACATACGTTATAAAAAAAGCTCATCTGTGTCAGCAGGCCTCACAAACTCAGCAAATATATGCTGTATTATTAAGATAAGCTTTTTTTGGTGGAAAAATTGAACTCGGTCACCTAGGGTATTTTCTGAATGGACACATTTCTAATATATGTTCCACCTGAGAGACTGAAGTGTTAGGGACAATGACTCACACATTCTTAGAATATATTTATTTTTAAAAACTTGGTCCTGATTTAGAAAATATATTCCTATATATAAATATGTAATCAATCTACTAAGTTTAATTGGACTAAATGTATTCTTTTAGGTAGACATATTTTAATATCCTGTCAATTTTGTGTATCTATTAGAATTATTTGAGACAATATTTATTCAAGTCAGTCTATTTTATTGATTCAGAAGGAGAGACAAGACTATTTGGTTGGGACCTCACTCAAGTTTTAAATATAAAATTACGTCATATTGAAGAAATCAAAAGAGGAATAGGCCACCATCTTCCTAAGGTTATTTAAAAAGGCAAAAATTAAAACATATCTCTTATAAAAAATGCAAAGAACAATTTTGGATTATTTTTCCTAAAAATTACATTATGCAGATACCTGAATTAATATGAGATATATTTCCAGATTTAAGCAAGTATTGTTACGAATGCATAGTTTTATTGTAATTAAAGCACAGCTTAAAAAGGCTTCATAGAGAAACATTTAAAACTTTTGCAAACTGTTTCTCTGCAGATTAAGGCTGGTGTTAAAAAGTGCACAGTAGCTGCCTTAACTTGTCTTTTAGACAGCAAAAATCACTTGAGTAGCTGCATATTCGATTACTCTGTGCAACTGTTTTGATCACTGTGGGATGCTTGGTCACTCACTTTAAATTAGTGTCATCAATAAAAGAATTAGGTCATAAGCATCAAGTAGTAGTAGTCTTGAAATCTGGAGATAGCAGTTAACATCCACCTTTCAGTTTAGCTTTCTTTCACCCAGTCGTGCAAACTTATTTGGATCACGTTCGTTTCATTTTCAAGTGACATGCACAGCTAGTAGTATTTTAAATGACAAAGTAGCAAATAATGAAATAGGGAAAAAGAATTTGGACTAATTCTGTTACAGGTTGAGACAGCTATAGTAGCAAATAATGAAATAGGAAAAAGGATTAGGGCTGATTGTACTTTGGCAGCACATAATAGAATCTGTAATTATTTTAGCTAAGAAGCACGGAATTCATAAACAGGCAGTTTTACTGGAGTGACAAGAAGCTCACACAGGATTTCTGGCCTACTCCATGTCTGAAAGTATTTTAAGACATGTGCCTTGAGTCCCTTATGCTTGACTAATCCTTACTGACAAAACAACCTCTTGGATCTGCTTAGAGCTAGAAAAAAGACTAGAACTCTTTATAACTTCAGGATCGGGAGTTGCAAGGGATTTCCTCCCCTGAAGCTATACTTCATGTTCTTTAGTTATAGAATGGCATCAAGGCTATTAAATATATGTTAAAAAAATAAGATGTTATTTTAAACCAGTTATGTTTTGGGATAGGGAAAGAGCAAATCAGAAGAAAATAAAATCACTTAATTAGAAAACTTTGAAATGCCTTCACTTTAAAATCATATGTTGTTACTTCTATTAAAAAAAATATAATACCCTAACTTGGTCTGAAGAGCTTGTCATATTAATGGCATGACTCCGTCTCCGCAGTAGCATCTGAAGTTTTCACCATCTAATGGTTTTATTCTCAACTTCCCTTCAGAGTATGCAAGTAGCGCAACCATGTTTTATGGACACAGAGGCAAAAATCATCAAAAGGATTTGGAATATGTTAATTAATTCCCAAACAGATTTTCATCCTCCCTTTTCCTTTGGAATAAATACTGCAAATCTCCATTTCCTTGTGGTACAGGATAACCACATCTATGGCTCTTAGAATCAAGGCATCCCTTCTACTGAAGCAGTTTCTCAGACAAAAAGGAGAAATGCAAGAGGGAAGCATATTTATTCTTGACTGAATAAGTGTGGACTGAGGACGCAAGAGTCCACCAATCCAACTGTGTGAAAGAAGAACAAGTGAAAACAGTACTGTCCAGCCTGCCTTCACAGGAATGAGAAAAAGAAAGAAACACACTGCAAAGAAAAGCTGTTCTGGATCGATTAGACGGATCTTTGAAATACGTATTAGAAGAGGTGAATAGCTTGATTTTACCAGAGCTCAAAAGAGTATGTTTTAAATCTTCTGTAACTCTTGATGTTTCATGGCCATGGGCTAAAAACCAGCAAAAAGGACCGTCCTAAATTGCTTCTGGAAGATATGTGAGATGTCATTTATGTATCAACTAGTTATGTTCCATTAAAGAGGTGGGCTTCCTCTGTTTTTCATTTTTCACAGGGAAACTGGAATGAATTAAAGCTGTTTTAAAAAATTATGACCAGTTCAATAGTCAGAGGGAACCAGCGCTCACTTCTGAGACACCATCAAGGCAAAAGACTCAAGTCCATGAGTTCATGATACATAAGGACTCATAGGCTAAGTATGTGGTTAAAAGCTCAAAAGAGAACTAATGTTCAGTGAATGTCATCCCAAGCAGTTCGGTTATCACTGAATAGCATTTAAAAAATAAGAAAAAAAGAGTGGAGTATTAGAAATATGAAAATATTAGAAGCAAAAAAATTATAAAAAATTAAGAGAAACTGATGAAGAATTCTGTTGATAACTTCTTTATTGTTGATAAAAATGTCAGAAAGATAAGTTAAAACCTAGTCTATGTATTTCATGGTAAAGTTTCATAAGCAAGTATTTGGATGTGCTTACTTTTTTTTCTTTTTTCATACATAGCAGGTAGAGTTATTAACAATGAAGTTTTGTTTCAAGAAAGTACTTTGTATTTTCGAGGACGAGAGGAAGTGGCCTCAAGTTACGCCAGGGGAGGTTCAGGCTGGATATTAGGAAAAATTTTTTCACTGAAAGGGTTATCAGACATTGGAATGGGCTGCCCAGGGAGGTGGTTGAGGCACCATCCCTGGAGGTGTTCAAAAGACAGGTTGATGTAGTGCTGGGAGATATGGTTTAGTGATGGTGATGCTTCTTGTTTGTTGTGCGGGTGTCTATTTTTTGTCAGTTAGGTTTACGGTTGGACAAGATGATCTTTAAGGTCCCTTCCAACCTAGAAGAATCTGTGATTCTGTATTTCTATACCAACCACCTTTTAGAGGTTTTAAAGACCTTGAACATTAATTGTCAGCTGAACACAACGGTGAGATTATAATTTTTGACAAAATCATCATTACTCATCTGCCTGTAAGGTCTGGATGACCACTCTATACAAGAACTTGAGAAAATTGTTGAATCCTGAGTATTCTGAAAAGCAAGAAACAAAAAAAAAGGATTTAACTGCTTGTTTTTTCAAATCCACAACTGAATATTTCAGACTGAAAAACACTACCCTGCATTTGATAATTTAATCCTATTTTTAGTGTTTTACAAATTAACCATTATTGACATTATAGTTCTAAATGAAAACTGAGTAAAATTTTGGCGTTTGACAGCGTGTGATGACTTATGGCTAACAGCTTTGGTAAGATTTTCATGGATCTATTGACTTTCCTTTCTAATTCCTTAGAACTGATCAGAGGACAGCAAGAATGGGAAAAGGAATCTGTGGTCTTCAGTGCACTGGTAAGTACAACTTGCCAATGTGAAGGAGAAATTTATCTGTTTCTGATGTCTACCACTCTCCACAGAACTGTTCATGTGCATTTTGTCTTATTGAGGTCAGAGTGTGATTTGAAATCTATTTATTCTGTGTTTTAAAAATAAAGTTATTCTCTATACACAGATACAGATAGGTATTAGGCACACTTTGTGTACTCTGCTAAAAACTCTGACAGCAGCATTTTTAAGAGGTTATTATTTGCTGTGAAAGAATTAAGATTCTAGGCAACTCTTTGTGCATTAGGGACTGATATAAACAATATTTATATTCAATGCTCAGTAAAAAGTTGAATGACATTTTACAAACAGAGGGATGAACATTTTGTAAGGCTTTCCTGTGTTAATTTTAGCCCATACCTTGTCACTCTCATCTGCAACTGAAACTAATTGTCTGCCATATAAAGAGACATGCTTATTGATTTTGCAAAGGCTGGAACAGACTAAGCTGTACTCTCTTTCTATTGATAGAAAAAGCATCGCCTGCCTGTATTGATTGCTTACCCCACAGAGCAATAGCAAATTGCTATTGTGGAAGCATAATGATGCTGAACATTTGCTGCACAGATGATAGGGTAATGTTTAAATGCTGTGTGTCCTGTTCTTTGTAGATTTACTAATAACGTCCTTAATCATTCCTCTTCAAAATACCATGAATCCTGGAGCAGACGCTAACCTAATGATACAACATCATTTATAGAGCATAGCATTTCATAAATTCAGAATGAATTAAATGAGCTATTTTTTCATCATCAACTAGGCTGGATGCCAATTTTTCTTAATATTTTGCAAGGCCTGGGTAAGAATGAAATAAATTAGCAGATCAAGATTCTTTCAGTGCTTTTTAAATGTAGTACTTATGTGGCATCTAGTTGCACCAAATTCAGAAGATTTACTTGAGGATTTATAAATTATATACTGTGAAAAACACAGACTGAATATGGTCTTTACCTCCTTTTAACATAAAGTTTCATAACATTTCTTGTTTTATTTATCTGATGTTTATAATGTGTTCTGATGTTTAAGTAAGGTTTGAAAACATGAATAAGTAGTATGAATTTTATTTAACCAGGTGTTAGTTCTTAAGATAGGAGTTCTGCAAATTCATTGGTACTGAAAATTAAATTCAGATAAGAACTATCCATTTTATAACCTTATTACAAATCAGTCTTGTGAAATCCATGCAAATTTATGTTGGCAATTCCTTTGACAAAGGTAAAGATTTCCTAACATGGCATTTCCAGCCAATATAAAATCCTGATAGAATAGAGCAATCCTTAAAATTATTTTGCTCGCTTGCTTGTTTACACAGAACAAACTTAGGGATGTTCTCTCTTCCCTTCTCCCATTTAGCAATATGTAAAGTTTTGTAGCTTTTCTGCTCGTCCACACTTTCCACATTTTTCTTGAAAAACGTCTTAATCCTAGAGAGTAAGATGCACATCTGTTAAAAATTCCAGCCCCCTTTGAAGCAGGAAAGTATTTGGGAAAGCAGACATTGGACATACATTGACAGAAATAACAATAATTCAGAGTAGTGCCAAATAATAATTTCTACCTTTCTTTTTCTGTCAAAAGGTTCTCCCATAGATCCTAAAAAAAACCAAAATAAATTTAAGGCCATTTCCAAGCTAGTCTTACAAATCATGAGCATCTATGATACTAAATACTGGAAAATGTAGCATGAAAACTATCTGGTTTGGATTTTCAGTATTTCCTACATCGGTCAGTACGGAAAAGAAAGATTCTTCACTTGAATGCAGAGTGATAAGGAAAAAGCTACACACTGTAGAAGAGGGATGGTGTTGATAGGCAGAAGGACATGAATTTAAATAGGAAAAGGAAGATGAGAAACCGGAGCAGGAGAAAAGGAATGGGAGGTGACAAGGTCTGTGAAAGTATTGATCACAGAATAATGAAAAGGGAAAACATGTCCAGTCAGTGTTTGAATTCTAGCTGACTGTACAGAGTAATTAGTTCATGAGACAGCCTTTAAAGATGATCACCCTTCACAAGATAAAACGAAGAGCCATAAACATTCACTCTATTTGTTCTTTCCTGGTTCCTAGGTTGATACAGGATGGAGTCTGATTTTCAGGTATTCTGAGTACATCACTAACACAGTATTATTGTATTCTGAACATGTGCTATAAAATACTGAGGAACTTGAAATACCCAACCACGTTCTTTTCAAATGGTCATTCCAATAAACTGATACTTTCTGACCTTCATCTGTGCTTCACATTTCTTCAAGAAAATCAATAATACTTTTCCTATTATGTATATATATTTATTAATACCAATTAATAAAGCCATGAGAAGAAACATAAAAGTCACCCGAAAAAAAACCTTGTTTAGAAATAGCTTCTCATTATTCGGTGCAGGGCTTGCTAAATCTAGGAACAATATGCAGACAACTATATTAAATGAGAAGGTAAAAAAGTATAATAATTTCACCTATTACATAAAGGGCTATCTATTTCATGTTCTGAAAGAGGTTTTGGGTAAAAGACTATGTAAACATGATGACTATAATAATGCAACTGATCTGGTGTTTCCTCTCTTCCAAATGCTAGTCCTTGCAAACCTGAGACTGTTTTACAAGAGGTTCTCAGGAAACAGGGACTTACGAGGTCTTGGGCAGGGAGAATCCTAGTATTTTATTATTGAAATATGAGCTTATTTGTACAGTAAGAGATTGCATAGAAAGACAGTTTGAATGTTTGTTTAACAGTTAAGAAGACTGAGAAACTCATGATGTTCTGATAATAAGTTCAGTTGGATGTTTAGTTCATTGATAAAAACAAATAAGGAAGAAAAAATTAGCTTTCTTATTTTTCTACTTCCCTGCAAAATATCTTTCTAGTATTACCATAATGCATGTGTTTACTCTGAATTCAAGAGATTTTCAAACAAACAAATCCATTTTGATTTAGTTTGCTTTGCAGACCCGCATTGGGTCACATATTCTTTCAGGATTCTTTCTGTAAAAAAACCCATGATATTTATGCAACCTTGTCCTAAGAAGCATATCAGTGTAAAGATAGAAGATTTACAGTCTCTTTGATGCTTGGTTTATCCTATGGCTGTTTATTGCAATGACATGTAGCAGCCCTATCTAAAGCATGCGTATTTCTTAAACAAACTACAGATTTTTTTCTTTCCTTTTTTTTTTTTTTTTTAGGACAT
>NW_015090805.1:11757365-12023864 GCF_001431845.1 Calidris pugnax | reverse complement strand
CATGGCCAAGAAGTGGCCGATTTCTCCAGCCGGTGGCCATCCTCCCACCACCGAGTCCCCAGCAAGGAGGGACCCAGCGAGTAAAGGTTGGGTAGGTCCCAGGAGAGCAGGGACCAGGGGCCAGCAGGCAGCAGAGTCTGGCCACCCTGGCTCCCTCCACATTCCTCTGCTCAGCCTTACCGGAGGTGGGCAGGCAGGGGGTCCGCGCCGGGGTTACGCTGGGCCACTCTCCCCGCTGCAAACAGGAACCTCCAGCAATGCTAAACAAATCAGGCTGCCAAGGGTTTACTATAGAATTTTTTCTTTTCTTTTTTTTTTTTTTTTTTAGGACATGAAAGGTATACAAGGTAGTTGTGTATTGCATTTTCTTTTTATTACAGGGGAGGAAGTCAGGCTGGGTAACACATAAGTTTAGATGGAGAACAAAAAAGCCATTGCAACATTTGGATCTGTTTGTAGTCTATATGCAGCAGAATCTGACAAATAATCCAGTGAAAAACTTCAATTTATTTTCCTTCATCTTCTAATCACTTATACATTTCTGTGTTTTGACAAATAATGTACCTGTATCATGATGACTATACTACTTCAGGTACAGATTTGGTCATATAAGCAGTATCACAAAAACGTTTTCAGAGATTAATTTCACCTGAAGTAAGCTCTACCAATGTTTTTTAAGAACCTGTGTTTATATGAAACAAGGTTTTTCACATTTTCTATATTGCATCTCTGCACAGGATGAAATTCACCCTTTAAGCAGAACAACATGTTCTGTTCTCTCTTAGTTGAAAAGTAACAATAGCCATGACTACTTGATAATTAGAAAAAAAAAGCTGCCTTTTCATGAAACAAGGTGATAAACCTGTCAGTTTTTAAATTTAATTTTCATCTTTTTAAAGTTTCTAACAAAGTCTTTTCTTCCTTTAAGAAATCACCTTAGCATGCGTGCAAAAAATTGGTTCCTAAGCCATTTTCCTAAATTGCTTTGTTGCTCAGTTCCTACTTAGTTCAACATTGTCTGAAACTTTGAGATTAAATTTATTTTACACTACAGAATTTAAAATTGACAAAAAAATAAGTCTTTAAAAATGTTTTCTGATTAGTTTCTGCAGTATTTTTGTTACAATACTTAACTTTTACCTTCATTATAGCTTGAGGGAAGTGCAGAAACTGAAGCACTATCTTTCTACATTTTCTTTAAATTACATGCTATTTCACATGATTTTCATTCCTCATTATTTTTTCTCCTTTTGTTTGTATTTTTACTTAAATAGAATGTTGCTTATTTAAACTAACTTAAAAACTATTTACATCTACATCTCCAGATTACTTGGTTATTTTTCATTTGTTGTGGTTTTGGTATGTTTGGTTCTGTTTTTCCTTAGCACAAAAAGGCAATGAATGAAATTAAATGAATCATGCCACTCTACTACATCTACACTTTGAAGCCTAAATCTTACAGAAGAAAAAAGATACGGAAGAAACATGTGAAATACAAATTAATCTTGTTGTGTTTTCCTTCAGCTATTAATGCTGATCTTTGGAAAATACGTTATTGCTTATGTATGCACTAAATGACACCGCCATGCACCGCCATCTTTTCTCAGAGAGATCAGCTAGAGTTTTTGTCTTAAAAAAAAAACAACTTTGAAAAAAATACATGCAAATGAGGATTACCACAGGGAGTGCTACGAACATTTTCCTCAAACTGCCTGTCACCATAAGTTCAGTTTTGTACCAAAACATTTAGAAAAAATATATTGTCATGAAGTAATTTTTCTGTTTAATTACCTTGAACAAAGGATCAAAGAAACTAGAATGCTAAAGATAATTGATCATAGTAAATCAGCATTGCTTCAATGAATGTTTAGTGGAAATACATTATTCTTCTAAGGATTTAGTTCAATAGATGTCATACACTCTTGAATATAAAAATATACCCTCAGGTAATGTTCAATAGTGTTTATTCTCCAACAAGAAATTTTTCTACATCTTGAGTCCATATGCAGAGTTTGTTGAACTGCCTGTGAATAAATAGGTTCATTGTGAATTCTATTCACTTTGAACTCAACCACCACAAAAACTGGAGTGTCTGTCCTTTCTGCAAGGCATTTAAGATTCAGAAAGGCAGGAAAATAATTTTTAAATATTACCCTCTAGTTAGGGTGAAATAATGAGTAAGTTATGGTGATGGGGTGGACAGGGATGATAATGATGCTGATATATGTGGTGCTGACCCGAAACCTTCTCCTGCATAATTTCTTGACTACCTACAATTAAGATATAAAACCTTTAATTTGTTGCTAAAGAGTGCATGCTTACCAGTGCATGTGAGACTGTCAGTGATTTTTCCTGTATACTCAGGAGTTCTTAGTATGAATTGATTAATGTCATGCAAAGGCTTGCAATGTTTCAAATGTTTTTTGGAGAACAAAGCCTTTTCCGTGATCTGATGTTTCATGGCATGATTTCTATACTATTACTCAGTTGGTCAGTTATGTTTTTCTGGGTTTTTTCTGGGTTTTGTAAGGCTTTAGGAGAGGAAGGGATGCAAAATAATTGCCTAGATGGATATTTCTATTGGGAGTTACAGCTACTTTAAAGTATTTCTTAAACATTATAATTTCATTTATTCATAATGATTCCCTTGAAACATGAGATTAAAGATAACTCAATCACTCTTTTCCAGCCTGTTCATTAACCCAGCATGTCCCAATTTTTCTTTCACTAATTAGTGTGTTTACTTTGGGGTTAATTAAATCAGTTAAATTATTTGAAATAAACTTCTGAGAAATTATTTATATTTTTAGGACTTACAGAGAGCAATTTATTTTATTACCTGGCTAAATTGCCATTGTTTTCATTTGAGATATGATAGTGATACAAGAAATGCACATACAAACTCAATTATGAATCACAATTTATTATATTTTAACATAATAGTTATATACAAGCATGCAATGCAACTCCAGAATAATTCGCATGGAGTATTTCCTACTTAAAAGCAAGAAAAGAGCCACAATATTGTTAATGAGTAAGATAATTTACCTGATCTTTTATAGCAAGAAAGTAAAAAGTATTTAACATTAAAACAATATTGCATATCTTCAGTGCTCTAAAAAAGCACTATATTGTGAACTGGGATGAAAGTATAAAAATTAATTGATCTTTGAACAGGTTATTTTTAAGACAGTATTTTAAACTGTGTGATTATCTAAAGCATATGAAAGTTAATTTTTTCAAGCTGCTTTAAGAGTGAACGTGGAGAAAAAAACCCAAACAACTTGAGTTTTTCATAAAAGGAGAAGTTTTATTAATTTACAATATGATGCTATATCTCTGTTTAATTTACCAATTTGAGCAACAGAGGTACTAGTAACATAAGGAATTTAAAAAAAAAATATCCCATTTCAGTTGATCCCTTTTACTGTGATTTGAAACTGCAACAGAAACTAGAAAAGACCTATGTTTCTAACCCAGAGGGAAATAGAAACTGCATACAGACATGTACACAGTTCTAGCATTACTAGATCATAAGAACAGTAAAACCTCATTCTCCAGGCAACAGATTTATTCAAGAAACTGTTTAGAGAATGTTATTCTCAAATTTGTTTTTCTGAGGCAATAACATTTAAGAATTTGCCTCTGATTAGTTTGTGATGGTTATTATCTTGCATTGCAACACCCAAAGGAAATTTTTCTCTCTAAAACTATGGACAAAAACTTAAACATGTACTGTTCCTCAATATTTAGCTAGAAGTTTTTCTTTTCAATTGAAATTTCTTTGATGTTTTCATAGCAATTCACACAAAGTAGAATATAGTGATATAAATGTCTCACAAAAGTCAAGAAGGAAAAAAATTAATAAGATAAAATGTTATAACACTTATTGTCCTTTTGATTAAATTTGGAAAATAATCTGAGGAATGAAACTGGGACAAATCCAACTAGAATTTTTATTTTTAAAGAAAATATTTTATACACTCTTCCTTATAGCACTTTCTCATAACGACCTTAGTCTGGATTTCCAAAGGACTTCGCAAACATTAATTAGTGCATTATTAAGCGCAGTAGTAATTTAGTGTTGCAATGATAATTTCATGAAGAATGGTGAGAACATTCTGGAGGATGATAAACACCCTCCAGAATTTTACTGAACACTACAGAAATGTACTTTAAATTGTGTTGTTAGATTTGAAATCTTACGTTACAATTTCACAGTTTCTAGACCTTACTATTATTCCAGAATGTTTATTTGAAACAAAATTCAAAACAATAAGGATATATTCTGCTCTTTTTGTCTCCGAGTGCTGTTATAGAGACAAAGAAGTATAATTCTAAACACTGGATTAAGGGAGGAATGAAAAATATTGCACAACATAGTCACAGACATCATGACTGATAGACCAAGTGCAAATATAGAGGTATGCTAGATAACATGAGCTTTCTTGAATCTCTCTCAGAAGAGAAAGAAGAAACCAAAGGGCATAGTTTCCTTGCATTGCATCTGACAACAATCATGATTCAATCTGTCAAACAAAGTGTATTGCAGTCACTTTATTAGTGACCTTTACAGTTAGTGACTCTGATAAATGACATCCCAAACTGAAGAAAGTTTACTTTCTTTTAGTTGTCTTCCATGGTATATTTTATACACAACATTTTTTACAAGATTTATGACGTGGATTAAGATACTAACCCTTCTGGATACTGATGGATTTGAATATGCATTTTGCATTTCTGTCAAGAGCTAGATGTTCATGAAAGCTGATTGTCCTTATTCAAGCCAAGCAATGTAATCCCAGAAGTATAACTTATGTAACCCTCTTTCATGTTTATGGTCATTTACTTGCATGATTTCTCACACTGAAGTCACCAGGACTTTTTATACAAGAAAGTATTTGTCACTGTGAATTCAAGTTGCACAGTCTTGGCATAAAAACAGTATGTAATGTTTCCTGTACTCAGCTGTAGATTACTGATTTTTAAATTTTTCTTCCTTAAATAACACCTACTGACTGACTCTATGGTATTGTGACAAAAATGACTAGTTGCTAATTTGCAGTTTTCATAAATACACGGTTGCCTCTTACAAGACAGTTTCACAATGCAATCTATAGATAATGTTCCATCTAGATAACATGGGAGCTCTAAATAATACTATAATAAAAATAATAATTAATAATTATAATAATAATTACCTCTGTGATAACTGTATGTTAAACCATGCCAGCAGAAATTGATATGGTAAAACTCTTAATAACACTTCCATTATATCTATAAAAGTAGTTCTCAACGAAAAACCCTCAACCAATAAAGTGTCAAATATTTAATTTTATAAAATGTGTTTACTATTAAAATAATGCACTTAAATATCATTCAATGTCCATTAGGAAATGAATGGATATTATTTCCCAGTACAAATTCATTTTGTTTATATTCACATATCTTTTTCTGCCACAATACATTCTTTTTTTTCATAAGAAATGTCAAAAAACAGTGTCTTCTTTTCTCTTTATTTCCCATATGCAACTTTTGAATAACAAAAGAGAAAAAGAAAAAAGGAAAAAGGAGATGCCAAATGTCCCTTAGATGTTACTGAACACCTAGCACAGCCTTTTCAGAAGCAAACCACTGTAGGAAAGGAAGAAGAGGAACAGTGATGAATTACATGAATAATAGTAGATGTATTTAATGATTTCCATGCTCTTCTTCCCACCTGCAGTATTTAAAGATGAAGCAGCTCAGATACAGAAAAACACCCTTATTTTCCTGCCTACTTTCATCACCAGTGGCTCTCCATTAGATCTCCCACTAAACCAGCAAAAATAAAAAAAAAAAACAGTTCAACAAATTATTATCTACATCTACACTACAATTTACTGCTACGCAAACCTCTACTCTGCTAAACCTTTTGCTATTCAACAGTGACATTACCTGCTAGTGTGCAGTCATGAACAGAATACACTGGTGAATACTAGTGGTTACTCACAAAGATGCAAACATTGCTTCTTTAGCAACTTGTTCTCTCCTACTTCACTCAGAGAGGACCATCGTGTAGGCCTTTGTGGCAGTCAAAGTTGGTTCTATTTGTGTTTTCTTGGTCTGCACAGTAGTTTTTCTACCAAGAGACTGATGGGATTAGGTGAAAATTGCAGGAGAGGGAGACTTCTCTTGCCTTTTGGACTCATTTGGTCCTGCTCAAAGAAAGCAACATCTGGAGAGAATGAAGAATGTGGTAGGTAAAACAGATTTGCAGGAAGGAACCAGGAGCCTACAGGAAGACAGACTTTTTAAATCAACAGGGAAGGATACCCACAACCAAGCCTCCAGGGCTACAGATGATAGAAAAGCTTCTCACGAACCAGAGGAAATGGAAAAGCAAGTCAGCAGCAGTGACAACTACAACTGAGACAACTAATTAAATGTGAGTTAGCAGTACACTCCTGCAGTGATGAACAAAAGAAGATACTGAGATGCATCAGCAGAAACAGAGCTGGCAGGATGAGAGAAGTGATTACTTTCCTGTGCATGCACTTACAGGACTACATCTAGAGCACTGTCTAGTGGAAAGCCACTAAAATAATTATAGGGCTGGATCACATGACATAGAATAAAAGCCTGAGCTTGTGTGGACTGCAGAAGGCTAAAGGGCAATCTGATAGCTGTCCTCAATTACCTGGTCAGAGGCTGAGTAAGGTGAAGCCAGACCTTTTTGGAAGTCCACAGTGATAAGACAAGTGACATTGGACCCATGTTGTAATAAGGGAAATTCTGATTAAATAGAAGGAAAAATTCTTCACAGTGAAGGTCATCAACCACTGGAAAAGATGCCCGGAGAGATTGTTGGAACTCCATCATTGGAGTTACTCAAAATTCAACTGTGCAGAGCCCTAAGTAACCTGATCTAATGTGGAAATGTGAACTAAATTCAAAATTGCACTGTTAAGGGGAATGGACAAAATGGGTGACCTCTAAAGATCTAACCTAAATTGTTCTATTTTACCTTCTACAACGTCATGCTTTTGTTTTGCTTGTTTTATTGTTTGTTGGTAGTTTTTATTTTTTTCTCCTTACATCTTAGATCAGGAATCTCTGATTACAGTAGTCATGCAGTACACTCCATCAAGAACAAGACAATAAGAAGGCCCCCTGCCATTATAGAGTCAGCAGTTGTACCTGGGTTTAGTAAATGCAAAGCACTCCTGCTGCTCCTGCTCATAGAGATCAGAGAGACAAAAACAAGTTGCTCAAGGTTATGCAGAAAGTCAGCTTGGGAATTAAACCTGTTCTTTCCCAGGTCAACACACAAAGCAGTGGGCCCTCGAGATCTTTCTCGGTTACTAAGATACCTATCTTTTCAGAATATTTGCATAGGTTAAATAAAAGTGCAGTCTACCATTTAAACTCTTACTTTGTGCTCTTGCTATCTATATCCTTGACTGGATAAAGCTGCTATATGTCTATAATCTTTGATGCTACACTAGTGGTATTTTTATGTCTGCTATCTTATGATCTGTTAAAGCTATTATACAGGTAGTAGGCTACATTTTCAGAAGATTTATATCAGCACATGTCCATTAATTCCAACTCAGCTGTACAGTTGAGGAGCTGCCCTGTTGCTTTGCCTTAATGAGAGAGATGGAATTCAAGGTATACCAGTGAATTTAAGGTATTATACTAAAAAGTACACTTTTAACCTTATTCTTGTCTAAAATACATATTCTAGTTTGTAGGGTTTTTGTTTTGTTTCTTCCCTTGAAGACATCACACGGGCAGAAAGGAAGTGGTTACAGAAGAGATAGTACCTTTACTATACATATGGATAGAAAGATACATAGATGTATGTGTGCATATGATTATGTACACACATCTTAAGAAACTTTAGATGCTAATTCAAATGTCAGATATTGTAACTTACATCATATATAATACCATGTGGTTTTTTTTCAAATTTATTGGGATGCATAGTAATCTGAATACTTTATTGAAGCCTTTCTGAAGATGCATGCACACCTGGGATGTTAATAAATATATCCCAATAGGAACATCACAGTGTAACATTTATGTCATTCAGACACTGGAGAATATTAAATTAAAAACGCATTTTCTTTTACCTGTCATAGGAATTTTCTTGAGGTTTGAGCTTAATAAAAATCAAGTGAGTCCATGTAGGAATTTGCCTCTTGACACGCTGAAATGCCAACATTAATTTGACTGTGGTTTGGAACATTGGATAACTATTCTGGTTTTAAAGTTGAAGCAATGGAGATAAAATTGTATTACATATTTATTTATTTTTTCAATTAGTTAGTTTTCAAGACACTTTTGCTACAAGAAGAATTCATGCATCTTGTCCCATAATTAACATGTTAATACAAATAGGAAATAAATTTAAATAAAAAATTATAGTTACACATGACACATTTCCAGAGAAAGAGAAGCTTCATTATTTTATCTATAAATTCAGTGTGGAAGATACAAATTTACCAGGACCAAAATATTTCAAAGACAGTGCACAATTTATCAGTTATTGACAGAAAATTATATTGTGCCATCCCTTTGTACATCTGAGCTCAATTAAGTTGGCTGGGTTTTGATTAATTGTTTTATCATAAAGTAACATTTAATACCATAGGGCAAATCACTTCAGTCATGTTACGAGTAATGAATGTTTTCATGACTTTTTTCCCTAATCTTGAAACACATATAAAATTATTTTATGTGGTGCTTGTATATGAAGTGTATATCCCATAGAGATTATTGTTTATTTGTGGTTTTTCTCAGTCTTCCTTGGCTTAGTTACCCTAGACTGAAATAACTGTCAAATAATACTTGGCTGTTAAAAATTTATAGGGAATTTGTCCCTCTCAAAAAAGGGAAGAATGAAAAGCTGAACAGAAGGACACAGGGAAGTTTGAGAAAGTCAGTAGGAGCTGCCTGTTGAGGACAGTACTCAGAAAGGACCCTCAATTTACCTTGTACAAGTTTCAATCTCTTGCTAACACAAAAGATGGAAGCACCTGAAAATTTCTGGAGAAAGCAAGACTTACCAAACTCTAGACCAGAAAAAGAAAAACCCTTAAATTAAAGCAGAGACTTCTGAAAAACACCTAGATCTATACATGTTCAGGAGTGTAGAAAATGTGAAGGGTTCTACAAAAACTTTTGACATCAATTTTAAAATAGGTTTTTCAACCTTTTCTGTATTAGGAAATTTGCTGTGTAACACTGACAATTCCTAGCAATTAAAATCAGGAGTTCAGCCCTATAGAGTTATTACGTCTAACTTAAGACCATTTCATATTTCATTCTATGTTTTCCATAATCAAGGGACAAGAATTTCTAGCTGAAATTTGGGTATGGTAGATCAGGTCTAGACATTTATAAATGTATAAAAAATGAAAAAAAAAATGCAGTGATTTTTCTAATGTTCAGTTACTTTTAATTAAAATGCAGTTATTGCAGCTGTATTGTCTGTTTAAGCTAGCAATAAGGAAAATCTGCGGGAGAGGAGAGAAGAAAGGAGGAAAATGGAGAAGAACTGGAAGAATCAAATGGTACTGGAAGGCTGGCAAGCAATGACATTGTGTGTAAATATTATAATTTGAACAAATTCTTCTGGTTTTATTTGGCTTAGAGAGCACTACTTGCAGCTCTCAAGGGTTGTGTTGTAGCTGGGCCCAAGAGCAAGGCTGGAGCTGGCAGCATCTATCGTGGCAGCAGGCCCAGGGGATACCTTTCCTTGCTCACGCCCTCATAGCTGCCTGGAACCATCTGTGCCCATGAGCCACAGAACTGCCTTCCCCGGGGACCACTGACTAGCGCACAGGACAGGTAGAGGAGAGAAGGCTGGGCCTTTGCATCTGCCTCTCCTGTTTTCCCTGCAGCAAGTAAAGCTCATCTCTCACCTGTTCCAGCTTCCTGTTCCTGTTCCAGCACCATTTGCCTCTCAGAAGAAACTCACTTGTCACATCCAGTTCACCCTTAAGCCTCCCCTCCCTGGCTTCTCTCCTCCCTGCCCATGGGCTTCAGCCCTCATACCTCTTTACACAACATTCAGTGCTTCCTCAGTGTTCTAGAAGAGCAAACCCAGTCCTCCTTCCACTCCCATTCCTTTTCAAAACTGGCTCTCCTCTCCTCCTGACTTCCCTTGTCTAATTTTAATCCTACATATATTCCAATTTCCCATTGCCTTTTTCTTTCCGACTCCACTTTTTTGGGGGAGGAGTGGGGAGTCTGCCAGTTGCAGTCTCAGTCTCCATCTCTCCTCACCTCTCATTCATCCTCAGGCCTTGTCGCAAACCCCTGTAGGGGTGCTGGTTTTAAGCCTGTCCTCCAGAGCCTTCCCCACAGTACAGCCTAGTTCTGGTGGCATCTACTCCAAGTAGTTTCCTTCTCATTTTCTTTTCCATGGTATTAGCAAATTTACAGTCACTCAGAGAACAGGAGACTCTGACCCCATGTTCCCTTTTGGCACAAGGTTTACGATATAGTTTGTGGAACACAGGATGCCACATTTTTCCTGAAAATACTGGCTCATCTTTTGTTTGATACTAGGAAGATAAAAAAGAAAACAGCAGTAAAACACCTGGCATGATATTTCTCTTGACTGACTACTGATAGAGTATGAAAGGTTTGAGGTTAATTTTCCCGAATGCATTTATTTCTAAAACAGAGCCTCTCAATGCTGTGAAAATATATTTACCATATCACTTGAAATGTTTTAGAGTAACAGTGATGACAGCTTAAAGGAGAATATAAAAAGGAAAGTAAAAATAATGTATGACTCCAAATCTATCTCTAGGTATGTGTATGAACCTACTATCACAGTTACTTAATTGGAGTCACACCTAGGAAGTAAGGAGGAAGCTTCCATCTTCAGGTGTAAGAAGACAGTACAGTGAAAACAGCAGGCACTATACACTCATCCTAGACATTGCATTCCTTTCCCAAATAAGCGTTTTAAATTTCCCAAGTTTCTTGTGAAGCCTGTGCTCCTGCAGTATTGGACATAAGCTGCACTCCTATCACAGCCCACTGAGATGCTGAACAAATACATCAAATATTAAAAAGAGTTAAAAGGATGGAGAACACTTATGGTGAGAAGTCCTGTTTGGATGGTCTCCAACAACAACCAGGATACTAAACCTGATATTGCACCCCATGCAATTATGATTTTACTGACTGCTGTTATACTTTGCTTGTTGTTAAATGTTGTTTTATATGTTAGAGTTTGGAGGATAGCTAAACAAGTTACACTGTTGCAAATATTTCTTCATGTGTATAATAGCACTTAAACACATCTAACAACATTTGAATTAATTAATAGAGGTTAACCAAAGACAAATTTCCCTCAAATTATAATTGGATTATGGCATTATCTGCTTATAGGCATAGAGGCAAGAGGCAACTGCACTGTCACCTTATGGATGAGATAAATTGACTTTAGTCATGGGGTGGATTGTGGTGGTACGACTTCCCACCTCCCCTTGGGCCACTCAACACTTGGCACAATTTCCCCCACTTGGGCCACATACCAACCTAAGTCAGTAAAGAACTGCAAAAGGCAACAGACCAGAATACTATGGCACCCCCTTAAGGCACCTAGTTCCCACATCTCCTGTTGCTTGGTAACGGTAATGACAATTGATCACCCCCTGACAGCCTGTACCTGAATCATGGCCCAGAGTAGGTGATACCAGAACTTCAAGATCTTGTAAGTTCTGGTCCTGTGCAACTGATGGAAAGTACTGGAATATTTCATTATCCAAGTTGCGACAAAATGGAAAAGTACCTGATAAAACTCAATTATCTCAGACCCTATAAACAGCAACCCTAAGCGAGACCCTTTTTGTTCTTCTGGATCATAATGAGCTGTGAACAGCCACTTTCATGGCCATGTTCATAACTTTCTTAAGGATAATTACTATGACAGAAATGAGGCTATGGGATCAATCCTCTTAGAACCTTCAGCTTTCCATTGGTCCAGATATTGTGCCATCATCTAACTGTCTTTTTTTGTGCCTGCTTATTTCTCTGTGTTCAGAGCAATTGCTATCACATACAAATTAATTTAAAACTCAGTTGCTTCTTTGCAGGTGAAGCTTTGTAGAAATTCTAGCAGAATTGACTAAATCAACATTGATTTTCTTACACTTAAAAGTATTACTTTGGCACATTCTCAACTCCACGCAAAGACGACCAACACTCTGGGTGTGAAGCAAATAATGAATTGACTAGGAAGAAACTGAGAGCATATACTTTTCATTAATACGATTCAGAGAACAAAGCAGTGTGCAATTGTGGCAACATGTGGAGTTCTTGTTTCTCAGTCACCATTTCGTGAGCTCGGGTGCACTGAGTGCATTCAGATATGTGGTGCAGTCCTAAAGAAATTTGAAAAGAATAGGATATTTGTTCACTTTCTTCTCAGTTGCCTGTAGTCCTTTTATCTAGGTTTCTGTTTAGTGCCTGTTAAGTTAGCTAGCAAATATGTACCATACATATTTCATCAGACTTGTAACCAGTCTATCTTTTGGGGAATGAAGCCTGTAGACCTTAGTGCAAACCCAGCATCTATTTGAAATTTTATTATTGCTATTCCAGAGTGGCCACTATGGGACTGGGGCTTAAACTCTGTCTCTTAATGATATTTTTTTCCAATAACTGAAGCAACTTTTAATTTTTTTACCTCCCAGCAACTGCAATGCATTATGAAGCAGGTATGAAATTAGTATCTATTAGAACAGTTACAGTTCCTGTCAAAATTAGTAAGTGTTCTTCATACTGTAAGAACATAGGAAGAAATGAACTAAGAAACACTGCAATGTGAATAAAGAAAGCACTGCAAGCAGTGGAGCATATTGATAGAAGTTTTCTGCAGGAAGTGAGAATAGAGAACACAGCTGGGAAATCTTACTGCATATTACTATAGGTACAAAAGTCTATAGCTGTTAGCTATTATGAATACGTAGAGAAGTGACGAAAATGCCTAGCTAATTTCAGTTAAGAATTTATTACAGGTGTGATTGCTGCAGACATCAGGAAATACGGAGTAGTGTCCTTGCTTAGTAAATCTACTTTATGCATAGGAGCGAACGTGGATGGAAGTGCTTGTGAGAACCAAAGAAGTGAGCAATGAAGAAATTCATATCGCAGCTGTTCAGCCACACAGCTGTTTCCCAGTTTTTCAATACAGAAGAAAATCTACTACCTGCCTGCCATCCCTTTCTGACTTGTAGCAGGAAAAGCAGAAAAAAAGAAATAATGTCAAGGTGCCACAAGGGTCAGTGGCTCCCTCTGTGCCAGGTCAACCAGGGCCCATCCCATCCTCCAGCCAGGAGTAGGGCCACGGGGGGCACTGGACCAGTCTCAGCCCCAAGCAAGAGGCACAGGCCCTGGGGCCAGGCCAAGATCATGCTGGAACGGGTCTGAAGGTGGGCCTGGCTCAATGGGACCCATGGCAGGGCAGGACAGGGCTGTGAGGAGCTGGAGACTGGTTCTGCTGTGGCATTGCTGGGACATGGGCTAATGTCCCTGCGGTCTGAGATGGCGTCCTGGGCAGTGAGCAAGTGGGGAAATCCCTGAGGGGAGTGGGAACAGTCAGGGCTTAAATTGTCTTTACCATGCTGAGATGGTTTATTACAAAAAATTATTACAAAATAATTGTGACTTTATCTGATTGTTTGTATCAAATAATTTGTATTTGCCACAGTAATATTGACAAACAAATATGGCACACACATCCACGTACATGTTTCAGTACTGAACAAGTACCATTTTGCAGCTCCAGTATCAATTTGCATTTTTTCATACATTCATATTGCTAACAATGCTTCTTTTTACAGTACAAGTGTCTAAATTTGTATGTGCCAAAATTCAGAATGACTATCATTAATCCAATATAAACCCCAATAGATTATGAAGAAGCATAAATATTTCAAAGTTAGAAAAAAAAAAAAGACTTTATACTCGGGGTAATCTTGACCTAATGATTCAGTGCCATATTCATAATTTCAGGAGAAAATCAGTTTCCTTTGCTAATTATCTGACATGCTGGAGCTGAACCACACCACCCCCAAAACTCCAGATCAACAGACATATTCCAGAAATTTGTCTGGAATTATTATTGGCACTTTGTATTGCCTGTGGACTTGAGCAATGTGAAGCTACATCCTAACAGACAGGCTGACAGAAGTGAGGTGGATCAAAGGACAATTGCCTTCATTTCTGAGAATGGAACTGAGTGGAAACATTTAAGAGTTTAAGAATCTTTGGAAGCCAAAGGTGCTGCTAGTGAGGATATAAGATATTTCAGGATTGAATTGGAAGATAGTTCCAGGCTTGGGGAAGAGTGGCTGGAAAGCTGCCCAGCAGAAAAAGACTTAGGAGTGTTGGTGGACAGCCGGCTTAACATGAACCAGCAGTGTGCCCAGGTGGCCAAGAGGGCCAATGGCATCCTGGCCTGTATCAGGAATAGCATGGTCAGCAGGAGTAGGGAAGTCACCAGGCCTCTCTACTCAGCACTGGTGAGGCCTCACTTCGAGCACTGTGTTCAGTTTTGGGCCCCTCACTACAGGAAGGACATTGAAGTGCTGGAGCGTGTCCAGAGGAGAGCCACCAAGCTGGTCAGGGGTGTAGAGAACAAGTCATATGAGGAGAGGCTGAGGGAACTGGGCATGTTTTGTTTAGAGAAGAGGAGGCTGAGCGGGGACCTCATCGCCCTCTCCAACTACCTGAAAGGAGGTTGTAGAGAGGTGGGTGTTGGCCTGTTTTCCCAAGTGAATAATGACAGGACCAGAGGAAATGGTCTAAAATTGTGGCAGGGGAGGTTTAGATTAGATATTGGGAAGAACTACTTCCCAATATGAGAGAGTGGTCAGGCACTGGAACAGCCTGTCCAGGGAGGTGGTGGAGTCACCATCTCTGGAGGTATTTAAGAAATGTGTAGATGTGGCTCTTCAGGCCATGCTCTAGTGCCCAAGATTATTTTTTTGTGGGTGGGTGTGATGTGTTGGGGTGTTGTGTTTTTTGTTTCTTTTGGTTTTGGTTTGTTGTTGGATTTTTGGTTTTGGTTTGGGTTTTTTTTGAGTTTGGACTCGATGATCTCAGAGAATCTTCCAACCGTGGTGATTCTGTGATTAATTTCTCTCTATATTTGGCCCAGCTTTTAATTTTTTTTAAAATACTTACATGTAACTTTAGGTGGGATTTAGGTATCTTTGAGGATTGGAGCAACGATACCTATCTACAGAATTAGATGCCTAAATGTATATATGTATGTGATCCCAATTACTGTGTCTATAATTGTGGAGTCAGAAATGAAACCAGATTGCTATTCCCGTGTCCTAGGTGAAAATCCATGTTTTCTTCACATTCATAATTACAAAAGATTAGATAATTACTAGTCTAACTCTTATTCATACAGGGTAGATTGTGTTTCGTTGACTGTATAATGAATTCTGGAATGAGGAAGAAGGAAAAAGTTAATAACAATTCCAAAGTTGTGATGAGAATGAGAAAGAAGAGTAGAGTTTCAGCAGTAGATGCACTTTTTGCAAGCCCTTCTCCTGAGGAAAGTCCAACACCTCTGCAGACAATCAGCTCTAGAAGAAAGAGGACCTACCATTGTCTTGAACCTCAGGGACAAGGGGGCGAAACAAAGTTGGCAGATTTTTAAGGACGCTCTCTATAGAGCACAAAATATCTCAATCCTGACATGTAGGAAATTGGGCAAGGAGGGCAAGAGACCACCATCGAGCCATGACCTGCTGGTTAAACTAAAGGGCAAGATGGGGCTACACAGGAAATGGAAGAAGGGACAGGCATCCTGAGAAGAGTATAGGGACGTTACCCGGATGCATAGGGATGAAGTCAGGAAGGCCAAGGCACAGCTAGAACTGAATTTGGCAAAGGATGTAAAAAAAACAACCAAACAAAACAAGAAATGTTTCTACAGGTACATTAACCAGAAAAGGAAGGTTAAAGAAAACGTACCCCCCTGATGAGCAACAGTGAGGAACTTGTATCAACAGATGAGCAGAAGGCAGAAGTTCTCAATAACTTTTTTGCCTCAGTCTTCACTGGCAACCCCTTTCTTCCTAGCTCCCATGTTGATGGCCCACAAGTTGGAGACCAAGGTGACAAAGTCCCTCCCACTGTAAGTGAAGACAAGGCACATGATCAACTGAGGAACCTGAAGATGTGGAAGTTCATGGGACCTGATGAGATACATCCCAGAATCCTGAAGGAACTGGCTGACGTAGTTGCCAAACCACTTTCTATGGTATTTAAAAAATCATGGCAGTCAAGTGAAGTCCCTGTGGACTGGAAGAAAGGAAACATCACACCCATTTTTAAAAAGGATAGAAAGGAAGACCCTGGGAACTATCGACCTGTCAGCCTCACCTCAGTGCCTGCGAAGATCATGGAACAGATCCTTCTAGATGCCATGCTTGGGCACATGAAGGACAGGGAGGTGATTCAGGACAGCCAACATGGCCTCGCTAGGGGCAGGTCCTGCCTGACTAACCTAGTGGCCTTCAATGATAAAATGACTAGGTCAGTAGATAAGGGACGACCTATGGATGTGATCTGTCTGGACTTCTGTAAGGCCTTTGACAAGGTCCCTCACAACATCCTGCTTGCCAAATTGGAAGGATATGGATTTGATGGGTGGACTGTTCAGTGCATTAGGAATTGGCTGGATGGTCACATCCAGAGGGTAATACTCAAGGGTTCAAAGTCCAGACGGAGAGCAGTGAGAAGTGGTGTCCCTCAAGGGTCCGTGCTGGGACCGATACTGTTTAACGTTTTTATCAATGATATAGACAGAGCGATTAAAGGCACCATCAGCAAGTTTGCAGATGACACCAAGCTGTGTGGTGTTGTCAATACACCAGAGGCATGGGATGTCATTCAGAGGGACCTGGACAGGCTGGAGAAGTGGGCCCAGGTGAACCTCATGAGGTTCAACAAAAGCAAGTGCAGGGTTCTGCACCTGGGCGGGAACAATCCTCGCCATCAGTACAGACTAGGGGATGGGGTATTAGAAAGCAGCCCTGAGGAAAGGGACTTGGGGGTGCTGGTGGATGAGAAGCTGGATGTGAGTAGGCAGTGTGCACAGAAGGCCAATCACATCCTGGGCTGCATCAAAAGATGCGTTGCCAGCAGGTCCATAGAGGTGATTCTGCCACTTTGCTCTGGTGAGACCTCACCTGGAGTACTGTGTACAGGTATGGAGCCCTCAATATAGGAAGGACACGGACCTGATGGAGCGGGTCCAGACGAGGGCCATGAGGATGATCAGGGGGTTGGAGCACCTCTGCTGCAAAGACAGGCTGAGGGAACTGGGGTTGTTCAGCCTGGAGAAGAGGAGGCTCCGGGGAGACCTAATAGTGTCCTTCCAGTACCTGAAGGGGACCTACAGGAAGGCTGGGGAGAGCCTGTTTACAAAGGCCTGTAGTGATAGGACGAGGGGCAATGGCTTTAATCTAGAGGGGAGCAGATTTAGATTGGGGATTAGGAGAAAGTTCTTTACTGTGAGGGTGGTGGAGCACTGGAACAGGTTGCCCAGGGAGGTGGTTGAGGCCTCATCCCTGGAGATATTCAAGGAGAGGCTCGACGAGGCCCTGGGCAACCTGGTCTAGTTGGGGGTGTCCCTGCTGACTGTGGGGAGGCTGGACTTGATGACCTTTGGAGATCCCTTCAGGCCTGGACGAATCTACGATTCTATGATTCTTCAGTATAAATTATAGCAAGAAATAAGTGATAGCAATACTGTTGTGTACTATGGAAATAATGTTTGAATGGGGTAAATTAGCGAGATTGCACTCTAATAAAACTCTGTCTTTTAACTTTTTTTTTTTCTTCCAAGTTGCAGGGACAGTGAGAAACAGAGTAATCTGCTTAGTTTTGTGTTTATTCTTTCTCAGCACATTTACCTTATACAGCATTATTTTTAAATAAAGGATTTTTAAATAACTACTTCACAGTTCCTCCTTCCCATGTCCCAAGAAAGGGACAGGGAACAGACTAAAACCATTTCCTTTGAATGAACAGAATAAAATCAGTAGGCTTTGAATTCTAGCTGTGTCTTCACCACCTTGCCTTTCCACATAAATATATGACTTTGAGTGTACCCATTAACTGTGCGACTCTCTCCTGTCATCTTTTTTGAAAACAGATACTATCCTATGATTCAGTAGAGTACTCTTGACATACTTACAAAGGGTTTAACTTTTCCAAGAAGCTCTTTAAAGTCATTTGGGAAATCTGTATTTATTTGATGGACATTAACATTACTTAAAATGTAATTAAAATCTTGTCAATGTGTGAAAAATGTAATATGTCCATTTTTTATGGGCAACCAGTCATAAGATTCTCCTGGGTGATAGGCACTCCATAAACTCTATTAGGATCGAATTAGCAGCAATAAATGTAACCCAGCACACTACACAGGTCCAGGAACAGTTCCAATAAAAACCTCTGACAGCTAGAGTAGGGGTTATGTGACTAAATATGAAATAATTCAAGACTAGATTTAACATTTGCTTCAGAACTGCAACTTCCATGCCCTTCAAGTAATAGTAATAGCTGACTAGGAAGCAGGCCACCAAGGTTACCTTCATTCTTCAGCCTGTTTGTGTCTCCTTCCTCCAACTTATAAGACCAAGCTAATATTTTGGAAGATCAACTATCAGCTAATTTGGTGAACTGGCACTTCGTGTGCTTTTCCTCTAGAGAGTGGCAAGGTTTAAGACATACATACTGCTTGGCTTTCCCATATCCCAAATGAGAACTGTTAGCTGTTATGAATCCAAATCACTGAGTAGAAAGCACAAGAATAGGGAATTCTGTCTCCAGGGACTTTGTGTGTCTCTTACAGATGGTCAGATCTTTTGCTGAATGTAGACATTACTGAATAAAGAAATATGATGGTTGTCCAAGAACAAAGTAATAGAAATTCTCTCCCTCCCCCCTGCCCTTTCCCTCAATTAATCTTCACAATCTGACTATCCTCAAATTCTGAAAAAGTTGGAAGAAAATCAGCATGAAAAAAGCATATTTGGATTGTGGTAGCATTACTAAGCGGAAAGTATGTTGTCTTTGCATGCCAGAACTGATGTATACTATTCATATGATGATACTTTTATACCTCACCTTTTTTGACAGCCATATTGAATACTTGACATGTATGTCAATATAAACTGAGAATAAGTAATTGCATGTCAGATGAATTACCCTAATATGAGTGAGAACACAGGTCCACTTCTACAGTTTTACACATGAACACTATTTCAGCTATGTATTAACATTCTGTTCATGATGTTTAATTAGTAAGAAATACAGCTGGAGAATTATTCATCATGACCAATTGTTACTAATTGTCACCAAAGTTTCTTAATTATTCACTTTGGCTGGAAGCTAATTAGTTTCGTGTCTTAGTTGTTTGTTAGCAAAGAAATGCATTTTCAACTGTATATATCAAAGAAGAAAAAGAAAATTATTATCTGGAATCAAGTTTTAGCTCTCATGGAAGATACTTATTTCAGAAATTGCAAAATTTTTGCTCATTAATCAAAAAAATGCTGATGGTGTGTCTTGAGGAGGGGAAGGGACATAGTTCTTGGAATACAATAAAGTCTATTGTATTTTTTATTTCATCTTTAAGATAAACTTTTCTTATGCAAATCATAAAACCTTATCTCCTTTCCCACATTGAAAGCATTAGTTATTTGAAGTAGAATTGTATCATGGCTTTTTTAGCTCCATGTTGGATTACGCTGCTGTCTCTCATTTCACACAGTAGTTACCACACTTGATGTTTTCCTCATTTCGTTTTCTTTTTACATATGGATTAGTTCCTGTTGAATGAATAGCTAGTCACTTAGATAAGTTCAAAATTTAGTTAATTATTGTAGAACTCTAAATTCAAGCAAATTATTCAATAATTTCAAAATTTTGAATTCATTTTTTGGGCATTCTTTCCATGTCCGTATTTCTTTCAGAGTACATGTGTCTTGGCAACTTAAATCAGAGCAGTAATTGTTTTTGATGAGAAACATCTTATGACTTAAGTTACTTTCTCTTGTTTCTTTGTTCTTAAAATTGTTTTGATGAATTTGATCTAAATTCCTTTCAGAAGGAACTTTCTATTTTGGTTCCAGAAAGCTTTCCAGCATGTGCCCAGTACTCCCACATCACCTATTTACCAGCCGCTGTCCCTGAGACCCTTAGGAGATCCCAGATGCTTCAAATGTTCAAGTGCTACATCCTCACTTAGTTTTCAACTGCCAGATCCTTATAAATGTCTATTTCTGTGTCATTCTGACCATTCAATTGTTCATCTTTGTCAGTTACCTTTTCTTAAATTTCTTAAACAATTGTAATCTACTTGTCACCTTTAACAAGCCATTCTTCACCTCCCAACTTGTTCTTACCTTTTATTTGTAAAGTCTTTTTTTCCCTAGCAGATGTGTTCCAGATCCCAGTGTGGAAGCAAACCAGACAGGAGCAGCTTATATCTCTGAGCAGACTGCCACGTGGAAGCAGCTTTCCCAGTAAAGGACTGAGCATTTCTCAGGGGTAGAATCCCCTTGTACGAGCTTTAGGAGGCTGAGAATATTCTTTATCCTGTGAAGCACCTTGGGACAGGTGTTGCTTCAAGTTCAGGCTGCTGAAGGCAATCCTTTTGAGTTACAGTCATTGATGGTAGCAGAACCACAAACCCATTTCAGTTACCTCAGTTTCATATTTGGATAGGAGGACACCAACAAGAGGCTACCATTTATCACTCCAAGGCACAGATAGGAGAGTCTTCTGAGGAAAGGCCTTATACTCTGTTAAAACTGGCAGTCTCCATCTATAGCCCCTATCAAACAACTCTTAACAAAAAGTTGTACCAAACTCAAAATAATTTTTCCCCTTCTCTACAGTGAAACTAGAAATACTAGTTTTATGTGTTGCACCTTCAGTCAGTCAGCACACCCATTTCCAACCAGAATAAGCATCCATCTTTGAAATGCATGTCTCTTGGCAGGGATAGATAAGGGGTTATATATTAAAATGATGAGTTCCTGACTTTGGGGGACTGCTATACATTACGAATCACAAAGCACAGCTACTGTGTCTTTAAAAGTACTTTTCCAGGAGCCAGAAACTGCAGGAGAAAGTTTTCATTTGGCTTTTCATTTTTCAACATCAGAAATTTCCTGTCTGTTCCTTACCCTCTTTGAGCACATGGTCCAAGTGAGCTACACAGGCAATATGACATGATACTAAAGTAATCTTTAGCATGTCACAAATTAGTGGGCTGTAGTTCATATCTGTAGAAGAATAACTGTTTCAAAAATGCATATATATCATTAAAGGTTGATTGATGTTAATTGCTTGTCCTGTAGCTGTACTAGACTTTATACTTGATGTGTCTGAAGATAACAAATGTTTCTTAGTGATAATAGTTATCCTCTGTCGTACCTAGTAAGCTCTGTTTCGTTCTTTGCAGAAATTAAATAAGAAAAATACCATGGCCAGATGCACACCATCACCCAGAAGCTACATACATAGCCAAATAAATTAAGCAATTATTTCGTCATCATAACGATTGCCATCGGCAGCATAAGAGCAGCCAAGCTGTAAGAAGAAGCTAGGGACAATCTCCTTAATTTTTCACGTTCACGGTGGCAGCTTAGGCTTTAGAAGGTATTTAGGGAAAACAGATCTATGAAAAACTCCACCTAAATTCATCCTGTCTGTGAGAGACACATAAATGTCAGAAGGTCCAGTAATCTGCTACACAGTCTAAGCTTTACTGTTGTGCAGGAAGATATAAACTAACCAAGTTTTAGTCACACAGATGGCTACTTGAGTGAAGACAAAGGTCTCATTTTTCCCAGAACTTTTATCTTAAATACAGGGAACAGTAATTCTTATTATCCTGAGAAAGCTAGAGTCCATCTGGTATTGTATGAAAATTCTCTTTGTCAATAAATAGCCATGAATGGAGTATCAATTAACATTGAACAGCACAGCTCTCCATCCATGGCTTTTTGTATCCAGTTAACAGAGAGCACACACTTGCCTCCAAATAAACTAGTCCCACTCCAAAAGATTTCTGTATGTCTCTGCCCCTGCCTTGCATTTAGAAGCAGCACCCTCCGAGCTCTCTCAGGGGAAACATCTACAACCACTGGCATCTCTGGATTCATAGTCATTCACCTCTGTTTTCAGACATACTCTGCTTGAGAGACAAGGATCTAAACGTGCATTTCTACCTTGGAAATATTACATAATTTTGCCAGATGGCAATTATACCCACAGACTGTTCTCAGCTGTTGAAGGGCCTGCGTCCCCTGTTAAAACACATGCCTGAAAGTAAAGATTTGATAGAGTATTTTCTGTTATTTTGGATACTGATATTTTTCAGAATTATGATTCAAAAAACGAAAGAATGCATTTTAGTTGCTGATTCTATCTGTCTTATCTACTTGCATTATTATAATCAACAACCTGAAAACAAATTTACACACTGAGTGATTGTGTTTAGATTTGGGCTAACACTGATTTCCTTTCCTCTGACTTACCCTACCTAAACACTTATACACTTAAATATCTCCTAACTTTTTAACAAACTATCTCAATGACATTTTTTTCCTTTTATAGCTTCTTAAACTACTTCTTCAAATATCTTACATGTTGCATATTTATATACATAACTAAAAAAGTATTACAAAATAGAATAAGATGACAAAACCTTTTCTTTTAATTTTTTTTTTCATTTGTATTTACTCAATTTAATGTCTGGCAGAGACCCTTTGCAATTCACATTCACTTATTTTTCTGTGATTAATTTCTTCCCTTTTCTCTGAAGAAGATGAATTGTTCATTAGCTCTCAAAGGACTGTCTCTAAATCTTTTACAGTCCCTTCTGTGGTTCTATCAGATGGGAATCAGTAAAATTTAGAGAAGCACAGAGCTGGACCAAATGACTGCATAGGAATTGGTCCTTGCTTGAAAATCAATTAAATCATTGTGTTGACATGTGATTCTGAGACCCTGATACATTAATGATAGACTTACTCAAGTAGTCTTGGAAAAATGGAAGAACTGGAAGAGCCAGACATAAATGTTGGCATTCTCAGTGGAGAAAGGAAAGAAGGTGAAGGAGGGCAGATTAACAAGAAACCATGATTATGGCAAGCATTACAATTCTATGTTTTCCTTAGTAGAGTGGCTCAGGATGTTTTTTAACTCTTACCTAGCACAGGCACACATGCATGTTTGAGTGAGATTCTCTAGAAATGGTTATCTAGGCATCTGAATTTCAGTTTTCTCTCCTGAACACTTCTCTTTTTAATCACAGCCGTGGTGTCTCTGCTATCAAATATGGGAAAGAGTCAGTAATAGATTTAAAAACAAATAAATCTTAGTAAGACTTTTGGATATTTTTTTTCCAAAAATTTCTTTTGTTAATCTCATTTTTACAGGTATATTTTTCAATATTTTCATCATCTTTATCATACTAATGTTAGACTGTTTACTTCACAGGCTTTCTGAGCCATACTAACCCATTAGAGAAAGTGTATGGGACAAATTGGAAATGAAGGAAAACCTTTAAAGGCAACAGGCAATTGTGAAAATATCGGTACTTTTCTTCAGGTTGGTTTAAGAGACAGATCAAATTGTGTTTGTTTTCATCAATATCACTAGCTGTTAAATGAAATGTGAAAATTTATTCATGAACAAAATTGCATTTGAACATGATCAGCTTGATTAAAGAAAAACTATGAGGTATTGCACTGCCATCATACCAATTTTTTTGTTGCATAGGAAGAAAAATCACCGCAAAAAACAACCACTAAAAGACCATTAGCCGTTTCTTTGACAACCTCTTTTTTAGATTTCAATTAAAACTTAATAAAAATAGATAATAAACATAATAGTATATGAATGTACAAGAGAAGACTAAGGTCACCATATTTGGTAAATTAACCTTATCAGATTCAATTATAAAATATCCTTAATAATCCTTATATTTTGCCCTAGTTTAAGTCTTCAGTTATTCTGATTATTGCTTTGCTTTAACAACACTGAATATGCATCATGTTTAGAGGATCTGACACATGTCCTCTTATGAAACTTGCTTTCTGCTGCAATTAAGGATACAAAAAGGAAGTGAGGCTGTATGATAGGACTTAAAGAGATGCCTTCCAAATTCTAATTCCTATCATTGATTTTAAATTTGAACATCTGATTAAAAACCCACCTGAGTAATCTAAAAGCTTTGTGTCAGCCTCTTGAAAAGGTTCCCATGCAGCTGCCTTGGCTGTAGAGGCTGCTTTATGCATACGTATTCCCCAAAAAGGGTATATTATAGCAATTCTGTAAAAGATTCAAGACAGGAAAAAAGGAAGAAAAAACTGATGACAAGAGGAAAATAAAATGATGGTAAATGACATTCTTGAAAGCCAGGCCCTAATGAGAATGAAACAAAAATGAATAAATATGTACACATTCTGCAATGAAACTATTAAATCAACACTTGACTTGTTTTAATCACTCTTTCCAATGTTAAAAGTCAAGTCACTCATTTCCTATTTCTTATCTGTCATTTTAATTACACTTGCATTCTTTTTTCTTCATTTGATTTTGGTGCTTTTTTGTTAGGGAGAGATGAGACATATTTTTACTTATGTCCTCAGTGTTTTACCATATCTTTTCCTTCTGTTGCCTCTTCAAAATACTTACCCAGATGTAGTAATACTACATCTAGATACTACTTACCAACATACGAGCTAGCCAGTTCTAGGAATTATGAGTGAAATATCAGGTTTAAAAACCTGTAATATCACATAAATTACTTTCTCCATCTGAGTATCTGGGCCCTATTTCATATTTATCTCTTTTTCTGTTTCACAGTTTTTACCTAAACGTTATTAAGTGGGTTATTTTTCTGATAGGAAAATAACCGAAGGATACTTCTGACCACCATAGGTCTCTTCTGCATAAATCAGAGCTGTGACCTGATTGTGTAGAATCTTGCAGTAATTCTGAATTTTTGTATAAAATAAAGTTATAGAAAGGTTTGCATAGCCAAATGAGAGCAGTTCCTTTGAGACATTTACTCACATGAGACTCACTTTTTATATACTTACAAGAGGTATTAACCTATTAAAAAAGTAGCATTTTTCATATTTTAAATTTTGAATTCAAAGGAAGCTTGAAAAGACAATCTTAATATCTTTCTTCGTTTTGTTGTCAAACTTACAGGTTAAAGTTACAGTAATATGGAAGTCATCTGACATTGGGTAAAATGTATTATGATCTTACCTGTAAGTCTTCTGCAGCTTTACTTCCCATAGTTACGTGCCTAGGGACAATAGTTGTTTATCTTAAAAAACTTAAGAGTGAGCTGTGGAAATAAATTCTACCATATACCCTGTACTCTGTTTTAAGCACAATCAACTAAAATCTTACCAAGCATGTGTCTGTATATTTCCATGTAACTCAGTTTTATTTCCTTTGTATAGATTACACATCTGTCAGAACACTGTGTGCAAAGACAGCCAAACTATAGTAACCTGTAAAAAACAGCACTTGTACTTTGACTTTATGGAAACTTTAGTCAGCAACATAATGTAGTATCTTACTACAGGAGGCGAAATGAAAAATTCAAGTATAGATGTAAGTCTAGTAGATAGACTAAAAATAGATGCAGTTGCTATAGTAAATATGCATATGGTGATTAAATCAGAACTCAAAATTCCTTTTTATTTTTTTTTAAACTTAATATACCTTAATGAAACTACTTGCACTTACGACCTTGCTTTCCTTTTGTACAAAACGAGTCTTAAGTGTCAACATCATACAGGAGCAGGGTAACAGCAATGAACTACATCAAAGTGAAAGGAAAATATTTAAATCAATTTCTTTGCTGAAGAATTGTTTCTGCTCAAATTTATATGTCTGCACAGAATCCTGAAACATCTTAGGTCAAATCTTCGGAGACCACAGTGACATAGTAACATAGAGTGCCAATATCAATATAACTTGTGATTGAAAAAAGTTATTTCTATACAAATAAATATATGTATTTATATATAAATAAAAAATATTACTAGATTACTGATTTTTTTTTTTTTGTGGAGAGTTTTAGATAGTTGCTTTATTTGTCAGTTAGTCAAAGAGGAGTGAAAATCCCAATCCTCCAGACTAAAATTATAAGGAACTGGTAAACCTTTAATGAACTAGTAAATTCAGTTTATATTTGGACTCCCTCAGGTCTTTCAAAGCAATGAATGGAACAGGCCAGTTTGAGACTTGGATGTTTCCTAGTGCAATTGTCCATGTGCTTCTTGTGGGAAAGCATAGATAGTAGCTCTATACATCACTGATTTTATTCTTATGTGTACTATTTAATGGTGATATGTACATTTCCATCAGATAAGGAATTATAGGCAAAACCATACTTTAACGAGTTGACACTATAAAATAATTGACTTCTCATTTGGTCTCTCTCTCCCTCTCTCTCTCCCTCCTATAAAATTATCCAATAGCAATTAGCAATTCATTTCCATGTACAGAGAACCCAAGCTGTTTCTTAATAGTTATCCCTTTCCTATACAGCTTAATTTACACATAATTGCAGTGTTTTAAGAGAAAACAGCAGGTTTTTAACTTGCAATCACTTTTCATAGTTACTTAAAATTTCAGATACTTTTAACTTTTGCCGACTTGCTCAGTGGGGAGTCCATGCTCATTTTATTCCTGTTCCATTATGAACTGGGAGCTGTATTAACCCTAAAGCCTAAGCAAGATGATGGTACATATTCGGATATAAAAGTTTAAAAGTCCTCTTTACCCGGAGTATTAGAAACAAAAAATGCTGAAATCCTTGGAAAAGGCCTCTATAAGTGGTAATCTTCAATACAGAATCTGAAAATAAAACATTTTTTAAAACAAAATTAGCTATAACAAGTCTTACAAGCTTTTTTTCTTTGCATTTTATTCACAAGTCATAAAATCCATTAAGTTGATTTTCTCTCGATTTGGTATTATGAATTATTGCCTGCATCCTCACAAAATGCCTTTTAAACTCATTAAACACAAGGTGGTTTCTTTTATGCTTGTTTTAATAGTATAATGCACTTTGCACTTCATTTTGAAACATTTGCAAGTAAGACTAATTAATTAAATATTCCAAAGTTTAATAAGGTGGTCATTTTTTCCTGATACATACCTGTCAGTCAGAGGGAACTCAACATTTCAATGCATGCACTTAGTAACTGAAGGCTTTTATAAATGCTCATTTATTAATTTACTTCTTTACAACTCTAGGGATCAGAGCCGCTTAGAGAGATGGGTTTTGCTGCTATGGAAAGCCAACTGCAAAGCTTAGTGTCTTCCACTGAAGGAGACTGGCAAAAGAATAATTGTTTTCCTCCCAATTTATAAAGCACTTGGTTCTAAATTCTGAGTGAATAAGTCAATAATTGCCTAGAAAGTTCATCTTGTTGGTTTGTTTCATAAATATTTGTAGTAGATATTTGTCTGTCTTTTGATAGTTCTCCATGGCTTGTCATGCTTTCCACAGCAGTTCTTCCTTGAAACAAGCCAGGCCCGCATTTGTCCTAAACTAAGTAGATTTGCCACTGATGTGAGCAAAAGTTTGATGAAGTTTCTAATAATTAGCCTAGATGCCCACCTGTAAATGGGAAAGGATTTGCACTTGTTCAGAAACCCACAATCCTCTTCATCCTAGAAAAGCTTTTTAACTGCTTCTTTAATGAATCTTACGGGGACTATTCTTTCATGAGAAATAAGACTCATAAGGATTTCAGGATCCAGTAAGCTCTTTCTCATGTCCTCCAACCATGTGATTTCTTCTTCAGATCTACTGTCTAACCCCACCCCAAAAAATATCCAATTCTTTCCTCCATACTTCTTAAAGAAAGTCTGTTAATTTGCCTAATTAAATACAACTAATACGAGCATTCACAATTTTTAGATAAGTGCTTCTTTCCCATCCACCTGGCAATCCGGTCCTCTTGTCAATTCAGTGCCCAATGGAGATGCATTATATTTTACTTAGGAAAAAAGTGTAACTATATTGATAATAAATATATTGCTAAAAAATTCTGTTTAGAAATAAGATATAATTATTTAAGGAAGATAGATATCAACAAAGGGAATGACTTAGCTAAGGATAGAGGACATTTTTTTATCATTTGTATTGCTTTTGGACACACCCTTTCAAAATGCTAAAGCTCACACTGAACTTATCATTTTGATATACATAATACCAAATAGAGTTGATTAAAGGCATATAATATAATCATGGTGTTATCTTTTAGCTCTTAAAAGAGCTACTGGCCAAATATATCAGTAGTGTACACCTATTAATATATAATGTATGCTGGCACATCCAAAGAAGAATGATGAAGCTGGTGAGGGGTCCAGAGCACAAGCCTCATGAGGAGCAGCTGAGGTAGCTACGGGTGTCTATCGTTGAGAAAAGGAGGCTGAGGGGAGACCTTACTGCTCTCTACAACTACCTGAAAGGAGGTTGCAGCAAAGTGGGTGTCAGTCTCCTCTTCCAAGTAGCAAGAGATAGGACAGATGGAAGCATCCTCAAATTGTGCTGGGGAGGTTTAGATTGGATATGAGGAAAAATTTATTCACTGAAAGCATTATCAAATATTGGAATAGGCTTCTCAGGGAAGTGGTTGAGTCATCATCCCTGGAGGTATTTAAAAGATGGGTAGACGTGCCTATGGGCATGGTTTAGTGGTAGACTTGGCAGTGTTACCTTTGTGGTTGGACTTGATGACTTTAAGGGTCTTTTTCAACCAAAATGGTTCTATGATTCTATATTACAAGTGTGTAAGTAACTTAATTCTAAAAATACTGACACTGTGTCCCATACAATGTTCTGGGTGTATTTGTGTTAGAGTAGATGAAGTTGAAAAAGAAGAGGAAAAACATCAGACATTAAATTATGAGCAATTAATATCTAGTCTCACGATTTTTATTGTATATACATGCATATGTAGCATATTACATATACTGTGTACATAAATACATACATATATGTATAATAATATGGATTCTTTTTCATGTATAGAAACCTTTGGAAAAAGAATGAAAACCAAACATCTTTTGAACCTCAAAGGAAGGGCTAATTATCTTTAATGGTTCTGCATAATAAATATTCCAGTCAGGGGCTACTTACATTAAAGGTCATCATTAGGGAATCTGGAATCAAAAGGTCATTACATTAGGAGTAATGCAAGAAAGTTATTTGAATGCATATTTTTCAATCTGTAATGCAGCAAGTATAGATGAGTTTAATGTGCAAACAATTCCCAGACAGTTCCGTTTAAGGGTTGTTATGTACAGAATTACTATAAATAGTTTTTAAGGTTCATTTTATGCTGGGGCACACCTAATATTTCATAACTGCAAAAAAATTATTGCAAACACTGAAACACTGTAAATTTCATTTTATTTTTTTTTAATCAAAGTAGAAGATGGAACATATCACAAAAAAAAAAGAACAAATATAGTGTCATATTTTTTTATTTCTAATCTTGCAGTGGAAGAATGTAAATTTTTTTTCTGATATTCGTGGTGATTTGCTATTGGCATAACAAAGAGGCCATGATAAACAAGACCAACACATACAGAAATGCAAAGACTAACTTTTCAAACAGGGGCTATCTGTGTATCTGTCAGGTATCTATGTATATTAAAGTATATTATTTTCACCTTTAACTATTTGCCTATTTATATGACCTTAAAGCAAATATAAATACTTTCCCTTGTATTTCTGGCTCACCACGTCTCATGATATAAAAAATCTCTGTTAACATTTTCCTGTGTCAACATTTTTCTGTGTCAACAAAGAATGGATAATTTTGTTTTTCCTGGGCTGTCTATGAATTATTTTTTTGACAGCAGTGTATACTGGCCTCAGAGAATACTGTGTACCTTTTGTTCACAGCACAAATACATGAAGTCACTTAGGTAACAACAGAGTAATCTGAATAGGTAAGGCAGGAGTCAAGCACATGCAAACTAGAACTAAAGGCATCAATCAATCTATGGAAATAAGAAATTTTTTATTGATCTTTTTATAAGAGTTTGTAGGCTTGACTCTGCCACCATGTGGTTCTTGGAGCCCTTGGAGCTCCAAGGAGCACAGACGTGGTAGTCCAAAGCTTGCTAAACTACTTGCAGTGTACAAGCAGAGCTGCAGACCATGGAGTCTTTCCTGCATACATCCACCAGCCTGCTCTCATTCTGAAATATTGTTTCACTGGGTTGCAGCTGAACATAAAGATTTGTTGAAATCTAAGGAGATCCTGAAGTCAGACAACCAGAGGACCTCTAGGTTGTGTTCAGTCAAGATTAAGAGGAAAAAACAATTTCAGAGACCATGAATTTGACCAGGAAACTCAGGGGGTCTACCCTGTACGATGATAACTGAGGGAAAAGGTAAAACAAGCAGGATCATGGTCATGCAAACAGGGACAAGCCCCATCTCCTGCAACTGAGGAAATTGAACTGTAGAGGCTGAAATCAGGAGAAACATTCAGGACTGTCATTTCGTTCAAGTGACACACTGAGCAGAGGCAAGCTACGCTTCACAGACATGCCAGAGAAGAGAAGCCACCAATCAGGATGTTCCCCAGTCCTTTCTCAGACAAGCAATTCTATCTGCTAGCTGTAGGCATCAAGATCATCAATTGTCTGTGAAGATGATGTCTCTTGAACAGAGTATGCTGCTAAACAGGTACTCCTATATATGTCAACAGGCTGAAAAAAAGTTTTTTTACATCCAAACCCAGACATTTTCCATCCAGGAAAGAATGGTCCTTGTGCATAAAGATCTAGAAATCCATTGCTACAGGAAATGCAGTTTTGAAAGTTTGTTGAAATAAAATAATTTGAACTTCTAATTAAGATTTGTTCATTAATTCTAGTTTCATCATGTGATTTTGTAAGGAAGTCTCAGGCCACCCCATTTTTGGGGTTTGTTGTCATAGAGTCTTATGTATATATGTTTCCAGACCTTGAAAATGTTCTAATCCATTGTATGTAGCTTCCTGTGCTCTGGGTGCCTGTGTTACAGTGCCTGAATTACAGGGACACAGAAAATAGAAGCTGTAAGCTTAATTTCCTACTCCAGTGTGAATACTTCTCAAAATTAGGAAATGGCAGCTTCAGTGCAATACCCTCTTTAAATAAAATGACTAGCTGATTTACATTTTTGCAACTTTACAGTTAAAAAATCCAGGAGAAATTAGTTTATATGTTCTAACTCTCCTAAATCAGCTTTTGAAGCCAGGAGCATTTAAACACACTATTGAATTAAACACTTCTTGCAGTTAAAAAAGCAACAATGCAGAAAGCTGGTCCGAAGAAAACTTTATGCAGGTACAAATTTCACTCTTCATTAGAGAAAAAGTATCTTTCTTTCCAAATATTTTGTACAGAAGTATAGTCCCATAAAAAGTGCTTCCCCACTCCAAGTACAAGCATGTGCAATTAGTGTATTTTTAATAACAATAGTTTTAGATCATTTTAGCTATCATTTTAAGACAATATTTCTAAATCTCACTTTTTAACTCCTTTGTATACCTTACAATCAACATTTCAGTGTCCCATATATATATAAAAACATATATATATATATAAAAAATTTTCTATAATGTTTATATTGTTCATATAAATTCAGTCATGAATCTTTTGTTGAAGTGTATGTCTTCTATAGTTCTTCTAAAATAGATGTCTATTTATTTGGCAATATAGGGCACAATACATTTTTTTTTTGCTTTGTTATAGAACATAGGGTAAAGATCATCTATCTGAGGTAACAAAAGATTTTGTAAGTACTCCTTGAGGGAAAATATTGTACTTAAATGACAATTTTGTTTTCACAATACAATAATATTAATAATACTCAATAAATCATGCAAAGCTTTCTCTGTAAACCAAAAACTATGCTTCTAAAGTCACTAAATATCAATACTGTAGTACCTAACTTTCAGACTAAATTTCTACAGTAATCAGTGTTTTCCTCCTTGCTTGTCACATTTTTTTCTTCATTGGTGTATTAGCTTTAAAAGTACCAAATTGTTGTATACCTGAACTAAGTCTCCAGACAGCAGAACATCAGCTATCAATGCAAAAGTCTTTTTAGTGTTATGAGAAAGGAACATAATATTTTTATGCAATCTAATTTAAAAAAGAATCTGGTTCTGTAGAAAATAGTGCTAAAGTATGACTAAAATAAAATTGTGATAAAAATTGGATTTTCTTAATGATCATGACTCAAATTCAGTGTACTAAATAAGCCACTGTTAGCAGTCATTTAAAAAACCTCCACTCATAATATCTGAATGTTGTAATTACATTACATGATTTATAGTCAGTATATGTATTTATTGATATTAGTAGAAAATGCAGTCTTTATTCTGAGAATTTAAACAAATATAAGCATATATCTGACATTTACACAGTACAGAATTAATAACCATAGTGGGATTTGAGGGGATACTGTATTCTAGACTTAGTTTATGGAATTCTGCCATACGTAGTATGTTGCACCTGTGAATTTCAAATCTAATCAGACATTTTTCCCTTCAGTTTTCTTTTGTCTTGCTCTCAAAATGCAGATATCAGCTTTTTGCTCTTACACAGCTATATATATAGAGAAACTTATCTGTAACAGGATTATCTTCAATATTTGGAACTTCTTATAGAAGTTTCCATTTTGACACCCCCTCTTTGCTCTTTCAGTTTCTACATTTAATTTAATTGGTGTTATTACATTAAAACTTAGCATTCTCAGAATTTCAGTACGTTTCATTAAATTTCTTAGTAATACAAAGCATATCTACATGTATATAATTAACTTCCAAAAATGATTTTAATGGGTTTCAGACCATGCCTTACATTCAGATATATCAAAAATTGAAAGGAACCAGTACCCCAACCTTATTCAGACTATTATCCTAACTGAGTAACTGTACAGTAGCTTTTAGAAACTGTTGGATAATTGCATGCAGCTATCAACAAAACATATATGTGAAATATAATGAATTAACAAAACCAAAAAAAAGAAAAAAAAAAAAAAAAGAAGGAACTCCACATTGTGGAGTTGTTTTGTTTTTTTTCATAAGAAGACAAGGGAGAGCTTTTTGTCAAAATTACTAACTTCCAGTAATGCTGTATTATTATAAGTCAAAACTTCTACTTCAAACGTCAAAACTTCTATTTCAAATAAAACTATTCAATTATGTGTTTATCTATATGAACATAATGACCTTCTGTTCCACACAGAAGCTTATGTTCTCATATTTTTTCAAATTTTTTTCCTCCTTTAACTGTAAGAGAAGCACCATTATACTGAGATGTTACTAAGCTTCCTTATAGTCATTATAACATCTGTTCAGCTCATCCCATTAATAGTGAACATTTACTGAATAATGACCTTTCATTTCTTGTCCATGAAATATAATCAGTTGCACTCATGATGAAGCCAATGTTGACAGTACAACTGTCTAATGGCCAAGATGGAAAATAAATGCCTATTAAAAAACTTAAATTAAACTCATGGATACCAGTGGGCTTAAGAACTTCAGAAAAAAAAAAAAAAAAAATTATGGAATAACACCTATGAAATATGAACTTAACAATTCAGTTAAGAAAACTGAATGAAATAAGGAAGATCTTACACCTTAACAAACATAAGAGATGTAAAGCTCTGTATTCTCCAGATGATATTGATTTTAAAACAAACCCAACAGAAATAAAAGAGAACTAAACCTGTTCTAAGGAGGTATTCTGTGACTGTAAAGGAGGAAGATAAATGTACCTTACTAAAAGTAGAATGAATATTTCTATGTTGTCTGTTGGAAGACAAATTGTCCTTCATTTATCAGTTTATATATCTTATCATGGTCAAGTAATGGCAAACTTTTGACTGAAATTATTTAGTACCACCGACAAAAAAATCTCATGGGAAATATTTATTTTCACTAAGAAGTCCAACTCTTCTTCAAAAAAGTATTGAAAATTCTTTTTGAATTTTTGTTTTAAAATAAACTGAAATTTTCCATAAAGGAGACAAACACGACAAAAATATTTTCTGGTAACTGAAAATACATGTGAGTTGAAGCAATGAGAGCAAATACAGTACAAGAACAGAAGTGTTTTCAAAGCCAGAAACCCCCGTTGTCCTGGTTTGAGGTAAAACAGAACTAACTTTCTGTTCAGTAATTTTGCTTCTTAGCTCAGCCTCTTCTAACTCTCTGAAATGGCAGCATGTTGTACAGAAAAATATTTTTTTCAGATAAGACCAATGTTTATAGTTCATGCCAAGGAATGGTACGCAGAGAGGCCCTTGCTTATACTTATATACTATATATAAGTTATATAAGAACCAAGGTCAGCTAATTTCTTTATTTCCCCCATTGGAGGGTTGGAAACCGAAAAGAGTAAAGGGGTCCCACCTGCAGGGAGGAGCTGACAGGAGACATGACCCAAAACTGACCAATAGGGGTATTCTATCCCATCTGCCCCATCCTCAGTATAGAATTTGAGGGAACCAAAGGGCAGCCCTCTTTCTTCAATGGCTGATGGCCAAAGAGGATCCTATCTGTTCATTTGCTTTTGATCCCGATCCATGTGTTCCTGAGTCCAGATTTGGAATCCAGTTCCCATCCATCCCTGAGTCCTGTCTGGGACATCCCTAGTGCCTGCTGGTGACTTCATTCTGGGTGCTTGATACGGTTTTGTATATATTGTATCTATTTCATTATTTCCTTTTCATCTTACTATTAATATTTAATTGATGTAGTTTCGTTCCATCTAAACCTGTAAATCCTTTATCTCTTCTTTTCTCCTGGGAGCGAGAAGTGGGGGGAGAGCATCTGTCACTGTCATAGGCCAATTTGGTCAAAGCCATGACACCCATTCAGCAGAAACTGCATAAACAAGTCACAAGTACAGAATTCTTTCTATATATCCTTCTGATAAAAAAAGAAAAAAGTGTGATTTTTCACAATTTTTCAAAATGAATTGATTCGATTTTCCTTTAGATTACGCAAATTACCATCTGTACATAAATCAAATCTAGCAACTTTGCAGTAGATACCATGTATTGATACTCTTAATAGTATCTATTTATGTATTCCCCAAAATTTATGATAAATAATAATAAATTTATGATAAATAATAATCTGATGATGACATTGGACATTACTCCTTTGATTTCAGTGGAATTATTACAATTTGTATCAGCTGAGGATCTATCTATGAGTATTTCATGTGGAGCCACTAAGGTAATTACAACCTAAACTGTTCTCATTTTTTTTCATTTTCCTTTGGTTTACACAACTAAGCAACCCATTAAAAGTGAATCACTTCACTGAGCAACACCAAATGATTAGTAAACAGATGCCTAAGGCCAGAAAGTATTTTTCAACTTCTATCAGCTTCCATGCCACTTTGTCTTTGATTGACACTGAGAAAAAACTGACCTGAATGCTATACAAATTGAAAGTGCCACAGTGCCACAGTGTCTAAATTCTTTTTATTTTTCCCTATATATGTAGGATGGAGATTACTAAGAGGTAAGAGAGATCTTCAAACTCAATGAAGTAAAAAAAAAAAGTGAAAAGTTTCTGTTTGGGGGTTGGTTTTGCCCTATCCCAATCTCCTTAGAAAGTCTAAGTTACATGTCAGAGATACTTGACTTTCTTCCTTTCAATCAGTTTATCCAGTATCAGCTTTCATACTTTATACTAAAATTCCTTCTCCTGATTTTTGCATTTTTTCAGAAACATATTCATGTGAGTTCATCTCCATGTTTTTCAGCATAAACCCCCTTCCACCAAGTAAAGATCCCCACCCTTGAACATCCCATAATAGTAATTGTCTGAGATTCTTATCAACTTCAATGGTCTTCAGGCTAGAGTGAAAATCAGTAATGACTGCATGATCAATACTATTTGCTTTATTATTTTTCAGAGGGGAGGAATATTGGTTGTTTTCTCCAGCTTATCACAGGTAGCTATGGTGTGGCCCACAAGATCACCGAAGCTGGATACATTACAGTTCTGTATAATGCATAACGTCTCCTCAATTGTATGGGAAGTATTATGCTCATTTTGGATACAGAAAACAGAAGGCCCAAAATGGATTTGGCCACCTAAATCCAGCGATTTCAGTCTGCAAATTTCCCCTACACTGTGATTTCAGCACACAAACTGTTCAGGAGCAAGACTGATTTAAAGCACTCTCATTCATCTCAAGTGTTCATTGCCACCTATGCACTGCACATCACCACTGCACCAGCACAGCTATTCATATCACTGAGCTATGAATCTATTAGAGAAAAAGAACATCTTCAAAAGAAAAAAAATGGAACAAAAAATTCCTTTTTGGTAGCTGTTTAATTTTCTTCAGATCAATTCTTAGATGCTGTTGGCAGTGTGACAGAATCAGTGAAGAAAGTGCAAAACGAAAGGATGGCAATGATCAGTGAAACCACTATGGAGGTAAGCTCCAAAGCTAGTACTGATGCATAGCATTTCATATCATTAAATATGAATTCAGTTTTCAACATTAAAGTTTCTAAGATGAAGTCTTTGTTAAGCTTATAACCATGTATATCTCAATCTTGAAAAGGTTAAGCTGCCCAACGTATAGCTTGCATCCAAGAGTATTTAAGTTAATATGCCTTTTCTTGCCTGCCCTTTTAGTGGGCATTTTTAAGGCATGACTATGAGAACAGCATTATCATAAAATACAATGTAAACTATTTTCTTCATTGAGGAAGGTTTCGTAAGGAAAAAAACCAATCATCTCAATGAACTTGTGGCAAGAATATAGAAATATTGCCTTCTGAAGTGCAGTTTGGTATATGCTCTTTTAATTACAATTCAGGGCTTTGTAAAGAATGTAAAACCTGAAAAAGTAAAATATTTAGAAGTATGGTGTGTCATAAGTTATGGTTGTTGCAACTGCCTTTTAAGAGTGGTAGGAAGGTTTGTTATGATGTGTCTTCCACAGACTATCACTGAACTAGCTCCAAGGAAGCTAAACTAGTCCTAGAAGCAAGAAAGTCATGCCAGCACAGATCCTCCTGTCAGATAGAGCCTATTAGTACTTGTTAAGAAGTATGTGGTGTGCCATGCTGTTATGGACGCTCTGATGACAGCACTGGAAGTGCATTGTGCTGTATATTGCTATGCCAGCATATTGAGAAGCAGTCTAAAGTTTTAACATGGTGCTGGATTGTGTAACATAGATGTGCCATTAGTGCTTATTCAATGTTTTAGAATTGTATTGCAACAGCATCTTTTACTTTTTTTTTTTTTTTTTATGTGGTGTGCCATGCTGTTATGGACGCTCTGATGACAGCACTGGAAGTGCATTGTGCTGTATATTGCTATGCCAGCATATTGAGAAGCAGTCTAAAGTTTTAACATGGTGCTGGATTGTGTAACATAGATGTGCCATTAGTGCTTATTCAATTTTTTAAAATTTTATTGCAACAGCATCTTTTTCTTTTTTTTTTTTTTTTTAGTCTTTGACACCAGTACACAGAACAATTGCAATGTAACACATGAAGTGGAAGTGGGGATTCATGAATGTGTCAGAAAACCTAACGTCTCTTCTTTCAGATTCCAGCTTAACACAGTCTTTCTCTCTGTCTTTTAAACATATTGCTAACAAAATTCCCAATACAACAGCCATGTAGGTGACAGTGTCATTGCAACCATGGTGACCTCTTGAAAAATTTCACTTTAGAAAAGGTATCTCTTCCTAAAATAACAAGAAAAAAATTCCTAGTTTAAAGTTTGCATTTGAGTGAAACTTGTACAGTTTCTGAGTTCCATATTCTGAATCTCTTGTACACGTTGGCTGTCACCCATAAGGAAACTAAGCAAATAGTAAACTCTGCAGCAGGTCTTAAACAATCCTTGGACACGCTTATGAGGGAGGGTGATAGCCACCAAGAAAAACAAAAATGAATTTTACTTTCCTTTGTAACCTGAAATACATTCTTGTATCAAATATTGCCCAAATTTACGTTTGACCTGATTACTTATTAGTGCAGCACCTCCTTTTTCTTTTTTCCCCAGTTTTTTTAACAGGACATTCAATAAAGTCCAAAATTAAAACCAATGGTCATAGAAAAAAGCAGCTTTCAAATTCTTAGATTGGTTTTATGACAGGACAGAATCTCCCTTTTAACCATTCTCCATGAAGCAGGATGACTAACATGTTGGAATAAAAACTCTCAAGAAGGAAATTCAATCCTGTGTATGAGACACTGTGGTGCACTTGTAAAGAAAAACTAACATACGCAAGTAGACACATGAATAAATTTCCATTTTGATAACTCTTTGCTATGTGCCATTGAGGTACTCAGTTTACTACCTTTAATTATCTATATCTGTGTCAGAGATGGCAAAAATTCAGAAGAGCTATCAATTCACTAATTCAAAGGCAGGAGGAGAGATCAAAATTAATTTATTTCCTAAGAAGGTAAAGATTTAAATAGAATAGTGCAGAAGTTCTTGGTTTGAATAGAGGAAGGCCTGATTTCAGGCAAAGGAAAAGGCAGGATAAAACTTATGACTAGATGAATATCTGAAATCCCATTTTGATATATATATAGAATTAATCTAATGAGGACTTAGGATGTATTAACTAGGAAGCTCGTGTCACAACTAGAAAACCTTTAAAATTATTTGTTTTGAAAGGTAGTGATAGAGTGGTAAACTAATTTATTGAAAGGTCTCAAAAAAGGTTATACTGTGGGTAGGAGTGCGGTACAGGACACAGATGATTATTGATGGAATAATGAAGCTATGGTAATGATATCTTTCTAGGTAAACAGAAGTCTTGATCGGAATACGTTTTCTGGGACTAAATCTCAGCAAAGCCAATTGTAAAGGGATTAACTTCAGACCCATTTCTAAGAACGCCAGGGACACATTGAATAACTCATAGATTATAATCTAGTTCTTTCCACAAGAGAGTAAAAATACAGTGAGAAAACTCAAGTCCTTCACAAAGATCATTGTATATAAATTAATAAAGAGGGTAAAACTATGGCACTGTTACCTCAAAAGAGAGAAATAAATTAGCCAATAAATATTTAAGATCCATTACAATTCAGTTTTGAATACTTTTATAAGAGCTAAAATCTAGTTACTTAAAAATTTACTCCTCTTATCTACACACTGACAGAGTCTGGTAATCATCTCCTAACAAATGCATGCTTTAAGACTACAATATCTCTTATAGTTCACGAGAAAAGTCTCTTTTACTCAAAATTTCTTCTGTTCTGCAGAATAGCAGCAAGTGGTTTTGTTACTTTGTTGGAGGATACCACATTTTATTATAAAAAATCATCCTTAAGACCGGCAGTATTTTAATGAGTTACTTTATAAAATATTACAATGTTTGGCATATTAGTTAAGTCTCCCCCAGGAGAGAGAAGTTGTTTTTTCTAGTCTTTCACAGTTTGAGTCACTTTAGCAGGCAGTTTATACGGCCCAGTTTCTCCCTCTGAAAGAAGAAACAATCTCAATTTTTTAAATTTTTTTTTCTCTCTCTGTTTTGCTCTTGTCTAATAATAAATGTCGCAGAGGATACGCCCACTTACAGTTTTTGTAGAATGTCTATTATGACGATATTTGAAAACTGAATTGGAATCATTATTATTAACACTTATTAGCAGTTATTATTAGAAACATATTAGCAGTGTTGCATTTTCTTACATAAGTTTTCTCTTTCCAGCTACATCAGGCTGCTGCTGACAGCGCTTAGATTTCTACTGCTGACCAAATCTGCACAATGGAAGTAGAAGGAATATGGTTCAGTTTCAGCTACACATCTCAATAGTTCCAAGAGTGACTAAAAGATTTAATTCTACATATACTAGTAGAGAGCAATAAGATCATATTTACACTAATAACAAAGGTATTTTTAATAATACTTTCCTAACCAAGTTTTCATTCTGTGGAATCTAAAGTTATGTATGTGCATATTTTTACTGACCGACTAGAAAATGCCAACTGAATTGGAATCATTATTATTAACACTTATTAGCAGTTATTATTAGAAACATATTAGCAGTGTTGCATTTTCTTACATAAGTTTTCTCTTTCCAGCTACATCAGGCTGCTGCTGACAGCGCTTAGATTTCTACTGCTGACCAAATCTGCACAATGGAAGTAGAAGGAATATGGTTCAGTTTCAGCTACACATCTCAATAGTTCCAAGAGTGACTAAAAGATTTAATTCTACATATACTAGTAGAGAGCAATAAGATCATATTTACACTAATAACAAAGGTATTTTTAATAATACTTTCCTAACCAAGTTTTCATTCTGTGGAATCTAAAGTTATGTATGTGCATATTTTTACTGACCAACTAGAAAATGCCCTTTTTCAGTTTTGCCTTTTTTTTTTTTTTTTAATTTGGATGAATATCAATTTAGTATTCATCACATGAATTTTCTTATTACCGGTATGCAAAATGATGTTTCACTAGATATAAAGAAATGTCTATTCAAGAGGCTGGCTAAGTAAAATGTTTCCCAAGCTTATTTCAAGCATAATTAACAATGTCATTCTTAAAATTATAAACTTGTGTGTTCATGATGACTCATGTGTTCATACCAGATGTGTGTTAGCAAAAATGGGCTACATCATTAGAGAGCTGTTGTTTTAAACCAGATTGGGATCCGATCTCCAGAGTATCAATGAAAATGTAGGATTTTTGGACAAGTATCCAGAACCTGGCAGCCACCAGAATGATTGTCCTGCAGAAGCAAAAATAGCATTTGGGAACTGTTGAAATGTCCTAGTGGTTTTTTCTGCTTTTGATTTTGTTTTTGTTTCCCGCAAAGCTCTGTCACAGTCATTTGGGTTCCAGTCCTGATACAGTTACCAGGTCTTTGAGTTCCAACAATGCACAGCAGGTGTTTGTGTTCTGCTATATCTAATATTTCAATTTGAAAGGATGGATTCTACTTGGATGTTTATTACATTGGTGATAATGCTCAATATTCAACAAGCAGGAAGTGTTCACAATATAGAAAGGTATTAATGGTATAAAACTAAGTTGGGGCTTTCTACATTGCTTTTACAGTGTGCTGCCTCATACTTGCAAGAGAAGGCATAACAATGTCTCTCAACTGCCCTGATTGAAGTTTTTTTACATTACACAACAAAAGATTGTGGTTTACTTCCCATTGAAATCCACTAACTGACCTATAGTAGAAATGAACAGCTCTGTTCTCTCCCTAGCCATCTTCACCTGTGTTTTTTCTTAGTCACTATTTTGAAGTGAAAAAACATAGCATAGTGCCCCTTCACCCACAAGAATCTGCTCAGAAGATTTGGGCACCATATTATACTTCTGCAAGTAAAGAGTTGAATCTGACCTTCTGTATGGACCAAAGTGGTTGCAAAGAATTGTATCTTTTTTCTACCTGGTGAATTCTACATTTCAGTTCCCTCTTATCCTGAGAATTAAAAGACCAGGCAAGTTTTAGTTACTTATAGACAGCATTACATGTAAAACCTGTAAGGCAAAGAAAGCAATCTAACAGCAAGATATATTTAGATAATACTCTTAGTTGATATTGCAGAGGTTGTTGATCTCCAGACACAGATTTCTGGAAATTCTGAATAGAATTCTGTACAGGCATAAACCAATTTGAACAGAAAGAATCTGAAACTGAAAAAAAAAAAAAAAAAAAAAGAAAAAATATATCAGACTAAATAGGCAAATAACTTACTTCACATTGCAGAAGATCTATATATTGAAGGAAACACCTTGTGTATTTGGCTGCTATGCTGAAGTTATACAGTATTATTTGTAGCAACAATTACATTTGTGTTCATCTTATACTTAAGACAGCGTCTCTTGTTCGCACAGTCACCTTTTTTAATATGAGTCTTTGTAGTACATTTGAAACATATACAGAATCTGATTAGATACACAGTAATTACAGCATTATCTTGAGGACAGCTACTAACTCCTTTCACAGCTCATTCTTCCACTGAAGCTAAATCCAGCTCTGTGAGACTAATCAATACAGGGAAGATTTATGGTATTACTGTAGATCGTAACTGAGAACAACCTGAAGCCCTTTGTTGTAACTCAGAATATACCTATCAGCTAGGATAAAGAGAGCTAAAACTCTTCTCACTTCAATAAAAGATAAACAGATAGTTTTTAAAAGATACCACCATCTATAACACAGATAACCACACCATTATCATGAGAAGGATTAGTAAATTTGTTTACTAGGGTATATTGATCTTTACTGCTTACAAATCAGTATTTGAAAGTACTGGGAAGTAAAAGAGAAGAAAGTACTTCAACTATTCTATGTTCTTAGACCATGCAAATTGCCTGTTACAAGTTCCTTGGCATTTTCTCATTGAATTAAATGCATTTAATTCTCATTTTATATTTAGTATGGGCAATTGTCATTTTATCCTTAATAGTGGCACAAGCTTGAGCAAAGAAAAAACAATAAACTTAGAATCATAGAATCAGAGAATGGTTTGGGTTGGAAGGGACCTTAAAGATCATCTAGTTCCAACCCCCCTGCCATGGGCAGGGACACCTCCCACTAGACCAGGTTGCTCAAAGCCCTATCCAGCCTGGCCTTGAACACCTCCAGGGATGGGGCATCAACACCTTCCCTGGGCAACTTGTTCTAGCGTATCACCACTCTCACAGTAAAGAATTTCTTTCTAGTATCTAATCTAAATCTCCCTTCTTCCAATTTAAAACCATTACCCTTTGTCCTTTCACTACGCTTCCTGACAAAGAGTCCCTCTCTGTCTCTCCTGTAGGCTGTCTTCAAATAATGAAAGGCCACTATAAATTCTCCCTGGAGCCTTCTCTTCTCCATGCTGAACAACCCCAACTGTCTCAGCCTGTCCTCATAGGAGAGGTGCTCCATCCCTCTGATCATCTTTGTGGCCCTCCTCTGGACCCGTTCCAACAGATCCATGTCCCTCCTGTGTTGAGGAATCCAGAGCTGGACACAGTATTCCAGGTGGGGTCTCACGAGCGCAGAGTAGAGGGGTGGAATCACCTCCCTCAATCTGCTGGCCACAATTCTCTTGATGCAGCTCAGGATGCGGTTGGCTTTCTGGGCTGCCAGTGTACATTGCCAACTCATGTTGAGCTTCTCATCCACCAACACCTCCAAGTCCTTCTCCTCTGGGCTGCTTTCTAGCCATTCTCTGCCCAACCTGTATTTATGCCTGGGATTGCCATGACCCAAGTGCAGGACCTTACACTTGGCTTGGTTGAACTTCATGTGGCTCACACGAGCCCACCTCTCAAGCCTGTCCAGGTCCTTCTGGATGGCATCCCTTCCCTCCAGCTTGTCGACGGCACCACCAAGTTTGGTGTCATCAGCAAACTTGCTGAGAGAGCCCTCTATCCCACTGTCCATGTCTCCAACAAAGATGTTGAACAACACTGGCCCCAGTACTGATCCCTGAGGAACACCACTCATCACTGGCTGCCAATTGGACATTGAGCCCTTGACCACAATCTTTTCAGTGCAGCCAGCCGGCCAGCTCCTTACCCACCGAGTGGTCCATCAATTGAATCCATTAGTTTCCAATTTTGAGACCAGGATGTCGTGCAGGACAGTGTCGAACACTTTGCAAAAGTCCAGGTAGATGACATCTGTTGCTCTGCCCTTGTCCACCAAGTGCGTGGCAGTATCGTAAAACGCCACCAAATTTGTCAGGCACGATTTGCCCTTGGTGAAGCCATGTTGGCTGTCTCCAATCACCTCCTTATTTTCCGTGTGCCTTAGCAGAGATTCCAGGAGTATCTGCTCCATAATCTTGCCAGCCACAGATGTGAGACTGACTGGCCTATAGTTCCCTGGATCTTCTTTTTTTCCTTTTTAGAATATCGGTGTGCCCTATGAATCTTGAACTCCACCATGTCATGATCACTGCAGCCAAGGCTACCCTTGAACTTGACATTCCCCTCATCATCCGTCAGCTCCCTCAGGACTCGTGGATGGATTTCATCAGGTCCCATGGACTTATGCACCTTCAGGTTCCTTAAGAGGTCTTGAACCTGACCTTCTAGTACTGTGGGCTGTTCTTCATTTTCAGGGCCCCTGTTTTTGCCTTCCATGACTGGGCAGTGTGGTTTGAGCCCTTGCCGGTGAAGACTGAGGCAAAGAAGTTGTTCAGTAGCTCAGCCTTATCCATATCCTGGGTGGCCAGGTCTCCCGTTTCCTTCCGGAGAGGGCCCACAACTTCCCTAGTCTGGCCTTTGTCCCTGACATATCTGTAGAAGTTTTTCTTATAGTCTTTAATGTTCTTGGCTAGATTTAATTCTGCCTGGGCTTTCGCTTGCCTGATCTTGTTCCTGACCACTCGGATCATTTCTCTGAATTCTGCCCATTCTACCCATCCCTGCTTCCACCCTCTATAGGCCTCCTTTTTGGTCCTGAGCTTGTCCAGCAGTTCCTTATTGATCCACTCAGACCTGCTGGCTATTTTGCCTGACTTCTTCTTTTTTGGGATGCACCTCTCCTGAGCTTGGAGGAGGCGATCCTTGAATACCAACCAGCCCTCTCGGGCCCCTCTCCCCTCCAGTTTTTTTTTCCCATGCTATCCTCCCAATCAAATGGGAGACCAAAGTCTGCTCTTCTGAAGTCCAGCGTAGCAAGCTTGCTGCACACCCTCCTCGCTGCCCTATGAATCTTGAACTCCACCATGTCATGATCACTGCAGCCAAGGCTACCCTTGAACTTGACATTCCCCTCAATCCCCTCCTTGTCAGTAAGGACAAGGTCCAGCATGACTCCTTTCCTCATTGGCTCCTCGATCACTTGAAGAAGAAAGTTATTATCAATGCATTCCGAGAACTTTCTGGATTTCTGGTACCCTGCTGTGTTGTCCTTCCAATAGATATCGGGGTGGTTGAAGTCCCCCTTGAGGACCAGGATGTGAGAGCATGATGCTGCTCCTATCTGTCTATAGAGGGCCTCATCCTCCCTGTCACCCTGATCTGGTGATCTGTAGCAGACTCCTACTGTAACATCACTTGCCCCTGCGGTCCCTTCAATCCTGACCCACAAACTCTCCATCAGGTCTTCGTCCATCCCCAGGTGGAGCTCCACACACTCCAGCTGGTCGTTGACATAGAGGGCAACACCCCCTCCCCTTCTGCCCATCCTGTCCTTCCTAAAGAGTCTGTAACCCTTCATTCCAACACTCCATTCATAAAAGCCATCCCACCACGTCTCGGTAATGCCAATAAGATCGTAGCCCTGGAGACGTGCGCACATCTCGAACTCTCTTGCTTGTTCCCCATGCTGCGTGCATTTGTGTAAAGGCACTTCAGGTGGTCGTCCAATGGGGCTGACTTACTGGCTGTAATGGCTCCATTTCCTTTGTGTTGACTTGACAGATCTTCCTGTACTTTCAGTTCAAGTTTATGCTAGATGCAAAACTGTTCAGAAAGAGAGAACTGAAGCTGTTAGCTTCAATGGCATGCCAAATTGGAAAACAGCAAAAATGAAGGGGTAGCTAGGAAATTTTTCACAGTTAATTATATTCCTCATAATTTCATATAGACATGAAAGAATCTGTAGGAGAGGAAAAAAACAATCACAAAGTTTTGTAAGCAAGTTTGCAGGTCTACTTTTATTTTGGGGACTTTTTTGTGTGGTTTTTTTTTCTTCTTGTTTTTATCCCCTACAAAACGAGAAGTCTGCACAGACCAGACTTTTGATATCACAGATCATCACTTAATGTATTAGCTTTCTTAAGTGATTCACCTGAAAGCTCCAGTTTAAGGTAGATAAGTCTTTGTCCCAATTCAGTGCCCCTTTTAACCTCCACTTATTCAAAACCCCAAGTGAAGTTACAATGTTCCAGTGCCTCAAGGCAAAGATCTATGGCAGGGGTATCAACAGCCCGCATTTCTGACACCATCAGTCATGAAATGACAACACGAAGAGTTGGGCCTAAGCTCTCTTCAGAACTGGTAAATGATTCAATCTGTTTGTCAGAACAAGAAAAGAGCAATAGTTTTATGTGGGATGGAAAGGAAAGAATTGCATAAATGCTAAGGTAGATGACACCAGGATGAGTGAAATAGATAGCTTCATCTACTGGGAGATACGGACAAAGTCTGATCTAAGGAAGTACTGAGTGGATGGTGGTGAGGCCTGAAGTCCTGAACTATCTGAAGATGATCTGGAGGGAATTTTTTTGTGCAGAAATCAGACTTCTGAATGTAAGCTTTTCTTCCTTGCTCTATAGGAGAACATATGTGTTTTGAAACAGCTGATAAAAGGAAGATCATTGACCTTTGAAACTCAGTCTTCTGAGTGCTTACCAGATCAACTAGCAAAATTACATCAGAAATAAGTTGATCAAAATATGAGTACACAGTTTTTCCCAAGTCAGTAAAGTTTTCCCAGGTCAATAAAACTTAAATTCTTTCTTTTTCATTGAACAGATTTGAAAAAGTGCCTTTGCTGGACTAATCAAGTTGAAAACTGTAAGCCACCTGGCAGCCTACAAGTGCACAGTACCACTGAATGGTGAAGCACACCAAGACATTACCTGTTGAAGTATCAGATGCATTAGAAAGAAGGGAGTGGCTTATTATACAGGAATGACTCCCTACAGTGGCTATGAGAGAGAGAGAAAACAGTTTTGTAACTGTGAAGCTGTTGCAGAAATGCACTTCCACCCTGAGTGTATCAATAGCCAATGTTTACCCATTTCTTTTTGTGCCTTTTGTCTTTAAGGAGATATAACCCATTTCCATCTCTTGTGTTAATCCCTCATTCTGAGAGAAGAGTTATATCTTCTGCATCTGCATGTTACTAGGTTTAACATGCAACCTGTTCACAAAAGTCTATGTAACAAAGATCCCTAATGGATTTGCAAACATTTTAAATATGGCCTGGGCTCCCAGGGGACCTTTTTCAAACATTGTAAGGATTGGATAGCCACAGTAGAGGTGCCTTGGGAAGCCAAGGTGTTCTTTGGCTGTGCCTACTGGACAGCTCTGCTCTTACAACAGTAGCATAAGGTAATGTCTCTATCTCTTCTGCTATTCCTAGTAGGCATTTTCTGATATTTAAAAAAAATATAAAATCTATTAAAAAGTTTACTATTTCTACTGTGCAGTGCAAGTTTTGAAGCAGATGGACTGTAATAAATAGACTTTTAAGACAGGGCCAAAATTTTGGATATCGAATGCCTCTTCTGAATGTGTAAAACAATAAATTTGCCAGTAAAATTCACTATGTATTTTAGTTAAACTTTGCCATACTTACAGATAAATTCTTTCCAGAACCACTGGGCTTATTTGCGTTCTTATAAACCTGTGGAAACTGATACATGAACTTCCCCATTTGGTGTGCTGCCAGTTTGAGGCTGATGACTTAAGGTCCAATTGATGGAAGTATGAAAGTTTTTGACAAATAGTACTTGTGACATAATCCCCACTGTTTTCTGAAGCTGGCTTTTATTTTTGTGAAAGATTCAGACTGCTCATCTACACATCTATTAAATTTTTATGTGCCTCCCAGATCATGTTTGCTGCAGAAAGTGTGTGCCTCCCTGTCTCAGAAACAGAAGATGTTTACATTCCTTTTCAAGCACTGAAAACGTCAGTTGAGAATCTCATCCTACATGCCTAAAACTTAGGCTTTTCAAGAACTGACTATATATTGATGTAATACAAATTTCTTGTTTACCAGACACCTATACAGGAAGCAACACATTTCAAAAGCAGGAGGGGGAACTGCTGAATGACAAGAAGGATTTGCATAAAACCCAATGAAATGAGATCCAGAAAATAATAAATTTCTGAAATCACAAGCACAAAACCTATTGCACAGAACCAGATTTATGATTTATATAGAGAAGCTAAAAGGTCTTTTCCTTCTCTGATATTTGTATGCCATGATCATTTTTATAATAGATGATAAATAGGAGCATACACCGCATATTATATAAAGTATAGGGAAAAAAATTAACTTAAGTGTCCTAAAGAACTGCAGATTTTTCTAACTTATTAATTGCATAAAATAGTCAGTGTTCTGACTAGCTCTACTTCTATAAATATTTCAGGTAGCATGATGGGGCCAAAGCTGGTCATTCTTGAATGATCTTCTGTTATGCTCAGTTAGACAGAATATATTTTCTAGTACTCTGTGCATCCCTGAAAACTAAAAAATACCATTTTTTAAAATTAATAGGATATAGGTTACAGGAAGAATTGTGTTGCTTACAGTTTAGAAAACTTGTTCCTCTCCCCTTCCTGTTTCTAAAAGCATTCAATTAATGACAATGCCACTTCTGCTACAAAGGGCAAGTTATTCCTGATAAATTTGGTGGCCTTCTATAAATGCACTACCACATTGGTAGATAAGGGGAGAGCAACAGATTTCATCTACCTGGACTTATACAAGCATTTGACAATGTCCTGCATGACATCCTGGTCTCTAAAATGGAGATACATGGATTTGATTGACAGACCACTTGGTGGATCAGGAGCTGGCTAGGTGGCGACACTTAAAGGGTTGTGGTGAATGACTCAATGTGCAAGCAGAAACCAGTGATGAGTGGCGTTCCTCAGGGGTTGGTACTGGGACCTGTGCTGTTCGGCATCTTTGCTGGACACATGGACAGTGGGATTGAGTACACCCTCAGCAAGTTTGCTAACAACAGTAAGCTGTGTGGTGTGGTCGACATGCTGGAGGGAAGGGATGCCATCCAGAAGGACCTGGACAGGCTTGAGAGGTGGGCTCGTGTGAGCCACATGAAGTTCAACCAAGCCAAGTGTAAGGTCCTGCACTTGGGTCATGGCAATCCCAGGCACAAATACAGGTTGGGCAGAGAATGGCTAGAAAGCAGCCCAGAGGAGAAGGACTTGGAGGTGTTGGTGGATGAGAAGCTCAACATGAGTTGGCAATGTACACTGGCAGCCCAGAAAGCCAACCGCATCCTGAGCTGCATCAAGAGAATTGTGGCCAGCAGATTGAGGGAGGTGATTCCACCCCTCTACTCTGCGCTCGTGAGACCCCACCTGGAATACTGTGTCCAGCTCTGGATTCCTCAACACAGGAAGGAAGGACATGGACCTGTTGGAACTGGTCCAGCGGAGGGTCACAAAAATCGTCAGAGCACTGGACCACCTCTCCTATAAGGACAGGCTGAGAGAGATGGGGTTGTTTCACCTCGAGAAGGTTCCAGGGAGATCTTATAGAGACCTTCTAATACCTGAAGACAGCCTACAGGAGAGATGGGGAGGGACTCTTTATCAGGGAGGGTAGTGATAGGATGAGGGGGGAAGGGTTTAAAGTGAAAGAAGGGAGATTTAGATTAGATACTAGAAAGAAATTCTTTAGTGTGAGGGTGGGAGGCACTGCAACAGGTTGCCCAGAGAAGTTGCGAATGTCCCTTCACTGTAAGTGTTCAAGGCCAGGCTGGATGGGGCTTTGAGCAACCTGGTCTAGCGGGAGGTGTCCCTGCTATGGCAGGGGGGTTGGAACTCAATGATTTTTAAAGTCCCTCCCAACCCAAACCATTCTATGATTCTCTGATTTTGTCTCTTCGAAGTGGTGCCTCTGAAGAGAAAAGGAAATCTGTCCACATGCATGTTTTAAAGTCCTTATTTGTGTTTCATGTTAACCACATTCCATACAGGTGACTGTAACATATCGACATTTGGTCCTGTGTGGCATGAAAAGTTGATTTACCTTCCTTTTACAACCTTTCTAAATGGAACCTTATTTCTTGAAAGCCTCTATGTGAGTTTATTTTATTTTCTTACAAAGCTATACTTTTTGTTATTCTCACACTCTTCACATACTGTTTTTGATATTTATTTTATTTATTTTGATATTTATGTAACTGGATAGCACTGTACTAATTCATCTGTGCGTTTAGTAGAAAAAATTCCCCAACAATTATTGTATGCAGTAGTTACCTGTTACAGTTTTTCTAGCATATTGTAGCTTATATTTGTGTAATGATTTTGTCACAATTCAATGGAGTTTTGTGGTTCTTATTTCTTCTACAGTACAGACTGGTTCTTTGTTACTATTTGCAGTGATTCCCAGCATACCTGTAGTCTTCTTATATTGCATTTTCCCACATCAGGATTACGTATTTTAGCCACTTTTCTGGTATTTTTGTCCAACGCTCTAGGCTTGTCTGGAATGCTTCAATATTACTGTACAAATATTGTAAATGTACAGATGAATCCATCTATTCTGGTATAAAAATGAGTTTATTTTTTTTCTCTCCTGGCCCCAGAATATAACTTTTTCAGAAATATCTTTACTCAAAACTAACAGCAATTTACAGAAAGTAAACAGAAACCTCCCACAGTTTCTTCAAAATAAGAGTGTTTCCAGAGCAGCTGAACCATGTGTAGATTCCGTAAATTAAATTGGCTCAAGCTGATGTACACCAAACCAAAATATCCATATGTTTACAGGTTAATCAAAATCCACTTGTCAGCTAAGTCACAGTGAATGGCTCTGCATGCTTTCTTAGCTAATTCCAGTAATTAAATAATCTAGTTTAAACCATCTAGGGTGCTTCTGTGCTCCTCACCCACAGGTTTAAACTAATTCCTGCACAGTCCATTTGAATAACAGGAGTTTCATTGCTTAATAAGTATTCTGTCTCCTTAAAAACTGAAGAACTAACTCTGGTCTTCATTTAGTTCTCCCCATAACACTTGGGCTTAAGAAATGAGAGAAGAAATCAAGCAGTGTAACAGAAGGCTCAGTTTTCTGCAGGACCAGAGAGATCTCATTGGGCCAAAGGAGCAAACTCCTTAAATGTAACAGAAATTAAAGCTTCACTGGTAGAAATTCATCTTTATAACATGGGAAATATCCAGGCAGCTACTGAAGATGAACAAAGAATAGGCAAGAAAGAGCATCTTCCAGAAGGAAGACATTACACAGTTCAAGAAGTAAGACACTGAGATCTGAAGATCTCAAAAATTCCCAAGCTGGAACTTCAAAAGCTAGGTGCGCAGTATAGCCCCAACAGCCTAGAAATAATCAGATCAAAAGAGGTTTTTCTATAAGAAAGTGTTAAATAGGAAAAAGTTAGTTCTAGAACTGGGATTGACTTTCACTTTTGAAGAGTAAAAAGAAAATAAACTGCACCCGACCGGAGAACCAGCTCATGACTTCAAACTATTAAGATCCTTGAAAAGAGGATAAAGGTAATGGATGCATAGTCCAAGTTCCTACAGAAGTGTCTTCCAGAAAACAAATCTAGTATTACATTGCTTCAGTTTTCTGAAGTATTAGTTCAGTCTCCAGCTAATGAAAGGGACTATTAGAACTCATACTGGCTTTGCCTTAAAATTCCTTGAACGTCACATTTTGAAATGAAAGCAGGGTTGATAACTAGTCTAAGTGCTGCTACATACATACCATAGTGTGCATTTGTGTGTACATGTAAATGAGCACATGTGTACTGTTTGTTCCTTTAAAAGCAATATAAAGTGTATAGAAATAAATACAATATAGAAATTATATAATAGTATACAATAAATTATATAGAAATAAATATATAAAATATATGACATTATTCAAAGCAATGACAAAATGTATTACTATTGAAGGCCAAAATACTGCATGATTCCTAAGCTTCGTAATTACGGAGTAAGCTTTCAAAACCCTAAGCATTCATATTAAAAATATGAATTTCATATTAATATGAATGCTTTTTTCTTTTCCTAAGCTGATTTACTAAGAGTAAAGGTTGCCAGAAATAGAATATCTCTTATGAACTTTACTATGGCAATTTGTACAGTAAATTGAAAAGCACTTAAAGTGACTCTTGGTGTACTTTCTTTCACACCATATTTTTAAAGTAATGTCTCCTATTTTAGCTTATTAAATATGAAATTGACTTTTAGGTGAGAGTACAAGTGTTATTTCAGCTAAGTTTATTTTCCCATTGGTATTAATTTGTAGCTTTTGATGGTCACATAATTTGAAATTTTATGGTCTTTGCAAAGAAATATGAACATTCAAAACTTATTACTACCTCCTTTATATATCTTAATTACATTATCTGGTAGATGCCAATGTATATCTATGAATAGAAAAGTTTTTTTGAATATACAATAACTGTAAATAATTGTATGAGGAGAAGAGCTTGTGTAAACCTGAGTTCTTTGAAACACAGTGTGGCAGGTTCATTGCAAAAACAAATTCCTTGTTATCTACCAAGACAGTAATTTGACAGATATAATGTATTTTTTTCTTTCCTTATAGCTGCTATGCCTGTTTTATTGAGTTTGTGCAGCAAGGTTTTGGTAGCAGCAGGCTACAGGGGTGGCTTCTGTGAGAAGCTGCTAGAAGCTTCCTCTATGTCTGACAGAGTCAATGCCAGATGGCTCCAAGATGGACCTTCTGCTGGCCAAGGCTGAGCCCATCAGCGACAGTGGTAACACCTCTGCGATAACATATTTAAGAAGAGGGAAAAAAGTGCTGCGCAATGACAGCAGCAGAGAGAGGAGTGAGAATATATAAGAACAACTCTGCAGACACAAAAATCAGTGAAGGAGGAAGGGGGAGGAAGTGCTCCATGCAGCGGAGCAGATTCCCCTGCGGTGAAGACCATGGTGAGGCAGGCTGTCTCCCTGCAGCCTCAGGATGTTAATGGTGGAGTAGATATCCCCCTTCAGCCTGTGGAGGACCCTATGCTGGAATCACCCAAAGGAGGCTGACATTAAAAAGGGATTTACTACAAAAATAAGAGGTCAGATTTTCTGGCAAGGTTGTCCTTGCCTCATTCTAGATAGAGACAAGAATGAGACAAAGCTAATCGCAAGAGAATTTCTTCTTCCTCAGGAAGGTTGCAGCTCACAAATGACTCATCCTTTCTGTCTCCAGTGAGGCATCATATCTGTCAGTGTCCAATACCATGGCCAGCAAAGCAGCTTGCAAGTGCGGATCAGCTGTAGCTCATTCTTTTACATAGTCCTTAAGTGCAGTACTTGCAAGGTATAACCGACAAAACTATTTCCCACCGGTGAATATTCATTCTATTTCTGTACACGCAAGCTGTGCTGGGAGCTGTTAATTCTGGTTCAGTTCTACCAAACTTAAAATAACAGCCAGTTCACAGACAGCTTTTTTTTCTTGCTTCTTTGCAGCACAGCCACAATCCCAGGGTTTCCACTAACACAGACAGCCCAATTTGTCACTTCTATCCACAACCGTCAAGAAGGGACATCTTAGATGATAGAGCAGGGAAGATGGGGGAACAACAAAAAGGCTCAGAAATGGCCATTTTTGATCTGATCTTAGCAGGCTGTTCCTGCTCCTTTTTGAACTGCTTGGTCTTGAATATGGAAATGATGGCAAAAAGGAAACTAAGGGGAGGAGAAGTTTCATGCGCCCTTGTCCTGCTTCTCGACTAGTTGTTGATTAAAGTGTAAAGCAGTTTTCTGTACTTGCTGAATCATTTATATGTTGGCAGGTATAATCAAGACACTCATGGGTACAGTGGCTTTTGTCCCAAGCACATGGAGAATAGTTCTATTCAGTAGAAATAACCACACTGATATTCAAATGGAGATATTTGCTATTCACAGATACTTATTCTAATTTCAAATCTTTCAGCAAATCACGAATCATAAACAGGACTACATGATTTTGACACATGCAGCACAAAATAAATGAAGTAATAATGAATAAACAGACAATCTGCATTCAAAAGTAGGTTTGTTCAAGCCAGTATGAACAATAATTATATTCATAGGAAACAGTTTGATCAGAAAGAGGAAAGTGGATGAAATAGCTCAAAACTGTTTCTTCAAAATAGCTTAGCTAGTTCTAGTTTACGGAAAAGACTGAGCTAAAATTTGTTAAAACTTTGATCCCATTAGCTGAGAAGGATTTCATATCACACTTGACTGCTTGACTCCTCAGAACTGCAGCTACCACTCAGCTGGCTTACTACATTTTTTTTACTAATTTGATTCCCTATGAAAATCCTTAAAAACAGCTAATACCTTAAAAATCATGACTCTTTCATATAACTATGAAAACAGTTGTAATCTATACTCCTATTGAAGTGTCTATACAATTATTTTCTTTGCTTTCTTTAGCACAGTATGCATAAAATCTGTTGAAACATTTGATACAAACTGTATCATCAGTCCAAACTATTAATTTTCCGAAATATAGAAGACATGGATTACAAATCATTCTTTGAAATAATATCCTCTTTTTACCTTTCATCATTATACCTCTTGCATAACATTTTAAATATTTATAGTTGTTTTTAATACATGTATAACCTTATATATGAATATCAGTTTGTGAGATGATCTAACTGGTTAAGAACCATCATGATGGAACCAAATGCTTCTTCAAAGTGACACCCCGTATAACAAGGGGAAATAGCCACAAATTGAAACGGGAGAGGTGCAGATGAGATTAGGCAAAGCTTCTCTGCAAGGAGGGTGGTGCTGCAATGGACGAGGTTACATCAACAGACTGAGGAATCTCTATCTGTGGTGTTTTACACACTCAACTAGACAAATCTGTGGCTTACCCAACCTACTAATCTACTGGCAATAGTCTTTCTTTGGATTTTTTTTTGGAGGTAGGACTAAATGGTCTCTTGAAAACCCTTTCAACCAACATTTCTATTACGCCTTTCCAAGATCACTTGCCATAGGGAGATGGCCAGATTGAAACCTACTTTGGTTAAACCTTCTAGTGAAACACGTTTCACTGTAGCTTCTGTATTTCAAGGATGCTGGAGGACACAGACATGAGAGCTAATTACAGCGTATTGAGGAAGACTTCCTTGCATCAGGTAAAATTGCAACTGTAGAACCATAATGAGACTTTTCCTTAATGCACAGCAAGACCAGAACAGTCTCCAGAGTCTCATAGAATAAGCTTCAGATACAAACTAGATTAACAAATTTTAAATGCACTTGTATATACAGAACAATTGGATAGTTATGGAATTTCGGTAATATTTCCATAAACCTAGAGTGAAACTTGAGTTTACCTACTACATCACTTGTCTCTCTGGAACCTTAACTATTTCTTCTTCTCCTCAAACAAAATATAAATTAGTTCAGAGCTCTTTATAAATAAGTGTCCACCTGTAGTCAAAGAACTGTATTCTCTCAGTTCAGTTCTAAATTCTGGTGTTGCACTGCAATGAAGCAGTGAAGAAGTTTCTCTATGCCTGACCCTAAGCTAAATTTTGATATACAACATTTATTATAAGTGAAATTCACCATTCATATTCCTATTTATATGTCCTTGGAAGAGCTTTTTAGCTTGTGAAATCTCATTGTTGTTGTCTGTAGGAAATTGATGTAATTTCTCTTTAAACAGTATGAAGAATAGGGTATCTGAATTATCTGCCCTGAACTGCCACGTGAGTTTTCTTTTTTTCTTTTTTCTTTTTTTCTTTTTTCTTTTTTTCTTTTTTTCTTTTTTCAGCAGAGTGAAGTCCCTCCAGAATGCCCCAAATCAACATAATGTTGAAGTAACTTGGCACGTGAATTTACAAATATACAGACATGTTCCTGTTGAGACACATCCATAACGGTTCCACATGTGAGGCATATGTCAGCTATCAAGTTATTATGACTTAAAGTTGGAATAGATTTTGCTATGTACTGTGCCCATCATTTAAATTGAGCATGTGGATGGAACAATCTAATTCAGTAAGAAAATACACTCTTCTTCAAAGGTATCTATTAAGCTTAATGTGAGAGATCTGCAAAAAGGCATAAAACAATATCTGGAGAATGACATTTTTCAAGATTATAGAAATGTTCAAGAGAAATACATACAACTCTTTCTAATGAATGCTTGGGAGTTGGGGTTTCATCTTGCAAATTAATCCCTTTCCATTGTGGACAAATAGAATATTCGTTTTTTAACAGCTGCTGAACGGAGGTCTCGACAGCTCTCAGTGAAAATACATTGAAGTCAAAACAAACACTCTATTCCTTGAGAAGACAATCAGTCTCTACTGGTGCCTCATTCTGCCAGACTTAACGGAACAGCATAGGGAGTACTTCAGGGTATTCCTTACCTCCAGTGTTGGGAACTGTAGCAGCTATAAGAAAAATAATGAAAAAAACCTTTATCGTCAGGATCATGAGGGAGATGGGATTCTGAAGGCAAAACAATTTTGTCTGAGTCTTGCTGGGTAACTTCCAAGCATTCAGACTCATAATGTACACATGGCTGCTCAAAGTCTCAGAGAGAAGATGAGAATAATTCAGAACACAGAAAAAACAGAGAAGGATTCATAAAGACGAAAGAGAACACTGAAGTGGAATAGTCTTGAATTGGTTCTTGGAACAGCTGCTGAAATTTTCAGGAACAAGTTATCCTGAAAAAAAACAAACAAATAAACAAAGCCCCCAAAGCAAGCTACAGACAGCTGCAAGGCATGGAAGGGATACACTACAAATAAAACAGATTGACAAAGCATGTTTGGGCTACTTAAATGCCAACACTAAACTGATAATAGAATAAAACATTATTGTATATTAACAGACGTATGATAAAAAATCTGAATGATGCTTGATTAACATTTACAAAATGGTATTAAATTCTTCCATAATTAAGTCATAAATCAGTCAGTGTACAAAGCTGATGATGATTTTTTTTTTTTTACCAATCCCATGCTTATACTTTGACAAAAAGTCTGGCCTTTTACTTACTCAATCATTATGTCTACAGAGTGGTAATTTTAAAAGAATCCATGTGTTACAGGAAAATCATAATCTGATATTCTGACTCATGCATGTTTGAGATTGGCAATTCTGTAGGCAGTGTATATTGTAATCCACTCACTATACCTGTCCACTACCCCAAGCCAGTTGTACTTGGACAATGCTTTGAGAAGATCTACAAGATGAATTGTCCAGTGATAGGAATAGCTAGCTGGGGAAATAAATATATATACCTATATTTAAATTAATATTATTTTTCATTTTCACATAAATCACAAAAAAAAATTACTGAAAATATATAGCTCTTAAAATTGCTTATAGGAAATGTCAGTCATCTTAAAACAAAATAGTGAAATACTCTGATCATAGAATTATAGAATCGCCTAGGTTGGAAGAGACCCTTGGGATCATCGAGTCCAACCATCTACCCTACTCTACAAAGTCCTCCCCTACACCATGTCCCTTAGCACTGTATCTAAACGGCCCTTAAACACAGCCAGGGATGGTGACTCCACCACCTCCCTGGGCAGCCTGTTCCAATGCCCTATCACTCTTTTGGTGAAAAATTCTTTCCTAATGTTCAGTCTAAACCTACCCTGTTGGAGCTTGAAGCCATTCCCTCTCGTTCTGTCACTAATTACAACATACATTATCATACAACATACTTATAAAGAAAAACAGAAATCTTACATTACTTTCCTTTTCTTTAGAAGAAAATAATTCCTCCAGAGGGAGATGCTTGAGGTGTTCATATTCTGGGAGTTAGAAATTAATCTGAGTAACAAGGTTAGCAAGCATGGCAGTTTGTGAATGTGAGCTAGCAGATATGTTGTGATGTCTTTTGAAAAACAAATGTCATTCATTAGCTTGAACTGGTACTGATGCCGAATTTGCCCCAAAAGGCGAAATAGAAACTGCTCAGAGACTAAGTTTTCAAGTCCATAAGCAGGAGGTATTTATTAACAACGCGTTGGGGAACTCTCCAGGCCGCCCTGGACAAAGAGTTCCGTCGGTTAGCAATCAGTGCAGCTTTTTTATACAAGTTTGAGTGTAGGTTACATCATCTTTACATGCATATTCATATCTTTACATGCATATTCATATATAGGCGGAGTCTTCCATTTTGGGGAGTCGTCTGGTGGGAGTTCCGGTGCCTTCATCAGGGCGGGGGATCGTCTTGTGAGTCTTCCTCGGGTTAAACTTCTGAACTCTTCCTAATTTGGGTAGTTTCTTGTTGTACTTGGCAAGGTTGGAGTGACCTTGGTTCATCCTAAAATTGCTGAAACTACTACTTCATGTTCTGGTGTTCTTTCCTATGAACTTGTTCTGTTCTCTCAAACAATTTATTACCTTCGTGATTTGGTAAGATCTAGCAAATGTAGCCTGACTGACCACAAACAGGGCCTGCAACTACTCAGAGCTATGATAAGTGACAAGAGAGGAAGGCAGGAATGTAGGGAGTAGTCCTGAGACCAGCACAATGATGTCTTGAAGCGGCAAAACAGTGTTGCCGACCTTGTTGGGAGATAGGGGTTTCAAAGAAGGAACCCAGCTTACATTTTAACTCCTTATTTCTCAAAGACTGCTTCCTTTTGAGAGGTTTCAGTACCTTGGCATCTTGGTTAAATGTCCTTAATGACATTTCTTTATGGGATGCTGGAATCTTCTTAAGGTGATGCTTTAAAAATATTAATCCTGGAGGGAAGTTTATATTTACATAATTTCTGTGACTGTCAAAAATATCGGTCAGACATCAGTAACAATATATCTGTTCTTATATGCAACAGTGGTAACACTCATTATCTAGTTTTTGAAGTTCTCAATGGAAAATAAAAGAAAGGATCATAGTATGAAGCCATCTGATCATCTAGTTTTACTGAAATAGTTACAGAAAAATTATACAGACATAAAAGGAAAAAAGGCTAGTGATCAATAATCAAATGAGTAGTAATCTTCCCATATTCCAATCCTTTGAATTGTTTTTAGCACCAGCCAGCAAATGAAGATTTGAAAGGATTTTTTGACCCTTTAAATTGTAAACAGTAGAGCTTATTACGTATTAGCCATTAATAAACTAATATTTAAGTATGCATTAGTTTATTAATATTTATTAGCTTATTAGATGGCGGTACCTCTGGGAAAGCATGTATAAGAAAGGGCAAGACGCTGTCTACTAGTGAGGGAAAAAGAGTGAGAAATACCTCTGTGAGCACCAAGGTGAGAAGAGCAAGAGGTGTTCCGGGCACCTGCATAGAGATTCCTCTGCAGCATCTGGAGACACCACACTGGAGAAGGTATTTTTCTGCAGCCCATGGATGACCCCACACTAGAGTAGGTGGTTATTGTTTAAGGAAGCTGGAGCCCTTGGAGAGGAGCCCACACCTCTCCAAGAGAGGAGTCCTTGAGGACCTGCAGCACCTGGGAAGGACTCACAATGGAGCAGGTTTATCCTGAAAGACTATAACGCATGGAAGGCAATGTGTGAAGAAGGAGGAGTGGAAGAGGAACTGACCACAATATCTATTCCCTACCACCCTGCACTGCCCAGGGAAAAGTGAGGAGGTAGAGGAGTCAGGGATGAAGGAGTGAAGTTGAGCCTGGGAAAAAGGTAGGTGAGTGGGAGGGGCAGCTCTGTTCAGTTTTGTGTTTGTTTCTCACTGTTCTACTCTATTTTTAATTTGCAAAAAATGAACTAATCTTCGCCATGTTGAGTCTGTTTTGCCTGTGATGGTATTAGGTAAGCAGTCTCCCTGTCTTTATCTTGGTCCACAAGCTTTTTCATCTTATTTTCTGCCCCTGTCCTGTTGAGGAGAGGGAGTGAGAGAGCAGCAGCTGGGTGGGAATCTGACATCCAGCCAAGGTCAAATCCACTACATTTTTTAAGGAGACTGGACAAATACCTCTCAGAAATCATTAGCTCTTAAGATGGAGAAAAAGACTGAAATAATAACAGAAGATTTCTGACATTATAAGATGAGGTGCCAAACAATTGTTCTTTTTCAGACTAAAGGTAAAACCAAGCAAACTCAGCAGGTGTCTCTAGAAAGCAAAAATAGACTCATAGAATGTATTGGGTTGGAAGGGACCTTTAAAGGTCATCTAGTCCAACCTCCCTGCAGTAAGTAGGGATATCTTTAACTAGATCAGATTGCTCAGAGCCCCATCAAGCCTGGAAGGCTGCAATTAAACAAATTTAAATTAAACAATTCAATTTAAATTAAACAAATTTAAACTGAACTAAAAATATGTCAAACAAATGAATTATGCCATCATCACTCTGTATTTCACAGGTTTAGTACCTAATTCTGTACAAGACGAGCACTAATAAGAAATCTGAAGATGCTCAGAAGCTCCAAGTCCTGATTTTACTTTTCAGTCTTCAGTTCGTTTTTCAGTCTTGTACTAACCCTGCTGTGAAGAACACAACATATTTAGAGCATAAATGAAGGTAACTTCAGTCTGACTGAGTCAGCAGTATTGAGTTAAGGGCTAAGAAATAGAATGACTCCTAGTCCCTGTACCCGGGGCTATCCCTATACTGTCTAGAAATGCAACAGTGTCAGCTTTACTTTTGGCATCTATGTTGTATTAACCTCTGTAGCTGTAGTACTTAAGAGTAATACATGGAACTAAAGGAACTAAAGGAAGATATTTTATGGTGCATAAAATCATTATGGTTGTCTAGCCAATACACACAAAAAAAATACTGCTGTCTCACATGTAATAAACTTGTTTAAATTCATTGATTACTGATTTAATATTTCACAGTTGGAGCACATTTTACATGTCATAAGACAGGATTACTTAAAATACAAAAGAAGCTTACCCGTATAATTTAAACACCTAGCAACAAGAAATGGGTCATCTGTTTTAAGCTTGTGACACATATCAGATGTCCTAAGAGCACAAAAGTGTGACTAAAAGTCTCTCATTTAGTCATTAACTGAAACTAAGAGCAAAAAACAAGATTAACGCACTGGACAGATCTAAGGTTCCACAGAGCCATCACCACAGAAAATCAAAACCCAGATGAGCATCAGTGTCACTTGTTTCCTTCAAGGGTCTGAGAAAAGGAAGACACAATTTTAAAAGCCAGAAAGGAAAACAAAGATTTTAGAGCAGAGAGAACTAGTAACAATGGAGTAGCAAAACTGACTTCTATATTAATGGAGCTTACTGAAATTTTGTCTTTAATATGCTTTGTGAACGTTTCCTGAAAAATTGAAAACCTTAAAAATCAAATTGGTAGAACTGCAAGAAACAAACAGGAAACAGAAGAATGATCACAATACACTGATAGAGTCACAAAAAAGTAGCTGCTTAAAATCAGGAAATCCCAATGACAACAGAGCAGCAACATTAGTTGAGTAAAGATAATTTTCTTCAGTTTTTCATATTTCAATCATAACACTGATTAGACTGAAGAAAGAAAACTGACACAGACATAGATGATGCAGTCCTTAAATCACTAACTTTCAGAAATCACAAAAACACAAAGTATTCACTCGTTCTCAAAATTTGCTTGCTAGAGGGAATGTAAAAGCACAAAACGATTATATATAGCCAGACTCTGGTACATTAGAAGGTATTTTACAATAAACTAAAACTGCATTTCTGACCAACAAAAATTAATGTCAGGGAGTATTCCTTATACTGCTAGATGTCCTTGAAATAAATGAACCTGCTATCTACTTTGTTTCCTTACTACTTGGTGAATTGCAAGAAAAATAATCTCTGTTTCCATTCTCTTTTGCAAAAATTTGCACACCTTGAGGATTCCAATCTGCATTCACATGACACAGATGTAAGAAAGATTTCTTCTTCCAATATTTTCTGATTTTTAACATGATCTTTTCCTTTAATAAAAAAGGAAATAAAAAGCTCCATTTCCTTCTTTCTTGACATCACTATAGGAATGCATACAATAATATACTTTCGGTTTTTTCTCTTTTTGTCCATTTGCCTTCCTGCATTTCTCCCATTCCTCTTTCTTTCTCATATGTCCATCCTATACCCAGTGGCTGATTGGAGGCCACTGGGTAATGTAAAATGAGGCATAATCAGGATTACCTTATGATAACTGGCTGAAAATGGTTGAAGGCTCTACAGAGGAATCTGGACAGGTTGGATCAATGGGCCAAGGCCAATGCGATGAGGTTTAATAAGGCCAAGTGCCAGTTCCTGCATTTCAGTCACAACATCCCCGGGCAACGTTGCAGGTTTGGGGAAGAGTGGCTGGAAAGCTGCCCAGCAGAAAAAGCGCTCGGAGTGTTGGTGTACAGACAGCTTAACATGAGCCAGCAGTGTGCCCAGGTGGCCAAGAGGGCCAATGGCATCCTGGCCTGTATCAGGAATAGCATGGTCAGCAGGAGTAGGGGTGTCACCAGGCCTCTCTACTCAGCACTGGTGAGGCCTCACTTCGAGCACTGTGTTCAGTTTTGGGCCCCTCACTACAGGAAGGACATTGAAGTGCTGGAGCGTGTCCAGAGGAGAGCCACCAAGCTGGTGAGGAGTGTAGAGAGGCTGAGGGAACCGGGCATATTTAGTTTGGAGAAGAGGAGGCTGAGGGGAGACCTCAATGCCTTCTCCAACTACCTGAAAGGAGGTTGTAGAGAGGTGGGTGTTGGCCTCTTCTCCCAAGGGAATAATGACAGGACCAGAGGAAATGGTCTAAAATTGTGGCAGGGGAGGTTTAGATTAGATATTGGGAAGAACTACTTTACTGAGAGAGTGGTCAGGCACTGGAACCCTCACCATCCCTGGAGGTATTTAAGAAACGCATAGACGTGGCACTTCAGGGCATGCTCTAGTGCCTGGGATTGTTGATTTTTGTCTGTCTGTGGCTGGGTGTGGTGTGTGTGTGTTGATTTGTTAGTGGTTCTTTTTTTGTTGTTTTTTTTTTTTTTGTGGTTGGACTCAATGATCTCAAAGGTCCCTTCCAACCACGAATATTCTGTGATTCTGTGAAACATATTATCTTTCACGAAAAGGGCCCCAAGAACAGGAAAATAAGGCAATTCGTAAAAGATTTCTGAAACACCTTGTCAATATCTTCACCCCACCACCACCTTCCCGCCACTCTTTTAACTTAGCCATGTTTTATAGTTTCCTAGCTCCCATAAACCCCAGTGTTCTCCTGAGGAGTAACTCTGAGTTATGATAGTTTTCAACTTTTTATCACTTTCTTGGTTTATTTTGTCTGAGTTTACTACTGCTTTTCTGTACTGTATCATTCCATCTGCTCATTCTGGAACAGAATGATATTGGAATGTTTTTGAAGTAAAAATTGAAATTAAAAAGATATTTTGTGGTGATGTGGGCCAGCTGCAGATTGCAGACTGGAGTGTTGGGTTTTTTGTGCATGTGTGCATGTGTTTGTGAACTCAGAGTGGCAGGATGCAATCCCCTGGGAACAGAAGGGCTTACTCTTAACTTGAAATTCCCACATACATACAAACATTCAAGAAATGGCAAGTAGTAGGAATGGTGAGCTATTCTATAGCTGTGCTATGGCTCCGCTGCTATGCAAACTCTTATCAGTGCCATTAATTTATTAATTTTACTACATATTATTATTTTTTGCTTCGTGCTAAACAAAAACATTGTACTGTGTCTTTGTAATGTTGTGCCAACTAAGCTGCACCAATGCCTCATCTCATGGATTCCTCCCCAGATATTTGAGCTGCTTTTGCAGCTCATGGCTTAGATCATCGATAGGAAAATCTTCGAAGTGTAGTTGTGAGTTGTTACACATACCCTCTACTTTTGTCGTAGAAATTGATTTGGTAGAGAAAAATCTATGATCTTTCATCCAGGGCTCTGCATGAGAATCAAGCATTCCCCTTCAAAATCACCTTCGTCTTCAAGCCTTCAAGTCTATGCAGAAGATCCAGAGATCCAGCCTGCCAGCACTCAGTGAAACAGTAGTTCTTGTCCTACTCAAGAAACAGCACTGCTTTATAATGTGTTGTCATACCTATCATGTCACTTCCAAACCTAAAAGAATATTGAAGTTCTGATTCTTCCTCTTTGAGAATCTATCCTCATAAAGTTTTCTTATTTGGAAATATATAGCATGTGTTGTGTTCATCGCGCAAATAAAATTTCTTGTGTATTGTCCTATTTGAATGGTCTGCTAGTAAGACATCGAACTTTATTTTTTGTGGTAACACCATCTACCTCTTTTTTTTTGAAAGAAAGTATGTCTACATTGCATTGCAAGCTCAGATGCAGTTGAACGCAGTGGTGGCAACTGCCCACACTTGAAGCCAGTTGGAAGCCAGCCACTTCCAAATCAGAAACAAAGTAGATACACTAGATAATGTCAAATCTGAGCTAATAAGCTGCAATGAGGAACAATGTGCATTAGCTAAGGCTCATTGTCTGACACACACAGCTTCCAGGCAGGTTAGCAAACTGGCAGGGCAAATTCACACCTGCCTGCAAAACACTGTATAAACATATCTTTCATTAGAGCAGATAATAGAGGTCCTGTTACGAGAGACTAGATTAGACATGAGATCCTATTCCCCACTGTGGCTGCTCCTTCCCACAGAGCCTGATCCAGTGGGAATTCAGCCAGCACTGAATCCTGTTGACTTTGGCTGATATTTTCTAGTTCATTAAGCTTGTCTCGCTATTTTTCTCTCCTACAATACAATCCTATTCAACAAATTCAATGGGATGTGCCATGTAGTACCAGAACTTTTGTTCAAAAACCAAAACATGAGGGATTTTTTATAAACCTTCCATTTTTGGAAATGGGCTTCTGTAAATAAGCATAATTTATTTGGCATTGGTTATGAATGTTAAATCAGTATGTGTTCATCAATCAAAAAATTGCAGAATACATAACTGACATTTCACTTATTTTTTTAACATTATGGAATCAGTGTTGAGTTTCATAAAGCCTAGGTCAAGTTTGTACATTTGTAAAGCTTCCAACTTGTTTGAGCAGGTGTGCTCCTGTCTCTGTTGAGTAGTTTGGCAAACTACTTCCTCGCATTTGTAAATTTGCAACAGATGTCCTAGCTTTGAAGCATATGTGTTATATAGTCTATAAACTGCATCAAATAAAATTATCAGGACACAACAAATTTATGAACTGACTTGCTAAAATTTTGACTATTGCAAAATCCATTATTGCTTCTCTGCTATTGGACATTCTGCTGCATTCAGATTCTGAGAGACATACAAAACAGTACCACTGCTGTGTTGTTGCTTTTTCCATAGGTATAAGTAAGCATTTGTTAAAACTGTTAAAAATGGCAATGTACCAGAAGACATTAGAACCCAAATTTATCTCCATGTGAGCTAATTGGATAATTCTGGTAAAAAAAAAAAAAAAGTACATCTTTCCTTCCTCCTTCTACTTGAACTGACTTGGAAACTACCCTGTCTCAGTAAATAGGAAAATGCCAGATTTTGTTTCCACTTTATTTTTATTTATGTTGTAAATGCTTTGTGTCTTGGTGCTACCATCATCCAGCTAAGATTGGTCACAAGATGCCAGAACACCACAGGCAGTTCATGCAGTATTTGCTGCCCAGATTTTCAGATCCAGAAGGTTTGAATTGGATTCTGGAAGGTATTCAGACTTTTCCTATTTTTTTACTTTTTTTTTTTTTTTTCTTTTTTTAGTTTAAACTGAATTGCCAAAGATTTTGAGATTTACCCACAACTAGTTTAATCCACATTTTGTTTTGTCTTCTTGTTTTGTGTGCATTGTGACTATATAACACATTTGAGACCCAGCTGGCATGATGAATTTTAAAAATCTCATAAATGTCTATAGGAATAAAAGCTATATAACCAGGTTCTAGTATTTGCTTTCACAAAGACTAGTAAGCTATACAATTAACAGCTGTATATGCAGCCTTTTAGCATGGGTGCAACATACAAAATTTTAACCATATTATATTATACATAATATATGTTTTAATCCATATTTACAATATTTGGATTTCCTTGACATTCGAACTGCTAAATAAAGTTTTCAATATAACTTTAGAATGCAACTTTAGTACACATTAATCTTCCCAAAAACCTAGCATCCCACCTTTTACTCACAATTAAATACATGTTTATTGATAAATACTAAATGAAAATAAACTATGTAACAGTTAATGTATTGAATGCATTTCTTCCTTCTCATTCAGTAAGCATATCAGATCTGGCTAAACCGCTATTTCATAAAATGTCAATTTTTCACTGTCAAAATTCAATTTACTGGCAAAAGGACAAAACATTTAGAAACAAGCTAGTCTTATCTTTTCTTACAATAGTGCTCCAAACTTAATAATTGGATTTTATCATTGCTTATCACTGTGTGAGGGAAGAAAAACTAATATGAGGAAAAAAGAAAATAAAAAATAGCATATACTTCAGGCTAGAACATTATCACACTTATTTTAACTTCCAACCAAGTTATCTGAATTACTGATTATTTAGCAAATGGTGAGGCACATTCAAACACATTAAATCACTGAGAGCAGTGACATACTCCATATAACTTAGCACGAAGCTCATAGCGAAAAATATAAAAGTTACTGCCAGAACACCTCTGGAACAGAAAGACAGAAGGATGTTCAGTAGGATTCCTTTCCTCCTTTGCAGCTTTTCCCTGGGGTTCAGGGAAGTTGTTTTTGGCTGGCTGAGTGATTGTGACATCGCCCAGGACAATTCAAGCAGAGCATCTCTGCTGCTCCCACCCTGCATGCCAGATGTATCTCTTGGGTCCAGCCAGCAAATTTCTTCCCACAGCTGATGTTGATTTTGCTCATCAGAGCTGGAGCTGCACAAAAAAATTCCCTTCTCCAGCTTCTGAGAGATGACAAATGAAGCTGGCAATACTCATATCACATAGCATCTGGTTTATGAACTGTTGAGTTTCCTGTTTCTCATTCAGCATTTAGGTGATGTCACATTATGAGAGAAGACCTAAGAATTAAGACTAAATCACATTTTTTTAGCTAATCATCACTCTGCCCACAAACACTATTTACAGTGAATTCACTTTTCTGTAAAATAAGTATAGTCTGTATTGAAGAGGCAATATGGAATAGTATTTGTGGGTATCTTAAAATTTAAAAGTTTTTGTTAACAGCAAGTCATTGCCACCTTTCACATATAGGGAAAGACATAGTCAGAAATAACTTGAATTGGGAAGTAAGGAGTAATCCTTAGTGTATCTCATACCTAGAAGACTGCCAGCTCCATTTGAGATCATCAGTGATGAAGAAGTTAGTTATTCTTTTTTCAAAATGATTTTATAACGTCTGTCGCATTGCACAATTGTGATTTCATTGAGTGTATCTGCTTTATCTTGAATGAAGGTTAGGCCTAAGACATGTTCCAGAAACAATGTCAATCTTGGAATCAATGTTGGAAAATCAATGTTGGAAAAATCTTTCCAGTACCAAATAAAATTCTTCCCTTGACTTTTATAATAGTAGTAATAGTAAGAGACTACAAAACTAAATTAACCAGACTGGGCCATATGACTAGAGGTTCAATGAAATTATTTGATGCATAAAAATCCCCATTTACTCTAAAATGGTACCCTTAAACATGCAATTCAAAGACCAGAAGAAAGCAATTAACAAATTTAAAATCTACTTCAAGCTTAAAAAAGTAATTCTTGTGTATTTCCTGTAAGGTTGGAGATATTTGAACTACTATATTTATTATTGATTTATTTGAAGAATTAAGTAGGTGTGAATTTCTATTTACTGACACAGCCTCATACCCTATGAAATTTACATGTTAAAGTTTTTAGATAAACATATATGTAAAATAAAAGTGTTCCTAGGTACAGAGGAACAGTAGAATGTTTCTCTGGGGACTCAGAAGGAATAAAAAAATCCAGGTAAGAACAACTGATCTGCCGAAGAGAAAAAAATTCCCATTAACCTGAATAAGATTCAGGATCTTATTCAGGTCATATTCAAGTGCCTCAGAGCAAAAAAGATATAGACCACTGTGACACTTTTTACAGTAGATGAATGGGTTTGTCTACAGGTAACATTAAGATATCTGCAAAGCAATGATGTAGCACTCTCTGCACTGCAGTTTCACTGCTTATGTAAAGGAAGAAAGCAGTGACATATGCCAAACCGCATCACCTGCTGGGGACCAGAGTGTGTGTTCCCTCTGTGTGTATGCACACTTGAAAGTAGATGAAGATTCCTGCTAAATGAGTGGTAAGACTCCTGCTGAATTCATCATTTCAGGTTCAGAACCACATAGCAGAAATTAAATAACTTCCCAATGTCCTCCGTGAAATGTCTGATACGGAAGCCAACCTTCTTCCTTCCTCAGACACTAAGGGGGGCACAAGGGACCCCAAAAGCAATGATATCTGTGATTTCCTGAACTGTCCCTGAGATGTCGTGGTGGCAAAACAGCAAATACAACTTGTGCTTTATTGTAGACTTCCAGAGCAGCAAAAAACTCAAGAAACTAACAAAAACAACTAAAAGATGAAGCCTAGTGTTAGGTCTTGTGTTCCCACTTTTCAGAATCAGCCCATCCTAAACTAGCAGCTGTAGCAACACAGATTTCAAAAAAGCAACCACAAAGCAACTTCAAATGGGAGTTGTGCTACCTGAATTGACAGGAAATGACTGGGGAAAATACAGTTATTTGGCAAGAAGTTATCAGTATGAAATTTGATATCTCCAATTTAATAGTGATGAGTAGAAAGTCAACTCACAGAAGTTAAACATCCATCAACAAACAATCCTCAAATCACGAAGCTCGCTAACACAGCAAAACCACTGACAATATTATTGATGCTTGCTTTTCAAAATCTGTCAAGGCAGCAGCAAATTATTTTATTATAAGACAAAGAAGAAATTTTAGGAAGAATATTCACAAATCCCTATAGACATTTCCATTATCTGTCACATACCTGGGAAAGCTGAAAATCTAGGAAGTGAATAATATCTACTCTTATGGGATGATTAGGTGGATTTCGTTGTTACAGTTCTTAAAAGTGTACTTTAACGAACAGCTTGAAATACTATATAGTTTGCATTTATCATAGGCTAAGAGCTAAAAAATAAACAGCTACTGCATTTGTGTTAGTTTGTTGAACTTAAATAACTCATTACTTGACAGATTGTTAGAGGACAGTCTATAAAGTGCTTTGAAAATGAGAACAAATGAAGTATACTTGGTAAACTAGAAGTAAGAAACAAACCAAAGTTAATGCCGTCAGTGACATGCTAGGAAAATCAATAGCTGCAACATGGATGGTATAACAACAGATGCCAGTGTTTGCAGTGCATTTTGAAATCTTTGAAATGTTAGAAAGTTTTCTTTTTAGATGCTAATCAGCTACCACTGTTAATATCAGTGATCCTAACTTGTTCAAATTGCAGAGTATTTCAAAGAAAGAATGCAAATATTTTTGACAGGTAAATAAAATCATTGCATTGTTGATCTTTGAAAATATATTCAACATGTTTTCCTTTCTTATATTATTCAAGCTATACAAAATAACTTCAGCAAAACCAGGAATTTAATTCAAGTCTAAGATATTAAAGAGGCTGTCAGTTTCCTACCACTTACAGACAAGAATAAGTTTCTCTGTGATTTCTAGTGGAATGGCCACATCTCTTATATGCTTATATAATTAACAACTGCGAGTAAAAAAATACACTAGAATACTAATTAAAAAATCAATTTTTCGAATGAGTACTTGAACAAGCAAACTACAAAAAGATAATAACTCTTCCACAACAAAAATTCAAAAAGAGAGAGGCAACATTTGTTTTGCAAAACAGAATTTGTGGCAGTCATAGGCAAAGAGTAAACATCAAGACTGCACTCCAAAATATACTTTGGTTATGAAAATAATGAGTGACAAAATAACTTTGTTAATTTCAAACATCTGACTTAAAAGATTAGACTGCTGTATCACTGTCACATGAAACAGTTAACCACATTTTATTTCAACAGGTTTATTCAAAACATAAAATATATTCCTTTTCTTGGTATTTTATTGAAGAATTATTGTTCATGCTTTAGAGACTGAGCAAATCTCTATGAGGAACCTAATGTAAAGGTAAACATAAAAATAAAATCCAAATATTGGAATCAAAATCTTTTTCAATGTCGCTCAAAAATGGCTCCTTCAAATCAATGTGAGACTTGTGTTTTCAAATGCTAACACAGGCATGATTCCTTCTCTGGTGCATTACTGTGCATCAGCTGCTGGTGTTTCAAATTTTCTGGAAAAGATAACTTAACCACTTATGGCTCTGTTAAGTCATTTGTCTTTCTATTAAGCACTGTAAACTGAAGTACCTCAGAACAGATATAAAATAATCTGTCAATAACAGCATAATGATAATTTTCTACCAATTGCAAGGGAAAATTCTTCAAGAGGTGTTATTAAAAGGCAATGCTTATAATGCTTCCATTATGGTTGGCAAACATCATTATACACATAAATTGACCATTTATTCCATGAAGGTGTGAAGGCAATTGTGGTTTAGACATATCTTTTAACTAACTATTGATGGAAAAATTGAAAACAAATAGAAGCCACTTCTAGTCATGTAACTTATCAATAATATGTTCCTACTCAGCACCAAATATTTCAGTGCACTTCAACCATTGCTATGCAATTCCAGGACAAGTTAGGACAGTATGAAAATAGAGAAAACATTTTCTTTAAATCATAAAACAATACTACGAGATATTCTTAAAACAATATAGTCTCCTATTTAAAGATACTGTTTTTTCTGTCAAGGCTCCTGTTGTCATTCGTTCCTAATGTACGCTGAGTTTGCTACCTATGGATTTTTGAAAAACAGGGAACAGAATGTACACACTGTGCCAGAGGCACTGAATTTCTTACAGTGTCTAACAATTTCCTATTTTTGCTAATACTGAAGATGTCAAAGCTTTTTTCAATTATTCGTGTGGCAAGAATGACACACATAGAGAATTATCAAAGCAATGATAAGACTTAATCTCTGATAACCTCCAAAGATAAAGTCTATTTACAAACAATTTATGTTTCAGAAGGAAAGGATGTACATGAACATTATCTACCAAAGTCTCAGTTTATGTCACCTGTTTAAACACTTGGATATGTGTTTACAGAAACAAAAAAAAAAAACCCTGAAAAGCAAAATGTAGATTACAAATTTACAGTATGTAAAATGTTTTTCCTCTATAAATGTATACATGACCCATACATGCATTTTATACCTTTACACTAAAACACCTTGTTGATTCACTCTTGCTGAGGAAACATAATTTTTCTTATAGGTGCACTTCCAGTGCAATACAATTTTTATGTACAGAAACGTTTTGGTAGTGTCTTGCAAACAGACGACACTAATTGACTTACATGAATCCATCTACCACATACTGAAGTAGCATTTCCAAACAGTTGTCCTTCGTAACTTTTACTGCCTTTAGGTTGAGATCTGATTGTAGCAGCAGGAGGAACAGTAGATCTTCAAAATGTAATCATATTTTTCAGTGGTGTGCATCACTTATTAACTTTTATTTGATTTCCCTCTGGCACCCACAGCTCCAACAAATGTTATCTTCTTGTTCAGTTTTGTCAAGATCACAAACCTGGCAACAAGTGCTGCAGCTGAGTTCTCACCAAATGAACAAACCTTTGAACTGTGCTGTAGCTGCTCAGGTGCAGAGAGTGTCCTGTCCTGCATTAAAATACCTGGTTCAGAAACTGGAATAGCTGAAAGAACTCAAAGGAGAAAAAGAAAATAATAATCTCTGATTTGCACCAGAACTACATTTATCACATCTTTTGCTGCACATTACAAAAGATAAAGCTTTCCTTTCTCCTAGGATGACAAGGGGCTTTACTTGATAGCTTCTAGCTGAGGGTGGGAGTTTGTTTGTTTCATTTTGTTTTGAAGAAGAAACATATAAGCCTATATTAACACAATTATATTTTCTTGGAAATATTTCATTTCTTCTTGGATAATATCAAAAATCTATTAATTACCTGCCTTTTTCTCATTATTGTACAGGAATTAAAGATAGATTGATAACCTAGAGAGACAGATAAAATTTGCAAATGCAACTAATATTCCATTAACTAAGTTTCTGGACATATGATATAAAATTAAAATGAACATGAACTTCAAGGGATAAAAGTTTTTCAGACTGAATCACCTAAAAAGCAAATAATTTTTAGAAACCTTGGCCTTCCAAGTGAATTGAATAAATCAAGACATACCATATGGAATTAATTTGGCTTGTTTTTCTACTCAGAGAATACGTCGGAAAAGGTTTCTCTGTCATTGAAGTTTCTTTATTAGTTCAATTTATTATGATTCTGAATTTAAATTTGTCTGAGGAAAAGGACTAGAGAAGTACTAAGACTGACATACCCTTTCCTCTTTAAGCCATGCAGGAATTAGCTGATGCCTGTCTTATAAAAAAGCAATTGACACCATGTATTTGAGAAGATTGGGATTGAAACACCTGTAAAAATAATGTTCTGAATAACTGAAAGCCTTCTTAGAGATGTTCCTAAAGGACACACATGAAATCTTTTTTTATAAAATGATTCCTTAAATGTTTCCAAGACACAGAATTCTCAAGTATTTTTTCTATAAATGAAGTTTGGAAGCAATTATGGTTTGTTGTTTTGATTTTTTTCCACATAAACTATAAACTTCTTGACTCCTATGCATTATACTCCCCTCCTCCTTTCCACAGTCTCCCCCTGCTCAAAAAAAAACAAATAAAAGTGGAAGCTAGTACACTTTACTGTATTAGAAGTGGTGTTCAGGTTCCATTTGCTGCCATCAATAAAACTTCAGAAATACCAAAAAAATCCCAATAAGGATTATATTAGAACTATATCATATTTTTCTGAAGAATTCTTCACATACTTTCTACATACATTAGAAAGAAAACCACCAAAATCCTCATAAATTCAAATATACTCAAAGACAAGCACTTGTCTTGAACATCAGATCCAGGTACACTAAATCAGAGATTCCTGTTGTGTAGGTTTTGTTGTTATTACTTTTTGTTTTCTTGCAGTGGGAAATTAAAACATATAACCAAATATGACATAATATTAATACTAATATGATGGGGAAATTGCAGCTCAAATTTTCTCACTGAAAGCTGAAGATTTAGATTAAAGAAAATATTTGTGTATACATGCCAAATCCTTTATAGTAACAACTTTTTGTGCTAATACCACCAACACTGGGAACTGCAATAGTGACTGAAAATTATGATGCAGATGCTATCAAATTCTCAATCCATATTTAATAACTATAATAGAAATAGTATCTACCTAAAATAGTTCCATGGCACTTATTATAATGTTGTCTGAATGTCAATATATTTGAATTTATGACACGTGTTAGGGAAGAAAGTCATTGTCTGTAACCATAAGCAAGAAATAACTTCCAAGGCTACACCAAGGGGAATATATTGGGTCACTTATTAAAAAATAAAACTGTAACTAGGCAGTGACTAATGATTTGCAAGTTTGTTGGTGGCACCAAGCTTTGTGGCACAGTCAACATACTGGAGGGAAGGGATGCCATCCAGAGGGACCTCGACAGGCTTGAGAGGTGGGTCCGTGAAAATCTCATGAAGTTCAACAAGGCCAAGTGCAGGGTCCTGCATGTGGGTCAAGGCAATCCTATGGCTTGAGAGCAGCCCTGAGAAGAAGGACTTGGGAGTGTTGGTGGATGAGAAGCTCAACATGAACCAGCAATGTGCACTTACAGCCCAGAAAGCCAACCGCATCCTGGGCTGCGCCAAAGGGAGTGTGGCCAGCAGGGCGAGGGAGGTGATGTCTGCCCTTCTATTCTGCTATTGTGAGACCACACCTGGAGTACTAGGTCCAGCTCTGGGGCCCTCAACATAACGAGGGCATTGATCCATTGGAGTGGGTCCAGAGGAGGGCCGTGAAGATGATGGGAGGGCTGGAGTACCTGCCCTATGAGGACAGGCTGAGAGGGTTGGGTTATTCAGCCTGGAGAAGAGAAGACTCCTTATAAAGAAGAGAAGACGCTCTTTGCAGTGGCCTTCCAGAATTCCATATTTAATAACTATAATAGAAATAGTATCTACCTAAAATAGTTCCATGGCACTTATTATAATGTTGTCTGAATGTCAATATATTTGAATTTATGACACGTGTTAGGGAAGAAAGTCATTGTCTGTAACCATAAGCAAGAAATAACTTCCAAGGCTACACCAAGGGGAATATATTGGGTCACTTATTAAAAAATAAAACTGTAACTAGGCAGTGACTAATGATTTGCAAGTTTGTTGGTGGCACCAAGCTTTGTGGCACAGTCAACATACTGGAGGGAAGGGATGCCATCCAGAGGGACCTCGACAGGCTTGAGAGGTGGGTCCGTGAAAATCTCATGAAGTTCAACAAGGCCAAGTGCAGGGTCCTGCATGTGGGTCAAGGCAATCCTATGGCTTGAGAGCAGCCCTGAGAAGAAGGACTTGGGAGTGTTGGTGGATGAGAAGCTCAACATGAACCAGCAATGTGCACTTACAGCCCAGAAAGCCAACCGCATCCTGGGCTGCGCCAAAGGGAGTGTGGCCAGCAGGGCGAGGGAGGTGATGTCTGCCCTTCTATTCTGCTATTGTGAGACCACACCTGGAGTACTAGGTCCAGCTCTGGGGCCCTCAACATAACGAGGGCATTGATCCATTGGAGTGGGTCCAGAGGAGGGCCGTGAAGATGATGGGAGGGCTGGAGTACCTGCCCTATGAGGACAGGCTGAGAGGGTTGGGTTATTCAGCCTGGAGAAGAGAAGACTCCTTATAAAGAAGAGAAGACGCTCTTTGCAGTGGCCTTCCAGAATCTCAAGGGGGCCTACAAGAAAGCTGGAGAGGGACTTTTTTATAGGTTCATGTAGTGATAGGATGAGGGGTAATGGCTTCAAACTGGAAGAGGGTAGATATTAGGAAGAACATTTTCACTATGAGGATAGTGAGGCACTGGAACAGGTTGCCCAGGGAAGTTGTGGAGGCTCCATCCTTGGAAGTGTTCAAGGCCAGGTTGGATGGTGCTTTGAGCAACTTGATCTACTGGAAGATGTCCCTGCCCATGAAAGGGGGCTTGGACCTTGATGATCCTTAAGGTCCCTTCCAACCTAAATCATTTTATGATTCTGTGGTTTCTGCAAGTTCCCATCCAGGAATGTCTGAGCATGGAATGAGGAGATTGAAGACTGTCTTTTATGCCTATGTTCCTTGTGATTAAATAAATAATAAATGGATTAAATCCATCAAGGGTCAGCCTAATGTTTAAATCAAAGAACTCATATATAACTTTTCCAATTCCTGTAAGGGTTTTACACAAAATACCACATTTTCTTAGCAATTCTAAGGCAATTAAGAAATCAATGATTGTATCAAAAAGTATCCTGCCATAGAGTTAACCTTACAGTTGCAACAAACTTCCAAAAGGAATTCAAAGCTACCACATGTATGGGAAGCTTTGTCTAATTCCTTTCCGTTATTAAAAATAGATCTGTAATCCTGTGCTTTCTATGTCCCAGTATTGGGGCCAAGAAAAAAGCAGACAGAGCCTTAGTAATATCAGAATACTGTATGTCTCTTTCTTTCTTTCTCTGTCTCCTCTTTTTTATCTTTAACTACTTGAAGACTGAAGAAAGACAATTATGAGCAAGGAAGTGCACTTATGCAACTTTTGAAAAATATAACCTTTAAAGTCCAGTGGTGAATACATGAGTTGTACCCACAGTTATCAGAGATGCTCTTATTTTTGTCATATTTTTTCACCCCTTCCATTTAGATGGGACAGCAACTGATTACAAAAATACAGTTGCAGGACAAATTTTAAAGTATGTATGTCTATAAGATTAGTGTTTATTTAAATTAGTTATAGAGTTTGCTGTATATCCAGTAAAGTTTTAAAAATCAGCTGGTGGTACTTGCTCTTCCACAGCTCCAAAACAAAACACACCTCCAGATGCATAACTACTCTATTAACTCAAAGTCTTACAACAGACTGGAAAGGACCTTCTCTTAAGAAGTGTGAGTTGTTTTCAGCAGCAAGAACAATTGTGGATAGTAACCATACCCCATTCAGGAGATTCAGAGGACTCTGTTGTCTGAGAGATAGCAAGATCACTCTATCTTCACCAGTGAGTATTGTCTTTTATGGCAAGGAAAAAGCAAAGTCAGGAAAGAAGTAAAAATTTTCCTTATTATATTTCTCACACAAAAATTGCCAATTCTCTACCTAAAGATAAGCCAGAAGAACTAATAAAATTATGTATTAAACTTCAGCACCTGCTATCTCTCTGATGGTATTTCCTAAATATTTTCATAAAGTAAGGTAACTTATTCTGCACATGGTGCTGTTCTACCTATATCTTAATAGCAATGTACCATAAATAGAGCAAACTCTACTTCATGTGAAAACACACTTAGTGCGTATGAATGACATGACCAGTGTCAACAGGGAGGCTCGGGTTTAAACCTGAATCCTGACTCTTCAGTGCTCAGTGCTGTGAGCTCATGTGAGTACGCTGAACTCATTAAATGTACACATTTGGGGTTGACCAGCCCAAAAGAAAAATCATAGTCTAGGTGTGGCAGAGAGGGGAGAGTGACTTGGTTGAACATGTATGATTTCTGAAGGGACCTGATAAGTGGGACAGAGGGCCTCTTGCTCATAATTTAAGGCAGTGCAAAAGCAGACCCTGCCTGAGGTCAGCCACGCTGGGTGAGCATGAGTGCTAGCAGATCAGGTATAAAACTGCGTGCAACAGTAAGGCCAAAGGTTCAGCAGGGCATGCTGCTTAAGCAAAGCATGGATACAATTAAAGCAAACAGGTCAGATACAGAAGATACTTCATTTGAATACATAAATGTTTCAGGCCCGCACTGAGGTACAGATGGCAAAGAGACCATAGTCATACTCTCCATGCTACAGAGGTCAGAACAAATGCCTATAAAATTTATCTCCATGACTGACGTGGAATTGCTTAGGCTGCTTTTCACATGAAGAAAACGGAATGGAAACCTGTTTCCTTGGTTTTAACTCTCTTGCGGAAAAGGGAACTTCCCTACTTTTCCACTTATAAGGAAAGAAAATATCTAAAGAAAAACTCTTGCTTGGCATGTTTTTATACCAGCTGAAAATATTTGGTTCCTTAGCATCTGGAAAAAAGAGATTTGCTTGTATGAATTTTTTTCTCTGCATTTTAAAGAATCACCATGCATGACCATTGCTTTTCATTTCTTCCAGAAAACTACCATTCTCCCAGTACTTTTTAATTTATTTTTTACTACTACTACTTTGTGTTTTGATGCTACAAACATTGCTCCTTTCTTTCTTCGAGTTAGATGATTTTTGTAGCAGCACACGTTTATCTGAGGAGTAACAACTGATCATTTGTAATCCTTGCCTATTTCTATATTGTCAACCCAAAGGCACTATGACTTTACTTTCTAAATGCTTCCTTTTCCTCTGCACTTAAGGTAGTATCTTCTAAGCAACACAACTGCATTCTGTGCATCTATAAAGCTCCCTGTGTGTTGATATGCACATTTTTCATGGCAAAAGCAGTGAGTGTGGCATCTCAAAAGTGTTCTTTTGCACCTGTCACAGAAAGAATAATAAATCTTACTGTTCAGTCACAAAAAGCCATCAGGTTTCATCTTGAAACCTAGCACTGGTTCTTTTTCAGATTATATGGAATACACATCCACTTGTCTCTTGGCTTTACAAATGTTATATGACATCACTTTGGGCTGCTGCTAGGTAGAATGACACTTACTGAATCAGAGAAGGTGGTGATTGTTCTTATATTGGAAGTCTGAACTGCCATCCAATATTTTTCCATAGTATCAGTAGGCTGACGGCCGGACTGGTTCTTTGAAGCTCCAGCATCTAGCCAGGCAGTCCTGATAATATCTTCCAATTTGGATTCGCACAAGGAGAGAGATCTTGACAAAACTTTTGGTCAGTCAGCTATGCACTCCATATGCTTATAGGGAGCTATTCTTCATAAATTTATTTTCTCTAATTTCAAATTTCCAGTTTCTCAATTTATTAACAGAACTCTCTGCTTATTGTCCTCAAAGGGAATGGCTAGGGTCTGGTAAAGTTTTCTGGTTCTATACAGGAAGCTGAATGATACCTTCTTTTTCACAGCTACTAAAGGTTTTATAAACCATACTTTAAGCATTACATAGAAGTTTAACTAAGTAAAATATCCTTCAAATCTGCCTTTAAAATGTCAGTATATGTTTTATCTGGAATTCTTCAAAATAGAATGGATTAAATTTTTACAGCTTTAGTCTTAAAAAAATTCCTGCTCCTTCAAGACCTATTTGCATATTTTAAAATAATCTTCATATGAGACATTCCCCAGAGAAAACAAATAGTGGTCTTTTGGATATGTACCAGAAACTGCGGTGACTCTTGCTCCTGTGATTGCCCTAACTCATGTCTGAGAGAGTTGCTTTCTGTCTGTGAATCCCAGTGAATTCTCGTTCTAGTGAATCCCTAGGTATTTGCTGCCATGTAAAACAGTGTCAGTAATAGAAACCAAGTGTGCCTACAGCTGTCTCATCTTTACTCCAGTGACTACAGCGCTCTCCCAAGAGACAAGAGGGATTTACTGAGATTTGCCATACTGCTGGAGAGGGCTACATAAAGTGTGTTATTGAGTAGGATGGGACTTCGCTGTGTCTTAAACTCTGATTGTTCTCCAGTTTTTCAGAAAAGAAAGAACAAATTTCTGAGCCCAGAAGGGTTCGGACCTCTGCACCGAAGAGACTTTGCTTCCTGCTTACAGTACCTAGCTGTTAGCAAGAAACAGGACTTGGGGGACACCTCTACCTCAGCACTCCTGGGGTAACTTAGATGGAACTATCCTGAAAGTATAGGTAATTAACCAGAGAGGTTTACCTGAGGAGGGGAGAGGAACATGATGGACAGATACCCACAATACTTGACAGGGATACAAGTCAGCGAAGAGAGGAATCATTTGGGCAATCCTGTTTGCTGTGTCTAGCTGATACCGAATTTATCCTCTATATTGGCAGAGTTACACAAGAAAGTATTCACAGCCCTGTTCAGCCTAAATTCAAGTGAAAGCAATGCCAAATGCTAATTTTTAAAATATTTAATAGTTTCTGTAAAAAGTGACTTCAGGAATTGATAAGTTACCTCTATTCCTAATATATGATGGACTGACAGACACACTGCTGTAGGAGTAATGCAGGTCTGTATTCTCTTAGCTACTGGAAACACTGACTTTTAATAAAACATGGGTAAGGGCAATGTCAGAGCTGGCCTTTAGCTGGACAAATTACATGGAATCACATATAAAACCTCACTGTCAAGAAGTAGTGTGTATGTGTGACAGGACTAATAGCTCCTTTCCAGTATTGCAGAATTCACACATTGTTTCCTGATCCATCTGCTTTATCCATGAAAAAAAAAATAATGCACCCATTCACTTTTTTTAGGTTATCTATCAATGTATGACTAGCAATTTATTGGTCAATACCAAAACTGCATCTTAAAAAATCACCAAGGTTAAAAAAAAACCCTCTTGCTATTACTTTGCCAAATTTAGACAAGGCATGTTTATGCTTAGTCTAATCTTCTACATTCAATTCAACAGCAACACAAGGAACTAGAAATAAAATACTGTGGTATTATGAAAGTATGTCTAATCATAAAAAATGAACACTTAGTGTGCAGAAGAATGGTGAATATTCAAATGGTATAGAACGGTTTGAAACTGATTAGCAGAATTGCACTTTCTGACATTTTGTACACCTTTATGTGACGAGTACAACAGGCTGCTCTATAACATAAAACTAATTTTTAGATAGGATTTTATATTCATTCTATCGATTGACTAATCTTAGAAATTAACCTATTGTTTATTTACCAGGTACACAAAGAAACCTAGGAATGTTTTCAACAATGAGAATACAGAATACACTTTCAGAAAACTAAACTAGTATTCTATGTGATATATTTATGTTTTTTCGTATTTCCAGTAATAATTATTTCTGTACTGAAGACCTCTTTTTTTTTTTTTTTTTTTTTAAACTAGGTAGCCAGTGGAGAAGAATGCAAGCAGCAGCTATTGCAAGTCTACAGGCAGGAAGGCTTGACAGCCTGAAAACGCACAATACAGAGCATTTGGAAGCCCAGAAAGCAGCCTTCCTCCTCTAGCTCTGGGCTCTCAGCTTTGTTCCACACCAGTTCCCTTTCTCTTATTTTTTTTTTTTTTTTTTTTTTTTTAAATTACAACTACTATATTTTTCTTATTGTCTGATCAGTTCCATGTTTCCACTGGAGCACAAAAGCTACCACTGTCCAATACAGAAGCAGTTCAATAAGGGACTGATCAATTAATGGCTGAAAATCTAAAACCAGGTTATTATATTAAATATAAAGAAATATGCTAGGGTTCCAAACAAAATGAAATTTAATAAACTTTATGACAATCCAAGTCTGCTGCTTAGACTGTTATAAATTGGGGCATCTTTGCAGCAAATAGTAAACACTTGTATATTTTCCACTAACACTGATTTTGCTTCTGCTATTACATTACCTACTGTAGTTTCAATAATCCAGTTCATTATCTCCACTAAAGCTTGAAATCAGTAAAACTATTAAGAGCATACCTAAAGTTCAAAATGTGCTCTTTCTAACAACACATTTTGGGCAACTGATAAATAACACTGTTGAACAAAGTTTTTGCTTTGTTCTATATGAGTGCTGATACACTGCCCCACTGTTCTCTTTTTCAGGATTTTAATCTAAATATCACTGTGAAGACATGTGAGCTTTTCCTTGAGATAACTTACATTGGATTGCTGCAAGTGTTTTTCATTGTAATACAATGTCCTCAGTAAGAGAGAAGAACAAACGCATCATTTTTTGAAATCATGTCTTAGAGCAGGCAAACAATAAGTCTTCTTTGAAAAGGAAACAAAGTGCTACAAAGATAGGTCTATTCAAAGACAGATAAAAGGAATATTCTTTTTGTCCGTTCATGAAAACAAAGTGAACTACAACTCCAGTAAGACAATTTTGGTCTGAAGTTAAACAGTCTCAGTCCTCTACATGAATATAGTTTCAAGTTGCCAAGTAAAAACTGCTTTCTTTTTCTTTGATTGTTAAGGAAGAATCAAATTAGAAATGCTGTTTTGTTTGTGATATGAAGTTTAGATGGATGTTATTTGAAGAACTTCCTCCTTTTTACTCCTGAAAGGCAAAAGAGAGGAAGATCTTTCAACTAAATAAAATAAGTTATCTTTTAACATTGATTATGCACAGCTGAGAATAATTGTTTAAGTCTAGCGTTTGTTTAGAAGAAGTTTTCTGAAAGTTAAAATATTCACTATAAGGTCAACTTCATGCAGAACAAACACTTATTCATTAATTCATGCTTTTCGTGGATAAAAGTACATAAAGATCACGCTTTGGTATCATTAAGTCATCCCTGAGACTGAAGTATTGTGCTGGTAGTCAAATGCATACATTTTCCCATCTTGAAAAGCCAATCATAAAATCTGTTTTTAGTATAAGAAAAAAATAAAGTGTAATAATTTCAAAGTGTAGCTTACGTATGTTTCTTATTTTTCTAAGCTATGAAGAAGACTTCAAGAAATTAAAGTGGACAAAAGAACAAAACTAGAATCTGATAAGAAGGTACAATAAGCTTATCCAAAGCTATGTTTTGGTGTAAACAGGAAATTAATTTTTAATATTAAAAGTTCCATTATATTCTGAATGCCAGAAGATAATAGGAGGGAATGGTTTTGAATAAATACACCCCTTACTTCATACAGGTAAATATGATCCAATCTGCAAATATATTAATGAAAGATATTAAGCTGAAGATTAGTAAAATGGAGAAGAAAAAAAGAAAAATTATTAATGTTGTAACAATTGGGTTAAAAAAGCTACATTGTCCTTCCTTTTTCTTTGTTTACAGCTGAAATTGCAGTCTTTCTTCATATCACCTATGAGATTTGAAGTTAAGTGCAAAAACTGACATTGTTCTTTATTCTATATCTAGACCAAAATTTAGTAGCATCTGGAATAATTTTGATCTTTGCAAATGTATAAGAAAAACAAAATATCAATCCAGGGCTTTTTCTTTTTTCTTCAAAAGGAAGGATGTATCCTGGATACGTAAAAATAAACAGGAATTTTCCAACTAGATTTACTGGATCCATGCTCTTCTGACGTTCTCTGATCTCTGTGCCCCTTCCATCAACATTAGCTACAATATGCTTTGATAATCCCTGAGTATTGACCTGAACTGCTAGCTTTGCACATTGCACATTGATACTTGTGTTCTTAGAGGGATATTGTATACTGAGAGCTCTTACATTTCTTGTTATTCGCTTACAAAGCTTTCTGATTCAGTAATGCTCTGTGAACACTTTGAATTTTTCTCCAGAGGAGAAGTTTGAAGATGAATATGTATAATAACACATAAAATAATGGTACAAAATACAGTAATTTATTTGAAAAAGAGATATATGAACACTGTAATATGTTCAGAGAAAAAATGAAGTACGGAAATGATTCCACATGAGAAAAAATTGAATATACAAAGTTCCTCAGCTTGTATAGAAAAGATTTAAGTGCATATAATCAAATTCTACAAAATCAGGAAGAGCTAAGATAATCCACCATTCAGTCCTTCTAATAGAAGAAAAAAGGACCATGAAAAGAAGCTAATAGGAGTTTCTAAACAAATCCAAGGAAGTTTTTTCCCAGAACAGGCAGCAGTGTCCTTGAGGAACTTGTCAAAATATATCATAGATGCAATCTATAGACGCAGATACATGATCTGTTTTCATCCTCTTGGATGGCCACAGTTGGAGGTGGAGCACTGGGCTAGATGGAGTCTCACTTTGAACCAGTATGACTGTTCTGGGGTTTAGTTTGAGGAAACAAGATGGAAAAAAAACCCAACAGTTAATATGAGGATATAAAAAGCTATGTTTATGCTTAACTGTACTCCAGTTCAGAACAGTATTTCTGAAATCTTTAATCTGATTGCATCATTTGCAAATTATCATAGTGATCTAGGTATCAGGGGAACAAACCTTTCTGAATATTTCATTTGACCTCTTAGATAGCATAGCACCAAACATTTCATACAAGACTTCATTCATTCATTCAAGGCAACATGTTCAAATCAAGCATGAATTTGATAGCTATTCTTCACTTTAAAAATATAAATATTAGGTTAATATTCTATCTAAAAATGGAATACTCTATTTCTCTGCATTGCATTATTAGACATGACAGTACTCTCTTCTTTCAACTCTAAGCACCATGATACAGTCACATGACCTTGTTCTTACTGTTTCTCAGAAGATATGTATAAGTTATCAGAAGTGCATTGGATTGCCAAGTAGGCATATAGTGTTGTTGATGTGGCCTGTCAACAAGAAATGTTGGTCACAGCACCAAGCCTGTCAGAGTTCAAGGAGTGTCTGGAAAATGCTCTTATATGGTTATATGGTTTAGTTTTAAGTAGTCCTGTGAGGAGAAAGGAGTTGATCCCTTCCAAATCCAGATATTCTATGATTCTATTGTTCTATGGTAACTGCTAAGACAAACACTCAGAAAATAGAAAAACTCAACCTTAAATTGATAGTTTTGCAGTTATTCTTTGTCAGAATTTAAATATTTAAAATGTGACTTAAGAAATAAAGATTATCTTGTAGTACCTAAAAACTAATGTCAGGTTTTAGCTGCACAGTACAAGCCACCTGTCCAACTAGTCTTAAAGGTGTTACTCATGATATTGAGCTGACAAAATTCGGCAGAATAAGATGTATCTTGACTGTTCTGCAGGTGTTTTCTGTCAGCAGGCATATGGTAATTATGGAGTGCATTTCTGAGTGTTTTTTGTTTGGTTTGGGGGGATTTATTTTGAGGGGAAATTTTTTGTAACTGGAAACAACTGTTCTGTATCGCCTTTCAAGCGATTCGCCTTCTCTTCCACCTCATTGTCTCCTTCCTGGTTATTCCTCCCAGGTTCCACTCTTTTTTTCTGGTATTATTAGTTTCCTCTCCCAATCCTCATGGCTTTTTAGCCTCTTTCAGTCTGTCTGTCACCATACATTCTAACTTCCACTGTAGAGGCCACGTCCAGCCATTGACATTAATACCCTCCAAAAGACTTAATTTGGCAGATCAAAGCTAGTAAAAATCACCTGTCCACCTTCAGATTAAATCTTAAGTCCCTGCTTTATAACACAGAGGTTAAAAATTCTCAATGAAATAGATACACATTTTTTAATAGGAACAAAACAACATATGTTCCTCTGCACTGATTCTTAGAAAAAGCTTTTGTTTTGTTTTTGTTTTGTTTTTTATTTTATTTAAATTAATCTTTCGAAAAATTCAAGCTAGGGCAAACATCAAGTCAGAAATTAAAGACATGAAAAATGCAGCTAAAGAGTTATAACTTCATTAAGAACTGGAAGATGATTTGACTGTAAGAACTGGAAAACAGGGTCGTATCATAGAAAATTATGAAAGGCCTTTGTTCTTGGAAAAAATATGGCTTCTCCCTATGTCAAGAACTATATTTAGCTCTGAAGGTAATTTTATGTTATCCATCATTTTCATTCCAAATAAATGAAAGATTAATATGTTAAGATGGTTGAGTCACCATCCCCGGAGATATTTAGCAGACATGTAGATGTGGTGGTTAGGGACATATTTTGGTGGTTGACTTGTCAGTCTTAGGTTTATGGTTGGACGTGACAATCTTAAGGGTCTTTTCCAATTTAAATGATTCTATGATTCTAAGAAATACCTTGCATAATTGTACAAAAAGTCATGCTGAAAAAATTAGAGCAAAACTGGAGTGTGGCAAAAATAGTAAATAACTCTTTAACACTTTTTACTGACAGCAACACTGTAACATTATTCTTATGTTGCTTAGCAATTCACTCAATAAGTTGTTCCATTTGAAATCAAGATTTTCAGTAGCAGATAATAATCAATGTGAATAAAAACACAGTCCTTCATCAGAGAATAAAGACATTGAAGAAATTCATCAAGTCAGACAGTGAAATAAATTTTCATTTCATAATATTTTGACAAGCTAAGAACATACCTTGTAGTTACTATTTAATGTTTCTCAGGAGAACTTATATCTAAAGTAAGGGCAGTTTAGATGCAGTGCTAAGGGACATGGTGTAGGGGAGGACTTTGTAGAGTAGGGTAGATGGTTGGACTCGATGATCCCAAGGGTCTCTTCCAACCTAGACGATTCTATGATTCTATGATTCTATGAAAAAGAAATTAAAGTTGAAAAGAGTTTGCTTATTTAAATCAAATTTATTCGTAGTTGACATGGGTATCACTTTCCTCAATATCTCATTAGAAAATACTATTTTTCAGATGTCATCAATTCATTAAATTATTAGTTGCTATCAGTTTAAGTTGTCAATTAACATATCTTGAGTTACAAACTGATGTATATCCAGCTACTGCTCGAGCTCCTTTCCTCAGCCTGCTACCCTTTCTCCCTTGGTTCTATGTGACCTTGCATATCATTAACGGAAGATATCTATTTTCCTGTAAAACACAAGTGCAAGTAATTTTTTTACTATTGTTTCTACTAATATGGTAACTAATGTTACCATAATGCACTAAGAATCATTTACTTTGAGTCACATGCACTTTTTGATCTGAAGTTCTGTAACACCAAACCATGACATTCTCCAGGATATTACGAGCCCCAGTGTGACTCTGATGACTCATGGCTATGCGATATCCTGCTGAAGCTGCAGACGTGTGTCTCCTCATCCCTTGCAGCAGCTGCCAAGCAGTGTGGTCTGTGGACAGGTGGTAGTTCTCTGTACCTAGGTGTTTCAGTCATGTAATTCCAAGGTAATGAACAGAAGAGTTGTGTTTGCTGATATTTCTATAGAGCCAGAGAGACTTGTCTAAGCTGTATTTGTTCCTTATGATGACATAGAAACATGTTAATTTTCCAATATGCAATAAGCTCCATGCAACTCTTCAAGGTTCATTTGGTGCAGCCTACATTAGCCAGAGATTTCATATGGGTCTAACTAGATCCCACATAGCCTTTGGTCATTTTTTGTCAGTAAGGTCAGTATTATTGGACAATCAACTTTGAACGAAACATTTGAAATGACTTTTTAAATGGAAGATTTTTACAATATAAATGACATAAAGAAATATATCCCTATCCTCTGCTTACTCATAAATCGAGCTTTTCTTTCAGGATTAGTTTCATACAATGACCCATACCTTCTAGGTTGCTGAAAACTTTGCACAGTCCCTGTTTCTGCCCAGAAAATAGCATCTTTCTACCTCCCCGCTTAGCTGCCTGTATATCTGTTCCCTACTCTTTCCGGCAGTGTCCCTGTTCCTTTATGGGATACATCAAGCCAATAAAAGTAGGGATTGGTTAATATAAGTGAGGTGCATCCAAAACTTACATAATAAAAAATAGAATTATTGTAATTCAACTGAACTTGACATTCTAAACTATTTAGAGACCTTAAATATGAAGTGGCCAATATAATATCAACATATAATAACTTTTGAAAAGAGTTTCTAACCCAGAAAAGAAGTTAGCAAATACTGTCTCTTTTTTTAAGGGTTTAGGAGATTACTCTGGAAAAGCAGCTGGGTGCACCATATGTGCCTAGCAAGTTACTTAGCATTTTTCTTTAAGTGGACCAAAATAAAGTGAAAAAGAATGAAAAAACTTAAGGTGGAAAAGTAAGGTATGTTGAGCTTGCTCAATACTCTTTCTGTAATGGAAAACCGTATTGCTAATCTCTAACAACATTCTGAATGTACTGAGAAAAAGTGGATAAAGCAGAAAAACCTATTCATATAATTTATGATGCACAAGATGTTATTAAAAAAAAAGTTGTAATTGTTTAAAACTGTCTAGAAAACTAAGACTTCATATTGAGATTGAAAATCTTATTATTAAAAAGAACAAACAGAAGATACTTATTTTCAGAATCATATGATCAGGTTTGCTGAATGTTGCTCTTTCCTGTGAATTGGCTTTACCATAAGAATACTCGCAAACTACCTTCTCTTTCAAGATCCTTCTTGTTTGTCTTAGTAAGTCAAAAAATATTTAGCAAGTTACTCTATGAGGAATATCAGAGGAACTACTGTAATGTGTCCTTTGTTACAAAGCAAAAGCACTACTGCATTATTTGTGATATCATCTGATAAATATTCATTACAAAATTAAATGCAGAAAGCTGTCATCAGATCTCCAGTAGCATTGATTTTATACATTAAATTTACAGAATCATATTTCTGAGTTGCCATATTGTGTTACACTTGATTATGTCATATAAAAATTCAGTAACATAAAATGCAACAAACGTTTTCATCTCTTCGGGTAGTGTATGGGTAGAGTAGAAGAGACAATCCCTGTTGCTACCATGTCATCCTAAATGGAGAAAAATATTATTGCTGATGCTTGGAAGAGCAGAATGTGCACATTGCTTTTCATCCTCTGGAAGTAAAAAAAAAAAAAGTCTGGCCTCACTGCCATGTAAAAGGAAATGAAATGTGACTGACCACACAGGCAATTTGTGTGGTGTCCTATGTTTTCATTTGTTTTCATACTTCAGACTCATTTAACACTAGTCAGAGTGGAGCCTCTGTGTACGCAGACTCACAGTCTTCTCTGCAAAATCGTATCATCTTACCCTCATGCCTGAAGACGTGATATTGAAAAGAGACACATTTTAATGAGCGTAAACTACTATTTTCCCTGTCAGAAATACCTAAAGTATTATTTTCTACCTATTCCATCACACATCCTAGGTCAAAATCCTGTCTAAATTAAAGAGAAATGGAAACAGGGATTCAAAGTGCAACTGTTGATGGACCCAAAGTCTTTGCAATGTCACTTCCAAAATCCATGTATAGTGCACAGCAGGCACAGAACTATTTACTGCTTCAATTTGTACTTATGCTAAGTAAATTATAGCAAGAGGGGGAAAAAACCCCAAATCTCAGTTAAACTGAAAAGAAGAAAACAAATTAGGCAGGCAAATAGAGCAATCCTGCCCCATTTCAATTACTTAAAGTCTATTTGTACTTGTATTTTTGTTTCACATTATCATGCATATCTCCTTGCCATGTTTTTGCTTTCCCACCTCTGTATGCTATTCTTTTTTTTTTTTACCCTAGCAGAATGCAAGGAAATCTCTCAGGGATTTAAAAGGCCAATAAAACAACTAGTCAATGTTGTTCAGCCTTTAAAACTCTTTAATTCCTGTAAGAAATTTTCTTGAGAAAGAGCTACAAGATAAAGTCAGCAGCAATTAGCTTCTGAAGTGTTCCCTTTTCCAAGTGGTCCACATCGTGCTTATCCTGCAGAAATTGATTAGGTGCATCTTACCGGAAAATCTTTGAGTCTCAACACTTCTGTGTCTATGGCATAAATTGTTCTGAGGCAAGCTGTTTCTTTTTTTGTAAGGGGAAAAAATCAGGAAGAAATTTCTTATTATGAAAGCAAGAAATCTATTTTCTGATAGGACATTTTCCCAAATTACATCTGTTTATTGCTGCTGAGAGACTTTAAATTTCTCACTACATCTTGATAAGATTAATAATCTTTAGATGATGTTAGGAAAAGAGAATAATATATTGTTTTATAAACCTTATCTCCATTTTATGAAGTAGGTATTTGTAGTACATGAATGTGCATATACTGTAATATGAAGGACCTTGCAAGAATTTGAGATTTAAAAAATACACACAGGAACAAGACTGGAAGTAAAATCTGTCCATTCTAATAGATGTTCAGACACTTGCAAAAAATTGGCAATGGCATATATTATATAGCTCCTAGTTATGCTAGTTTCAGAAAGAACACTTAAGTAGAAGGTGAAAAAGTCTCACCGACTGGGATCCCTATTGAGATCACACACATGCAATCAGAAAAAATGCATAAGCATTTCTAGATAAATTATACATGAATCTGAGTAAGCAATTAACAGCTTGATTTGATTTGCTCAATTTAAAGATCAAAAATGTCAGAGCACAACTTATGACACAGGAAAATCAATTCTGTGTTTCTGGGGAAGGAAAGAGAAGGGGAAGCTAAAGAAGATGCAGAAGGGTGTAACATCCTACAACCATTTATTCAATGAGATTTTTTTTAAAGTTGTTATCTAAACAGTGAAAACATTTTTTTAAAGCTGAAGATGCATAGCTAACCAATTAAACACTCATTTCTGTAAGGCTTTTAAAAAAAGATTTTAAACAAGGAAGTGCATTCAGTTCTTCTGATGACTTCATTCATACATGTTCTTTAGCTGAGTCAAACATTTCAGAATAGAGAAGTGATGTTCCTTCATTTCACCTCTACATTCCTGCTCTATACACAAGTCTTTGAACATGAGAATCTTCAGTCATTTCTGGGCCAATTTAAAACTCTCTAGGGTACAGAATAAAAATAGAAAGATTACCTTTTCATTAAAAAGAACTACCAAGCTCACAACCAAACTACAGACCACTCAGCTAAACAACAAATCTTTTGCTCTAGTTCTAGTGGACAATTTCAGCTAACTTTTACTTTTTTGGATATTGCTGACACAGTGGAAAAATTGATTTTTTTTTAGTGTGACACTAACTACCAAGTGGCTTACCAAAACAACCAAACTGTAAATATTCCCCTTACTCCCCACCCCCCTCACCCCCAATAATACAGAAGTGCTAATGAGCAGCAAAATAGTGTTTAGGACAGGCAAACAGCTCATCATTCATTCTTCTTCAATGTATAGACACATTGAACTCTGGGGCACAATGTAATAAAAAACATTTTGATTTTGTTTTCATTTTCCCACAACTCCATTGACCTCAGTGAGGAAGCATTTTCAAAACTTCTATAGCAGTACAAAGGTCAAAAAAAGTTCACAGATTAGTAGATTTACATGACTTCTCATACCATACTCTTAATGTTCCATTCAATTCCCTGTTTATTGTAAAGTGTTGGTAATCTACCTAGTTAGGTATTCCTTAGAGAACAGAGAAAGGGAAGATGGTGCCTTATTTATTTTAATTTAAAGCTATGTTCAAAGATGACAGTTCTAAAGATGATTTAATGAAATGTTTTTCATCATTACATGGAGCTCGTTTTCTCCTTTTGGGTTATTGCCATTTTCAGTGGGGCAAGAAGTAGTTCAGTTACCTTTAAATATGTCTGCTTCCCACCCACCCCCCCCTTTATTTTTTTTATTTTTAATGCAATATCTACCTATCCTCCCTTTTATTATCTACAAAGGAGGTAGAACATTAAAAATGCTTTGTCTTTATTTTTGGAACTGAGAAATAAGTAAACAAGAGGATCTAAACTAGAGAATCTTCAAAAATTACATTTAAAGGCTCATTAAACATTTACAACTTTATGTTTGATATTTAAGTTTGTCTTTGGAACTACAGGGCAGAAAAAGTAATCCTTTATACCACCAGCAGTTTTCTCCATGGAAAAATACCCCAAAACTTTCTGAAGGGTGACCTCATTAAATTTTCCTCCCATATATTGGATTTGATTCATTCCATCTCTCCTCAGTCTTACCAAATAGTACTCTGAGGAGAGAATAAGAGCCCACTTCTAGTAATGATCACAGTTTATTCTTCTGTCTCCTAGATAAAAGATGTGACCTTTGGTCAGATGTGTACTGTTTTTGCGGTGTCCACTGACTTTTACCCTGGATGATGTAAGAGCTGCGGTTTTCTGCATTACTAATCACAAAGATGCATTATGTATTTGTTCCCCAGTTTGAACTCCTGAACTTTGTGCTATTAAAATAATGCTCCTTCCACTAGAATGATAGTTATTTGTACGTTACAAAATTTCCTGTTCATTTGCACATGAATCTGTTTACAGTTCAAATACTTTGATGATCGATGCATCATTCAAATCACAGTTTCCTGTACATGCTGTCAAACTATTTTCTGTCAAATATTTGAGTTTGAAGACTTTTTGCAAGCCTTACAGCATGTTATCCAGTAGGATTGCCTTACACAAATGGCTGGTGTAATGCTGATCTTCACATGAAATCAATAGTTCCAAGTACCATGATGGAGTATCCAGAGCTGATGACCGTTGAAAGAAATCATTCTCAGGATATTTTTGTAAAGCTTGGAGAGAAGAAGAGAAGAAACCGTAAAAGGGTGGAATAATACTGTGTTCTGATTTAGATAGTAGCTGAACTGTGTAGGAATTGGGATTTCCTCATGTGAGAAACAATTATTTCAGTTTAATCCTATAGAAATTTATGAAGAACGGAATTTTCAGAGGAAAGTATTTTGAGTGTCTTTAGGTTTTTATTTTGCTAATAATTTAACAAACTGTATTACAAAACAAGAAAGAAGTTTTAAAAATAATATTAAAGGTGTGTCTAGCCATTTCCTTTAGAACACTAACAAAAAAAAAGATTTTATGAAACTGGTATGTTGACATGATAAGTTTTGCTTCTTCCAAATCAGTATATTCATATGGAAAACCATGTCCCAAGTAATTGACTAAATTTCAGTGTTAGATATTTTTCTTTCTATACACTGCAATGTAAAATTTTTTCAGATTGTGGTTTAACCACAACTGGCAACTAGGACCATGCAGCTGCTTGTTCGCTGCTGACCCTTCTTTGCTGCCTCTCTCTCCCCAATTTGGAAGAGTAGAGAGAAGAGGGAAAAAGGGAGGGGAAGGGGAGAAGGAAAAAACATCATGGGTTTAGATAAAGACAGTTTATTAGAACAATAATGGAAAGTGGATTTAACCTATTTACTATTTATTTTATCACAAGGAACATAGGCATAAAAGACAGTCTTCATTCTCCTCATTCCATGCTCAGACATTCCTGGACGGGAACATACAGAAATCATAGAATCATAGAATGGTTTAGGTTGGAAGAAACCTTAAAGATCATCTCATTCCAAGCCCCCTGTCATGGTCAGGGACACCTCCCACTAGACCAGGTTCCTCAAAGCACCATCCAACCTGGCCTTGACCACTTCAACGATTGGGGCTTCCACACCTTCTCTGGACAACCTGTTCCAGTGCTTCAGCACCCTCATAGTGAAAAATTTCTTCCTAATATCTAATCTAAATCTACGCTCTTCCAGTTTGAAGCCATTACCCCTCATCCTATCACTACATGACGCTATAAAAAGTCCCTCTCCGGCTTTCTTGTAGGCCCTCTTCAGATACTGGAAGGCCACTATAAAGTCTCCTTGGAGTCTTCTCTTCTCTAGGCTGAAAAACCTCAACTCTCTCAGCCTGTCTTCATAGGAGAGGTGCTCCAGCCCTGCTCTGATCATCTTCATGACCCTCCTCTGGACTCACTCTGACAGGTAGGTTCATGTCCTTTGTGTGCTGAGGACTCCAAAGCTGGACACAGGACTCTAGGTGGGGTGTCTCAAGAGCAGAGGGGGAGAATCATCTCCCTCAACCTGCTGGCCAGGCTTCTTTTGATGCAGCCTTGGAATTTTATTTTTCATAACTATCATCTAGCCAAAACACGAGGTAGATCTCAATAATGCATCAGGAGTATATGACATTAACCCATGTATTCTGGAAAATTTAAAAGTGGAATTGGAGAACTTCCAGCCAACTGCATCTGCATCACAGATGGTCATTATGCCAAAGACCTGCTAGGCTGTCTTTGTAACTTCCATCTAGACAAGGGGAACTCTACAGGATACCAGGGCTTCTATAGGATGGCATCCTATAGAGTAACCTGGGAACTACAGGCTGGTGAATCTGACTTCTGTCTCTTGTGTAATGGAAGGAATTGTAACCAGGAGCAAGATCACAGAGGCTGTGGGAAAAGTCTGTTGGGAAACAGACAGGATGGTTTTTGTAATGGAAATCCTGGCTTACTAGCCTGCTGGTGCTGTCATAGAAGACGTCAGTAACCATGTGGATAAGCAGCATCAGATAGACACAATGCATTTGGATTTTCAAAAACCCTTGGCAAAGTTCTAGCCTAAAAATCATCAGGAAACAGTTTCATGGATTGGAGAAAAATTTTTGCTTTGTAGGAGATGTATCTCTTTTTCTCAGATAGAAAATTCCTTAAGAATAAGAAGAAAAGTCTTAAAGATCAAATATTATGATACGGACAAGTCAGAGATTGGGTCACTAGTGGATCGATTTTGGACCTGGTTTAATTAAATATCTTTATAAAAAGGCCTGGATGAGGGAGTTCACAATGTAATCGCCATACCTGCAGATGATTAAGCTCTTCCATTTAGTGCCTTCATAGATCCATAGAATAGTTTGGGTACTGAGGACTCCTGAGCTAGATGCAGTACTCCAGGTGAGGTCTCACAAGAGCAGAGTAGAGGGACAGAATCACCTCCCTCAACCTGCTGGCCAGGCTTCTTTCCATGCAGCCAAGGACATGGTTGGCTTTCTGGGCTGTGAGTGCACATTGCCAGTTCATGTCCAGATTTTCATCCACCAGTACCCCTAAGGCCTTCTTGGAAGGGCTACTCCCAATCCCTTCATCCCTCTTTGATACAGGGGGTTGCCGCAGCCCAGATGCAGGACCCTGCACTTGGCCTTGTTGAACCTCATAAGGTTCACATTGGCCCACTTCTTGAGATTGTCCAGGTTCCTCTGGATGGCATCACATCACTCAGGTGTGTCAATTGCACCACTCAGCTTGGTGTCATCCAAAAACTTGCTGAGGGTGTACTTGATCCCACTGTCTACATTATTGATGAAGATATTGAATAGTACTGGTACCAATATGGACCCCTGAGGGATATCAGTTGTCACCAATCTCCATGTGAACATCGAGCCTCTGACCACTACCCTCTGAATGTGACCATCCAACTAATTCCTCATCCACCAGACAGTCCACCCATCAAATCCATATCTCTCCTAAATTGGAGAGAAGGATTATTTTTTATTGGGGGGGCAGGCATGTCAAAGACCTTACAGAGGTCCAGATAGATGATATCCTTAGCTCTTCCCTTGTCCACTGATGTAGTCCCTCCACCATAGAAGGTCACTAAGTTGGTCAAGCAGGACTTGCCCTTCATGAAGCCATGCTGTCTGTCTCAAATCATCTCCCTGTCCTCCATGTGCCCTAGCACAGCTTCTAGGAAGATTTGTTCCATGTTCTCTCCAGGCCCAGAGGTGAGGCTGATAGGTCAATAGTTCCCAGGGTCCTCCTTTCTACTCCTTTTAAAAATTGGTGCAATGTTTCCTTTTTTCCAGTCACCAAGGACTTCACCTGACTGCCATGACTTTTCAAACACAATGGAGAGTGGATTGGCAACTACATCAGCCAATTCCCTCATGACTCTGGGATGCATCCCGTCAGATCCCATAGACTTACCTGACAAACCAGTGGTGGCAAATGGCAGAAAAACCTCACTGAATGGAATGTGGCAGCAAAATGTTTTCAAATGAGCTACAATGAAGGTGAGTGTAAGGTAACACATACAGCAAAAATAATCTAAACCAGGTCTATGTGACACTGAACTCAGAACTGCAGTCTCAGCTCTGGAAAGTGATCTGTCAGTTTTCTGAAATAATCTGCTCAGTGTTCAGTGGCAGCTAAAAGGCCTAACAAAATGTTGAGTGTCATCAGGCAGGATATTGAGAATAAGACAGATGGTGTTGTTTCACTGCTATATAAAGCCTTGGTACGTTGACTTCTTGAACACTGCATACATTTCTGGTCCTGTTACTCAAAGTCTTGTAACTGGCAAAAGGGAATGCGCCACATACGCAGAGCCAAGAATGCACTGTTTGTTCAGGTATTGTTTTAACAGTCTAAGAGCCCAAATTATCTATTTAATGTAGAAACACCTCATTAGCAGTATGGCTAAAACTGTTAGACAAAAATCCCTTCCTATCACCTACTCCTTTTCTGTGATGTTATGTTTAGTCTTCCGATGCACTTGGGTGCTCATCACAACAGTTTCAGTATTCTTTTTAGGAAAATGGGATCAGAGAAGTCTGCAACAAGTCATCAGCTTCCTGAATTCTTCACTAGGAGACATGTGATATTCATAGAATCATAGAATCATTTAGGTTGGAAAAGACTCTTGGGATCATCGAGTCCAACCATCAACCCTACTCTACAAAGTTCTCCCCTACACCATATCCCCCAACACATCTAAACGACTCTTAAACACGTCCAGGGTTGGCAACTCAACCACCTCCCTGGGCAGCCTATTCCAGTCTCTGACCACTCTTCCTGTGAAAAATTCTTTCCTAATGTTCAGTCTAAACCTAGCCTGTTGGAGCTTGAATATTCCTTGTGGGGTTGGTTCTTCCTCTTCTGCCTTGGGTGTCCTTGGGGTTACTAAAATGTACAGCTTCCTCCCTTCCCACTGCAGGTCTGTCCACGTGCTTGAAAAAGACCAAAAGTTCAGTCCAGAAGGCAATCCTTATTAATCTACCCATGTGAAACACATTTATTTCCACAGGATACTTGGACGTAGGCTGGTGTGCTTTTTTATACTTTCATTTGAAGTGCTTGTCATGGTTTGGGCCAGACTGGTCACTGAGCAAATGCTGGATGCTATTCCCCATCTCTCCCTTCAGGGAAAGGAGGAAGAGAGAGAAAGACACTTAAGAGGCTAAAAGAAACTAAATTACTTTAGTGAAATATTAATAAAGCAATAAAAAGAAAACAGTGAAATATATCAAACCAGTATGTCACCAGCAGGTACCGGGAAATCCCAGACTGGATTCAGCAATGGACGTGAACTGTATTCTAGAACTGGATTTGGGAATGCACAGATCAGATTCAAAGGCAGATGATCAGAGTCCTCCTCAGATGCTGGCCATTGACAAAGAGAGAGCTAACACTTTGATCCCTCAGCTTTTATACTGAGCATGATGCAGATGGGATGGAATATCCCATTAGTCAGTTTTGGGTCTCCTTTCCTGTCTGCTTCTCCTCACAGGTGCAACTCCTCTACACTTTTTTTTTACCAACCCTCCAACTGGGCAAATAACAAGTTAGCTGACCTTGGTTGTTATAGCAATAAGTTTAAGCCTATCTGTGTACCATTCTTTGGTATAAATTATAAACAATCAGGTCTTACCAGTCTGAAAGCATACAGTGTCTGAAAAATATTTTGCTAATTTCAGAGAGTTTAGTCAGTTAGAAGAGGCTTAACTGAAAAATGAAATTACTGAACAGAAAGTTAGTTCTGCTTTACCTCAAACCAGGTCAGTGCTAAAGATATTGATCAGGCTCCAATTACTTATTTTAGATAGGATTATATCTAAGTATTCTAATCCTTGTTCCATCAGGAGGAGCAAAGCAAGGTTTACTTTCAATGATTTAATGTGTCATTTTAGAATTGCATTAAGGGGATGATTTCTTAATTTAAAGATATTAAGCCCCAATTAAGACCCACCTGTAATTTAAAACCCAACATATCTTCAGCTGGGTACATATAAGATATGTGTCAATCTGACTGTAAATTTATTTCTTACTGTCCTTTGGCTTGCTGCTATTTGGAATTTTTTCATTTTTATTGGACTACTGAAATTGAGACTGTTTTGTTTTCATTGCATACAGCAGCAGTGAATACAAAAGTTGTATATTTTTTGCTCTCAGCTATTAAAAATAAATGGAGATGCCTGGAAACTGAGGGTAATGTGGCACATCGAACGCTAATAGTCTTAGGCTCCAACATAAAAACACAAATGCCTCGAATCATAGAACACCATGTTGGAAGGGACCTCAAGGATCATCTGGTCCAACCTTCCTTGGCAAAAACACAGTCTAGACAAGATGGCCCAGCACCCTGTCCAGCTGAATCTTAAAAGGGTCCAATGTTGGGTAGAATCCACAACTTCTCTGGGGAGATTATTCCAATAGCTGATTGTTCTCATTGTGAAAAATTTTCCTCTTATGTCCAATTAGAATTTCCCCAGGAGTAACTTGTACCCATTACCCCTTGTTTTTTCCATGTGATTTCTTTTAAAAAGGGAGTCTCCATCTTTTTTGTAGCCATCCCTTAAATACTGGAACATGGTGATAAAGTCTCCCCTAAGCTTTCTTTTCTCAAGGCTGAACAAACCCAATTCTCTCAGCCTTTCCTCATATGGCAGGCTTCCCTGTCCTTTGATCATCTTTCCCGCCCTTCTCTGGATGGTGTCCAGCCTGTGCACATCTTTTTTGTATAGCAGGGACCAAAACTGAACACAGTATGACACGTATGGCCTGACAAGCACTGAGTGGCATAATTACTTCTTTATCTCTGTGGCTGATGCCCTTATTGATGCAACCCAGAATCCTGTTGGCTTTCTTAGCCACCCACTGCAGCACACTGTACACTCATATTGAGCTTGCTGTCTACCAGGTCCCTTTGCACAGAGCTGCTCCACAGCTGGGTCGATTCCAGAGTGTGCTGCACTCCTGGATTACGTTTTCTCTTACACTTCTCCTTGTTGAACTTCATAAGGTTCTTGTAGAATCATAGAATCATATGGGGTTGGAAGGGACCTCTGGAGATCATCTAGTCCAACCCCCCCGCCAGAGCAGGTCTACCTGTAGCAGGTTGCACAGGAACTTGTCCAGGTGGGTTTTGAATGTTTCCAAAGAAGGAGACTCCACCACCTCCCTGGGCAGCCTGTTCCAGTGCTCTACCACTCTCACAGTGAAGAACTTCCTCCTCACGTTTAGGTGGAACTTCTTATACTCAAGTTTGTGCCCATTTCCTCTTGCCCTGTCACCGGGCACCACTGAAAAAAGACCAGCCCCGTCCTCCTGACACCCTCCCTTTAAGTATTTGTAAGCATTGACTAGATCCCCCCTAAGCCTTCTCTTCTCAAGACTAAAAAGGCCCAAGTCCCTCAGCCTCTCCTCATAGGAGAGATGCTACAGGCCCTTAATCATCTTTGTGGCCCTTTGCTGTACCCTCTGCAGCAGTTCCCCGTCCTTTTTGAACTGGGAGGCCCAGAACTGGACACAGTACTCCAGATGGGGTCTCACCAGGGCAGAGTAGAGGGGCAGGATAAACTCCCTTGACCTGCTGGCCATGCTCTTCTTGATGCACCCCAGGATGCCATTGACCTTCTTGTCCACAAGGGCACAGTGTTGGCTCATGGTCATCTTGTTGTCCACCAGGACTCCCAGGACTTTTTCCTCAGAGCTGCTCTCCAGCAGGTCAGCCCCCAACCTGTACTGGTGCTTGGGGTTATTTCTCCCCAGGTGCAGCACCCTACACTTGCCCTTGTTAAATTTCATTAGGTTTCTCTGTGCCCATCTCTCCAGCCTGTCCAGGTCTCTCTGTATGGCCGCACAGCCTTCTGGGGTGTCAGCCACCCCTCCTAGTTTTGTGTGGCTGACACTGAGTATTTTGAGTACACTGTGCACAACAATAGAAAGCTGGGGCAACTACAAGAAGTTTAGAAAATGTCTTTGATCTTGCATCTTGCAGATTCAAATTGCATAAGGAAATTAAATTAAATCGAATCCATTAGTTTCCAGTTTTGAGACCAGGATGTCCTGCGGGACTGTGTCAAAACATTTTGCATAAGTACAGGTAGATGATGTCTGTTGCTCTGCCCTTGTCCACCAAGTCTGTGGCAGTATCGTAAAAGGCCACCAAATTTGTCAGGCATGATTTGCCGTTGGTGAAGCCATGTTGGCTATCTCAAATCACCTCCTATTTTCCATGTGCAATATGTGCAGTTTCATTTAATTTAATTTCCATGTGCAATTTGAATTGGAACTTAATGATCTTTAAGGTCCCTTCCAACTCTAACCATTCTGTGTTTCTATGATTCTGTGATTCAGGCTGGAAGAATCAAGGTCAATGGCAACCTATTATAGTGTGACTTCAGCAGTCTCAGCACTGCTATCAAACATCTGTTTCATTTCTGTTCATTTTTAGGGACTTACTTCTCTCCCTTTTTTGTCACCTTTCTAAGAGGGGACGGGAAGTCAACTGGGTGTTTGGTTTTTTTTCCTGTTGCAATGTTTCTTCAGTGATTCATGCTTTAGTTCACTAATTTATTCTCTAAAACACAGAACAAAACTTGTCCATCAGTAATTGAGATGGATCAAATGGCAATGACAACAAATTGATCTATCCAGAAATCTGATTCATCATTTCACTAATGTAGAGATTACAATGCGCACTTACTTATCCAGCCAACCTGTGAGAAGATAAAACTGTCATGGGAAAACCTCAGTGTGGGCAAACAGCAAGCAATCTAGTTTCTTATCCAATCTTGTGTCAATGTCCTTCCTTGATTTTTTTTTTTTTTAAAAGATGTGGCAAGCATTATATTAAAAACAAGTGCTGCATTTAAAATTCTCAGGTGGCTAATGTTTGAAATAGAAAATATTATCCTGTCTCAACATCAGATAGTCTGCATTTATTAAGGAATGTGAAGACCTCAGACTTTCAAAAATGTGAGGATACACTCAGCGTTATGTATGTGAGAAGACTGAACTCTGACACTTTAATGAACATACAAAGCAAAGAAGCTGTGGGAACATTTCTATGACTAGGGTTGTGTTATGAGAAAAAGCCAGCCACCACTCTGATAGGAAGATTCAAGAAAAGGGAAGCTTTTAATGGTCAAATGACACAAACAATATCATTATGACTGTCGTGGCTTAACCCCAACTAGCAACACAGCCGCTCACTTACTCCCTTGCAGCAGGATGTGGAGAAAATCAGAAGAGGAGAAGTTAGAAAATTTGTGGGTTGAGATAAAAACAGTTTATCAGCTAAAGCAAAAGCAAACCAAAAAATGAATTCACTGCTTCCCATTGGCAGGCAGGCCTTCAGCCATCTACAAGAAAGCAGGGCTCCATCACTTCTGATGGTTACTTGGGAAGACAAACACCGTCACTCCAAACATCTTCCCCTTCCTCTCTCTTCCCTCAGCTTTTGTTGCTGAACATGATGTCATATGGCATGGGATATCCCTTTGGCCAGTCAGGGTCAGCTGTCCTGGCTATGTCCCCTCCCAGCTTCTTGTGCTCTCCCAGCCTACTCACTGGTGTGCTGGTGTGAGAAGGAGAAAAGGCCTTGACCCTGTGTAAGCACTGGTAGCATTAACTAAAACATCACTGTTTTATCAACACTGTTGCCAGTAGAAATCCAAAACATAGCCCCATACTAGCTACTATGAAGAAAATTAACTCTATCCCAGCCAAAACAACACAATGATAAATAGTTAAAATTGTGCTAGTTCTAACAGTAACATCATATTGAATATGGCCTGTCAATAGTTAATTTTTTTTAATATGTTGTATGATTATGAACATATACATACCCAAAAAGAAATTTCATTAAAAGACTGAAGATACAAGCAGGCATTATTAGAGTTCTTTTGCAAGCCAAGCAGTTTCATGAGCACCAGAATTAATGAAGCCTGGTTTCCTATAGATTTGTGTCTCAAGGTTGATTTGTGAGCCCTGACTGATGAGTTCCTTGCAGCATTAAAGAACTCTGCTGGTGTGGATTCTTTCTTACAAAAAGTGAACTCCTGCCATAAGCTTTGCCTTAGTTGGGCACATATGTGACAACATAGAAGATCATCTCTTGAGCCACTTCTATAGCCAAAACTTGCTGAAGCTTAATATCAATGAGACCTCCACACATTTCTGATAGCTTGCTTAAAATGAATTATTGAGTTTAAGAGTTAAGTGGTGGAGAGTGGAGGGATAAAGGTAGCTGCTTTTCCACACCTGGACATTAATATATTGTCATCAAAACAAACAAAACCATGCCAATTCTGTCCATTGTTTTCCTTCAAATATATACCTATGCCAGATAAATCAATTAACATTAGCAATGTGTACTGCCCTCCTAAGTATAACGCAGTACTCTTTTTCCAGTTAGGTACAAAGAATATTTTGTTGGCTGTTCCTGTAGTGTTACCACATGAGACAATTTTGGTTTATTTTTTTCATTTCTCTAAAAATATTAAATATACTTTTCCTCATTCAAAATGAAGACTGCAAATTATTTTATTAGGTGAGGTAGGCATATTCAAAAGTACAAAAAAATCAATGGGCTGTCTGGCACTTACCAATTCTGCTTCTGAAAAATCACCGCTTCAGTGGAGTGTGTCAACCTACAGCAGCAAACAGTGGTGGGGAAAAAGTCAAAACGCTGCAGAACTTTTATATATCTGTAGACGTGCAGAATTTTAGCATATGGCAAGGTTGTATTCATTATTTATTACCCATATGTGTTGAAATACAAGCAAAAAAGAATATTGTGTGATTTTTTCTTTACTGCTCAAGAGGGAAGAATAGTGTTAGTGAAGGAAATGACATTTATTCTTAGCTTAGGAATTAATTCATAAAACAAAACAAAAATCTGCCTGAAGAATAAGTGTGCTGAAATCTTTATACCAAAAAATCTATTTTTCCATCTTTCCTTAAATTTCTACAAACACTGCCATCTCCTGAAATAATTCCAGTGTGTGAGCACGTCCCCCATGTTCCCCTCCCCCCAACCCCAAACTACATGCTTTTGTAACTGATTTCTGTTTGGTGCTTGTTTAGACACTTATTCCTGAGGTACACAGATCTCCAGCCAGATTTTCAGCTACCTTGATGAAAACCTGACTAGCCACTTCAAGAATTCACAAAATTTAATTAATTGGGTCTTTTGTATATGTGACAAAAAAGAAACTGCATTCTATCAATGTTCTGATTCCTTTGTAGAGATATTGATGATTTTTTCCATATAAAATGCAACACAACGAATTTGCTACAGGGTAGGCAATTTGGAATCTCACAAACAAAAATGCAAACTCAAAAGAAACAGCTCTATAACTAGTGGTTATTTCCGATCTGTTACATCAGTTCAGGAACGAGAAAACATCACCCCATCATCCATTTCCACAATGGCATTGTGTATGCATTGCATTTGAGTGGCAAGGTGTTGGTAGCAGGGGGGCCTAAAGATGCTACAAGCTTCCCTCATGTCTGATAGAGCCAATGCCAGCCAGCTTCAAGATGGACACACCCCTGGCCAAGGCTGAGCCCATCAGTGATGGCTGTAGTGCTTCTGGGATAACAGATTTAAGAAGGGGAAAAAAATAAAACTGTGCAGCAGAAGCCAGGAGAGAGAAGTGAGAATACATGAGAGAAACAACTCTGCAGACACCAAAGTCACTGAAAAAGGAGTGGGAGAAGATGGTCCTGGTGCCAGAGCAAAGATTCCCCTGCAGCTTGTGGTGAAGACCATGGTGAAGTTGGCTGTCCCCTGCAGCCCATGGAGGTCAATGGTGGAGCAGATAACCACCTGAAGCCCACAGAGGACCCCACACCAGAGCAGATGGATGCCTGAAGGAGGCTGTGAACCCCTTGGGAATTCCACACTGGAGGAGGCTCCTGGCAGGATCTGTGGACCCTTGAAGAGAGGAGCCCACACTGGAGCAGGGTTGCTGGCAGGACATGTGATCCTGTGGAGGGCTTACTCGGGAGCAGTCTCTTCCTAAAGGACTGCACCCTGTGGGAAGGTCTGACACTGCAGAAGTTCACAGAGAGCTGTCTCCTGTGGGAAGGATCCCATGCTGGATCAGGGGAAGAATGTGAGGAGTCTTTCCACTTGGAAAGAGTGGCAGAGATGACGAACTGACTGCAACCCCCATTTCCATCCCCCTTCATTTCTGAGGAGAGAAGGCAGAGAAATAGTGAAGTTGAGCCCAGGAAGAAGGGAAGGGTAGGGGAAGGTGTTTTAAGATTTAGGGTTTATTTCTCTTAACCCTACTCTGACTTCCAATTGGTGACAAATTAAATTAATTTTCCCCAAGTTGAGTCTGTTTTGCCTGTGACAGTAATTGCTGAGTAGTCTCCCTGTCCTTATCATGACCCATGAGCCTTTTGTTATATTTTCTCTCCTTCCTGTCCAGCTGAGGAGGGGGAGTGATAAGTGGCTTTGGTGGGCACCTGGTGCCCAGCCAGGGTCAACCCACCAGAGTATACTTCTGTCAATAAAGAAAAACAGAGTTATACAAAATACCACTTGCAGAAAAGCAAGCATATTTTTGATCTCATGAGGAAAAACAGTGATTTTTGAAGACCCTCAATACTTTTGTAATTTTTTTTCTAACTTAATGAGCAGGTCAAAGGAATATAGGTGTTCATAGATAGGAAAGTCAAGTGAAATTATTTCTTAATTTTTTTTCCCTCAGCGATAGTCAACTGCTGAATTTGTGTGACATATTTTCTTCTTGTTTTTTTTTTTTTTCTGGTTTTGTTTTTCTGTTTTGTTTTAACTTATTTTATGCTAGTGTGAGATTTTGGGGAAAAATTACATATGAACCAGGAGATTTGTTTTTAATTTTCATGCTCTGGTCTTGCATAGTGTTTTCATTATGATTTATTCTAATTGAATCAGAAGCTATGAATCTACTCTTCAAAGGATTGACGCTCTTTGCAGATTGATAATTATAACTCTTGTCTGTCAGATTTATCTTAAGGGCTAAATGATACTGTAAAAATGCAAATCAAATTATTTCAGAAGAAGCTTAGCCTTCATGTTCATTACTCTGAAATGCTCAAAAGCTTCACTCCATCTGAATGAAGCAGTAGAGTTAGGGAAACACCCTAGGTTTTTAAACACTGTAAACTCCATCCAAGACATAACTATTCCAGATACAAGCGCCTAAGTGTCACACAGAAAGCCAAGTGAACTGTTACATTCTACATTAGATTTAACTTCAGATTTTATATAAGATGGTTTGAGGTGGAATTTATTATACTAGTTCACCAGTACACTAACGCACTCCTATCCCTACAGTCCTAACAGCGGTCAGCATAACTTTTACCTTTTTTTTCTTCTTTTCAGAAATTCAGTTACTGCAGGCTGATTGTTTTATATAATTTGATATTCTGCAAACCTACTTCTAAACAGGCTTCACTTCCATTTAAATTAATTTTTGAGGGCATTTTCCTGCCATTATATCAAGAAGATCCATCAGAAGAGGAAGAGTGAATTCAACCAACACAAGAAATATTTCCCCTGCCCCTAGGAAATCCTAACTGAATCTGAATCAACAGTGTTAATTAGATGAATTGCCAGATTGTTCAGTCTTTTACTGTAGGCTGTTAAATTTTGAATGTGTAAAGTTGCTATTTCAGTGATCTATAGCCCTCAATGAATTTGCTTATTGGAATTATCAGAATATGTGTGTGGAGAGATGGTGAAGTTAATTACAACTTTTTTGTCTTATATGAATAGACTCTCTTTTTATTTCATTTACAAAGAAAAAAAAAAGAGACTTTATGTTTTGGATTTATTTTTTTTTAAATAGCATTAAAATTGGGTATTACATTTTCAAATTAAAAATAGGAGACCTAGAATGCTATAAAAACATAAGGTAGTTTTGGGTTTTCTCAGACATTCAGGATACCTAAGCAAAATGCATACGCACAGTATTACTACTCTAAGCTGATTTTCTTTCTCACTTTCTAACTTTTAGTGAATGAGACTGCTCATGCAAATCTGCAGATAGAGGTGTTCAGACGCAATAATAAAATGAATGCACATATTCTGCAAGCGATGCTTCCTTTTGCCGGAACTGCTGACTGCTTGTTTACACCACAGAATGGATTGCAGTGTAGAAATTCTGGAGTTGTCCCCTAGCAAACTGTCGCGTTGCTGGACTTAGCAGACAGTTAGCATTCTAGCATTAGCTCAGGGGATGTTAGCTCAGAAGTCACTGCTTCAGGCTCAAATAAAACTCAGTTTCGATGGGAGAGAGGAAGAGGCTGTACATCTTCATAACTTTTGCATCACGCAATCAGGAACACAAGCTGACCTTGGCAATGCTAACAGGGCAAAGAAGGATGACTCTTCTTGTCCCCTGAGGACTAGAGGAGATCTATGTCTAGTGGTCTGTTGATAGACAGAAGACTGCCCTTATGTATCGTTTCCCTTTTCACTTTACCAGAACACAAACTCTGGAATCCTGTTTTGCATTAAGAGATATTGCTACTGACAGGAAAGTGAAATAAAAATTATATGAGGAAAAAACAAAACAACACAAATGTGACACTTAAGACCGTAATCGAACAGTAGGTATGACCCTTCTTCCATGCCTTGCATCAGAGAAAAAACATATATCCCTTGTTGAATAATATAATAATTGTGACAGACTTATTATTTTGAAAATGACCGTTAAGCACATTGTTAGTATAGCAGAACCATGACCATGAGAAACTACTATGGGGAAAGCTTTCATACTTTTTCTAGGAAATCAACACAACTGGGTGCATCCCTGAAGTGACTGTATGCTCATGGATGCAACACAGGGAACACAGGAGAAACTGGAGAAAACAGGAGAAAACAGAGTCTGTGTGCAGCTACATGGCTGCTATCCCATTAGGTTTACAGAAACATGGTGGGAGAGTTCACACAACTGCTATGTGAGTGCTGCTATGGATGGCTACAGGTTGTTTAGGAAGGACAGGCCGGGAAGGTGGAGAGGGCAAGTTGCTGTTTATGTGAGAGTGCTGCAGGATTGCACAGAGTTCTGCCTTGGGGAACATGAGGAGACATTTGAGATCTAATGGGTCAGGATTAGAGGGCAGATCAATGTGGGTGACACTGTGGTGGGTGTTTGCTACAGACTGCCTGGTCAGGAGCAAGAAGCAGATGAGGTCTTCTTCAGACAACTGGAAGAAGCCACACATCTGCAGGCTTTTCACCTCATGGGTAATTTGAATCAATGGGACGGAAAGAGAAGAGAAACACAGAGAGCACAAGGAATGACACCAAGTTAAGCGGGAGTGTTGATCTGCGTGAGGATATGCAGGCTCTACAGAGAGACTTAGGTTGGATTGATGGGCCAACATCAATGGCATGAGCTTCAACAAGACCAAGTGCCAGGTCCTGCACTTGGGCCACAACAACCCCATGCATCGGTACAGGCTTGGGGAAGTGTGGCTGGAAGGCTCCTGATTCTATGATTCTATGATAAGGAACCCACAAGGTTTTGGAAGCATATTGATGACAACTTCCTGATACAGGTGACGGAGGAAATAACAAAGAAAGGTGCTCTGCTGGGCCTTATACCTACAAACAAAGAAGGGTTTGTTTGCGATGTGAAGTTCAAAGGTAGCTTTGGCTGCAATGATCAGGAGATGGAGAAATTCAAGATCCTGAGAGTAGGGAGCAAGGTAAAAAGCAAAATCACATCCCTGGACTGCAAGAGAGACAACTTTGACTTCCTCCAGCATCTACTTGGAAGAGTTCCATCATATAAGGCCCTTGAGAGAAGAGGAGCCCAAGAAAGCTGCTTAATATTCAAGGATAACATCTTCCAAGCTCAAGAATCATCCATGTTTTCAAATTAAAAATAGGAGACCTAGAATGCTATAAAAACATAAGGTAGTTTTGGGTTTTCTCAGACATTCAGGATACCTAAGCAAAATGCATACGCACAGTATTACTACTCTAAGCTGATTTTCTTTCTCACTTTCTAACTTTTAGTGAATGAGACTGCTCATGCAAATCTGCAGATAGAGGTGTTCAGACGCAATAATAAAATGAATGCACATATTCTGCAAGCGATGCTTCCTTTTGCCGGAACTGCTGACTGCTTGTTTACACCACAGAATGGATTGCAGTGTAGAAATTCTGGAGTTGTCCCCTAGCAAACTGTCGCGTTGCTGGACTTAGCAGACAGTTAGCATTCTAGCATTAGCTCAGGGGATGTTAGCTCAGAAGTCACTGCTTCAGGCTCAAATAAAACTCAGTTTCGATGGGAGAGAGGAAGAGGCTGTACATCTTCATAACTTTTGCATCACGCAATCAGGAACACAAGCTGACCTTGGCAATGCTAACAGGGCAAAGAAGGATGACTCTTCTTGTCCCCTGAGGACTAGAGGAGATCTATGTCTAGTGGTCTGTTGATAGACAGAAGACTGCCCTTATGTATCGTTTCCCTTTTCACTTTACCAGAACACAAACTCTGGAATCCTGTTTTGCATTAAGAGATATTGCTACTGACAGGAAAGTGAAATAAAAATTATATGAGGAAAAAACAAAACAACACAAATGTGACACTTAAGACCGTAATCGAACAGTAGGTATGACCCTTCTTCCATGCCTTGCATCAGAGAAAAAACATATATCCCTTGTTGAATAATATAATAATTGTGACAGACTTATTATTTTGAAAATGACCGTTAAGCACATTGTTAGTATAGCAGAACCATGACCATGAGAAACTACTATGGGGAAAGCTTTCATACTTTTTCTAGGAAATCAACACAACTGGGTGCATCCCTGAAGTGACTGTATGCTCATGGATGCAACACAGGGAACACAGGAGAAACTGGAGAAAACAGGAGAAAACAGAGTCTGTGTGCAGCTACATGGCTGCTATCCCATTAGGTTTACAGAAACATGGTGGGAGAGTTCACACAACTGCTATGTGAGTGCTGCTATGGATGGCTACAGGTTGTTTAGGAAGGACAGGCCGGGAAGGTGGAGAGGGCAAGTTGCTGTTTATGTGAGAGTGCTGCAGGATTGCACAGAGTTCTGCCTTGGGGAACATGAGGAGACATTTGAGATCTAATGGGTCAGGATTAGAGGGCAGATCAATGTGGGTGACACTGTGGTGGGTGTTTGCTACAGACTGCCTGGTCAGGAGCAAGAAGCAGATGAGGTCTTCTTCAGACAACTGGAAGAAGCCACACATCTGCAGGCTTTTCACCTCATGGGTAATTTGAATCAATGGGACGGAAAGAGAAGAGAAACACAGAGAGCACAAGGAATGACACCAAGTTAAGCGGGAGTGTTGATCTGCGTGAGGATATGCAGGCTCTACAGAGAGACTTAGGTTGGATTGATGGGCCAACATCAATGGCATGAGCTTCAACAAGACCAAGTGCCAGGTCCTGCACTTGGGCCACAACAACCCCATGCATCGGTACAGGCTTGGGGAAGTGTGGCTGGAAGGCTCCTGATTCTATGATTCTATGATAAGGAACCCACAAGGTTTTGGAAGCATATTGATGACAACTTCCTGATACAGGTGACGGAGGAAATAACAAAGAAAGGTGCTCTGCTGGGCCTTATACCTACAAACAAAGAAGGGTTTGTTTGCGATGTGAAGTTCAAAGGTAGCTTTGGCTGCAATGATCAGGAGATGGAGAAATTCAAGATCCTGAGAGTAGGGAGCAAGGTAAAAAGCAAAATCACATCCCTGGACTGCAAGAGAGACAACTTTGACTTCCTCCAGCATCTACTTGGAAGAGTTCCATCATATAAGGCCCTTGAGAGAAGAGGAGCCCAAGAAAGCTGCTTAATATTCAAGGATAACATCTTCCAAGCTCAAGAATCATCCATGCCAACAAGCAGGAAGTCAGGCAAAAATGCCAGGAGGCCCACATGGATTAAAAAGGAGCTTCTGGCCAAACTCAGATATAAAAAGGAAGCATTCAGCAAATGGAAGAAGGGACAAGTAACACGAAAGGAATACAGATATACTGTCCGAACGTGCAGAGACAGGAAAGCTGAAGCCCACCTGGGATTGAATCTGGTGAGGGAAGTCAAAGGCAAAGGACGGGCTTTTATTAGTACATAGTTGCAAAAGGAAGACCAGGGAAAATGTGGGCCCACTGCTGAATGAGGCAAGGGACCCAGTGACACAGGGCATGGAAAAGGCTGAGATATTGAATGCCACCTTCTCATTAGCCTTTACTAGCAAGATCAGCCTTCAGGAATCCCAGGCCCCAGAGACCTACCTCAAGTAGGACATAAGGAAACACTTTTTTACTGTGAGGATGCCCCAGCACTGGAGCAGACCATATTGGTGACATTTTAAAGCCATCTGGACATGGTTGTGGGCAACCTGCTCTAGATGGCCCTGCTTGAGCAGCCAAACTCAACCTTTCTGTGATTTTGTGAAAAACTTCAAAATCTCCGTGATGTCTAATCTGAAGAGGCATCTGAAAGTTAAGGATGGGATTATGCCTAGTTATAATCTTTCACTTTACTTGCTATTTTCTTTCTAAGATACAGATCATATTGAAGAAGAACTCAAGGTTTTTTTTATCTTTGAAAGATACAGCAGAAACATCATTGTGAAAAAACATGTTTGCATAGAATTATCAAGTGATAGTACCTCACGCCTTCTGGGGCGTGTGTGTGTGGGGGGGGTGGGCAGGGAGGGGAGGGAGGGAAACGCACAGGAAAATAAAGGTAAGAAAGAGCAAGTTGAATACTTTTTGTCATTATTACTATTAAAACTTTTTCTAGCACATAAATCATTAAGCTATTAAAAATAAAAAGCATCCTGTTGTATGAAATATATGTATCATAAATTGATATGTATGTGTATATATATGCATATATGGATGTATGTGCACAGCTATATATATACATGCTTAAATGTGTGCTTACATATATACATGCATAGAAACTATACTTAGGGATCTAAGAAGTCGCTCAGAGGCTACTTTCAGAGACTTTTAAATATGAACCAAAATACTTGAGCTTTGGCCCTGGGAAGTGAAAATGTAGGCCCTTATCCTTTAAACTTATTCAGCTGAGGAGTTTCTCCATATTAGTTTCTCCATATTGTTTAAAGAAATAAGTGTGCCTACCTATTTAAACCATCATCACTGCTCGCACTTAGGATGTCCCACTGTGCTGTGTGCTTCTACGTGTAATTTAACTACAGGAGAACCCAAAGTCTTGTAGTACTATGCAAAACTTTAGAGAGTTTCTGGTCACAACCATAGAAGTAAAGTTGAAATAAGGAATGACCCTGAAGTGTGTTTCTGCTTAAAAAAATATTTTATCATGGCACAGAAAATGAGTAGGTGGAAACAAAACAGTAGAAAGACATAAGCAAATTAACCCTTTTTTCTGCATTGGTTGTGAAATGCATGTGTTGTAGAAGGCAGGTGGGATAAGGTGAAAAAATGTGATTCTATTTCCCAGGATATGGGCCAACAGCAGCAGACCAATTTCCTGGGAGGAAGTTATATCCTGAGGGTTACTTGCACAAAAGTAGGAACTTTTTCAGGTGCAGCAATACATATCAGTCTATCAGTTCATTTCCTGATTTTCTGAGGTAACTAAAATATATTTTTGAAGTTGGGTTTTTTTTGACTTTATCACAATTTCTTTGCAGAGAATTGGAAGTACTTTTTTTTGTTTTCTTTTTTGTTCATTCTATTTAGGAATGTAAAAATTTCAAAAATGAATATTTTTATTAGAAGCCTTAAAATAATTGCATGATGACAAAATGGTGTTTGTCTGACCCATTTTTCAGTGCTACAGTACTTTCTATTGCATATAATTTTACTAACATGATATAATTTTAGATAGCAAAATATTAAATAACCTGTTTTAAAATATGGATAGCTTGGAGGTATTGACTTTGAAGTTTCTTTCAAGAATCCATCTGGACCAACAGCTTTATTCTCTGCTATGTCTTTAAAACCATTAATTATTTCTACTACTGTTATTATCCTGCTATTTAAAGCATCACATTGTTCTGAGGACAATTTAGCTAATTTTAGATTTAAGCTGTTCTTGTGCTCAACTGTTATTAAGATGCTAGTAGCTATATAATGATTTGAAATTGGAAATGAATTCCTATTAATCTCCTCTCTATTCTCTAAAATAATGCCTCTAAGTTTAACTGCAGAAATTATTTTTCTTCCAAGTCTCCCTCATCCAAATAAACTTTTTTATTACATAATTCTTAGTAATAAATTGCAACTCCATTCTTTCTTTTCGTTACGTATCATGTTTACTGATTTCCTCTCCTAATTCTCCAATACTTCTAAAAATGTGCTTTGCCTACTGTTTTTAATGATGTTACTATAAAGGCTGGATTTTATTTTGGGAAAGAGGTTATGTTATGTTATATTATGTTATGTTATGTTATGTTATGCTATTGAGAGGTAAATTTGCCTCTCAATATTCTTTATTTCTGAGAATAATTACAAACACTTCCTGTCAATCAATGTTTTCTATGAAAACTTTAAGCAGGAATTACTTGAGTGGGAGTGCAACCAACTTTTTATTGACCATGACTTTTTGTATGCACTTTGAAATATGACTAAAATGTAAGCAGCATGGTACTATATGAGAAACAAAGCGATAACTAGAAAGTCACTCCTATTATGGCTCCTCCCAAATTTAGCATTAGAAATATCCTCTATATTATTTTTCAACTACCTCTTCACCAGCAATAATTAATTTATTGAAGAAAGAGAACCATTTTAGTGACTGATACTATTCTACCTTCAAGAAGACTTGAATGCTCTGCATCATCACAATGCTTATTTTCTGGTTTTTTGGGGTTTTTTTGACAACTGCTTAGTTTCTCTCTTTTTTTTTTTTTTGTCACTATTGTGGCCATAAAGATAATGGTGATATCTGAATGGTCATTTATGCAAGAAGTATAGAGAAAAGGTTTTTGAACACTTCTGGTAGGCAACTGGAGCCACCTGAAACATGGATGCACGGACAATTACATGTAATTGCTGCTGCCCTTGATGCTGATAATGATGGTTGCATACAGATTGCTATCATGGCAAGAGGAAAAATTGTTGTCCTACACAATTACTCATCTGACTGATGTCAATCAAATCTTACAGAGAAGAACTAAATAAGTATTGAAAAAAGTGATGTCAGACTGCATGTGTTGAGAGGCAAATGCTCAATTCAGTTCTCCTTTTGCTAGCAGAAACTCTGCTGCAATCCTTTGAAAGCTCAGGCAGGGCTGAACCCAAAAGTTTCAAACACCACAGCTGCCATAACATGTCATTTATTGTGGAGACAACTGCTGGGCTCACCCTCCCTGTCTTTTCTCGGCTCCCTGGCAAAAGGCTCCCAGAGACAAGCAGAAGCATTACAGAGGGGCACTTCTTATGTGAGTGCAGATACTGCTGTTTTCTAATGGGGCATGAAAGTTCACTTTGCTTACAGGAGTGAGCAATTGGCTCCTATTCAGTTCACGTTGCAGACTTGAGCTTATTTAAACAGTTTCAAACAAGGTTATCAGCAGAAAAGATACCGGGTCATCAAATTCAGTAAAAGTTGTATATGCCTCTCTCTGAGATGGAACAACTTAACTGATAAGGAGAACGGCCCTTATACCTTAAGTTTATGAACTGGATAGAAAACGTAACTTTAAGCAATAAAATAAGCATAGATCATCCAAGGTAAATGTACTGCCTATGGGTAATTGTGTTAGGAAATAACATTTCTCTTCAAAAAGCCCAGAGTTCAAAACTCTTTGCCAGTCTTAAAAGAGATATGCCAACCTGGTACAATAAGCTAAAAAAAAACCCCACCATAAATGCTAACAACCAATGAGACTTAAAGAATTTTGCTTGTCCAAGAGCATGTAGTACAAAGATATTAGACTATATTAAGGTATTTTTTTTATCCATTAAAATATTTTCCCTGTAACATACATCTCAGACAAATGATACAAGAAATTCTCCAGATGATAAAAACAATTTTCCTTTCAGTCACACTAATTTGATAGGTTTAGTGAAGTGGTTTCATGGGCAGCCAAAAGTTGATTATTATATTTAAAACAGATGAAACTGAGAGGATTTGAGGACACTTGATACCTCAGGTCTGTGTAGTTAGGAGCTGGGAGTACTCAATACCTCAATAATATTACCATTTCAGTCAAAGGAAGCTGTAATTTTATGATGTGCGTTTATGAGGAAAAGGTAGAAATGTCCAACACACCTGACTATATGCTGGAGATCATTTCATAAGTAAAAACTTGTGTTTTTAAAGACAAATACCCTCCTTGGGAAGCAGTGGTGTGCCAGAGGCTCATTGCAGAGCATGCCCAGCCCTGGGAGGTTCTCCCAGGATTGCTGTGTACACACTATACCCACCGTGCTGGAGAAAACATAGGAGCTGGTGCCAGCTTTTCCAGGATTCCAGCACGGCATCATCTAGATGACTATGTGCTACAGTCTGACAATAACATGACACAAAAGAGAACATACTTTTGCAGGAAAGGCCATATGTGCAGTGTGGACCTTTTTTTTAATATTTACCATGCTACTCATTGAACCAATTGAGCATAAGAATCACATACCTGAAGTGTACAGAACTGTTTTAAACCACCTCTATCCTTTCCAGCCTCCACTCCAGGCCTAGAGAGTTAACGTGCCAGTTACCATCCTTTAAGTGGTCCTTGATGTGACATGGATGATTAAGTCTTGGGTTACCAAGTAGCCAAATTTACCTTTGAACAGTACACTTTTATCTATTTCCTTTCAAAATATAGCTTGAAGAAAGATTCATTATAGTGGTGATGTTCTCTCCTGGCATATAACAGTTTAACCACTAGCTAGGGGGAAGAAAAAGTTGTGGACCTAATACACTCAAGTGTATTAAGCTTCCTATTAAATGACCAGTTAGAGATTACTCTAAAGCCAGACAAGATCAAATTCTTCTGGATGAAGAGCCTGGAATGTCTTATAGAGCATGCTGAGGCACTGAACTGCAGGAGTAGACAGTACCTGGACTGGCAGGGAGAACTTGTCCAGTTCCTAGGAGGAATTTGATGAGAAGGTGTTCAGTATCCAGCTAAGTAATGTTGACAGGAATCAGCCTTAATAGGAGTGAAAAATAACGTTTGCTATTCTTGATAAACTGTGTGCTGTCTCCTGTCTTGGCACCCTCAGAGAAGAACAGCAGAGGCATAGCCCATGCAATCCTAACATGGTCTGAAGCTCTAAGTAAGTTATGCACTTAGGAGTGTTCTTCTCTTAAAGACCACATATAAATCTCACAGAATTCAGTAAGGTTTAAGCACTTTCTGAATTGCTTTTCTACATTAAGGCTTGTCCCGGTTTGAGGTAAAACCGGATCAATTTTGTGTTCTGTAACTTTGCATTTTAGTTAGGCCTTTTCTAACTCTCTGAAATTAACGGCATATTGTGGAGAAAACTGTTTCTTCTCAGAGTGATAAGACCAATGTTTGTGCTATATGCCAGGGAATGGTATGCAGAGAGGCCCTTGCTTATACTTATTGCTATAACAACCAAGGTCAGCCAATTTTCGTTATTTGCCCCTTAGAGGGTCGGAAACGGAAAAACATAGAGGGGTCACATCTGTGGGGAGGAACGGACAAGACAGGTGACCCAAACCTGACCAACAGGGGTATTCCATCCCATCTGCCCCTTGTTCAGTATAAAAGATGAGGGATCAAAGGGTCAACTCTCTTCCTGCAATGGCCGACGTCCGAAGAGGACCCTGTCTGTTCATCTGCCTTTCATCCCGACCCATGTGTTCCTGACTCCAGAGCTGGAATCCTGCTCCTGTCCATCACCGAGTCCAGTCTGGGACTTCCCCAGTGCCTGCTGGTCATGGGACTGTCATCCTGGGAGCTTGATACGGTTTTGTATATATGTTGTATCTATTTCATTATTTTCTTCTCTTTTATTTTAATATTATTTTGATTAAAGTAGTTTAGTTAATTCTAAACTTTTTCCAATCTCCTTATCTCTTCCTCTCCTCTTTTGGAGGGGGGGGAAGGGCCATCTGTTGGTTCGGTTGCGGTGATTTCGGCTGAAACCACGACAGATTTATTGGCGCCCAATGTGGCGTCGAAAGTGGAAAGCTGCTGTATGGAGTCCTACTTGATGAGTTGCAGAAACTACTGAAGGCAAAGGTGAATCAAGTCAATTTACAGAGGTAAAAGCTATCCAGCTAGCCCTAGACATTGCTGAATGAGAAAATACTCTATTTCTATACTGACTCACGGATGGTGGCAAATGCTCTGTGGTAATGGTTAAAACAATGGAAGCAGAGTAACTGGCAGCACAAAGGCAAACCCGTATGGGCTGCTGAATTATGGCAAGATATTATTGACTGGCTAGAGAAACTAGTTGTGAAAGTATGCCATGTAGACGCCCACAAACCTACGAGTCAAGCCATTAAGGAACATCGAAACAATCAGCTGGACCAAGCAGCTAAGATTTTCCAGACGGATTTAGACTGGGAACATAAAGGTGAACTACTCCTAGCCTGGTGGGCCCATGACACCACAGGACATCAAGGAAGAGATACAACATACAAATGGGCTTGTGACCAAGGGATGGATTTAACCATGGACGCTATTGGGCAGATTATCCAGGATTGTGAAACGTGCCGAAATCAAGCAAGCTAAAAGGTTAAAACCTTTGTGGCATAGAGGTCGGTGGTTGAAATACAAGTATGGGGAGGCTTGGCAAATTGACTATATTACATTCCCTCAAACCCGCCAGGGTAATCAGTATGTGCTTACAATGGTGGAAGGAAGCACAGGATGGTTGGAAACCTATGCCGTGCCCCATGCCACCGCCTGGAATACTATCCTGGGCCTTGAAAAGCAAGTCTTGTGGAGACAAGGTACTCCAGAAAGAATTGAGTCTGATAATGGAACTAATTTCAAAAACTATCAGTATGTGCTTACAATGGTGGAAGGAAGCACAGGATGGTTGGAAACCTATGCCGTGCCCCATGCCACCGCCTGGAATACTATCCTGGGCCTTGAAAAGCAAGTCTTGTGGAGACAAGGTACTCCAGAAAGAATTGAGTCTGATAATGGAACTAATTTCAAAAACTATCTATAAGTAGCTGGGCAAAAGAACATGGTATTGAGTGGATATGTCATATTTGCTATCATGCACCAGCTTCTGGAAAAATTGAACAATACAATGGATTGTTAACTACCCTGAAAGCGATGGGTGGTGCATCCTTCAAAAATTGGGACAAGTGTTTAGCTCAAGCTACTTGGTTAGTTAATACCAAGGGATCCATCAATCAAGGTGGTCCTGCTCAATCACACCTTTTATATATCATAGAAGGGGATAAAGTCCCTGTGATGCATGAGAGGAATATGCTAGGGAAAACTGTATGGGTTTTTCCTGCCTCGGGCAAAGGCAAACCCATTTGTGGGACTGTTTTTGCTCAAGGACCTGGATGTACTTGGTGGGTGATGCTGAAGAATGGAGAAGTTCAATGTGTACTTCAAGGGAATTTGACCCTGGGTGAGAATACTTAATTCTGAGTATGATGGTAGTTGTTTATAATACTAAGTGTTTTACAAGTGTTTTTCAGGAAAACACTGCAATGATGAAACCTAGTCGGATTGATTAAGTGGCGTCCAGTAAAACTTCTTTGAGACGGACATGTTACCCATGGGCACCAACCACAATGAATTTCACACCATATTTCCTACCCGGAGAACCCTATCTGCTATGAAATGGACTTAACTTTTGTATATAGAGATAAATCATAACTGAGTGACTTACATATATCTATCTATATATGTAGGTGTGCATAGATTTCATAGACAATAGTATTTGTGATCTAAGCATGATGCAAATGGTATGGAATAAGGGGTGGAATGTCCCGGCTTGAAGTAAAACCCAACCAATTTTGTGTTATGAAATTTTACATTTTAGCTAGGCCTCCTCTAACTCTCTGAAATTAACAGCATATTGTGGAGAAAACTGCCCATTTTCGGAGTGGTAAGGCCAATGTTTGTGCTACATGCCAAGGAATGGTATGTAGAAAGGCCCTTGCCTGTGCTTTTTTTTTTTTTTTATGTTAATATTAGTTTTTCATTAAAGTAGTTTAGTTCATCCTAAACTTCTAAATCTCCTTATCTTTTCCTCTCCTGTTTTGGTCGGGCGGTGATTTGTTTTGGTCCAGTTGCGGTGATTTCAGCTGAAACCATGGCAATTCATTATAACACATTAGTATACAGACTGAAAGTTTTTATGAAATCTGAGAAAAATATTAATATTTTATCCATCAAGTAGACTGCCTTTGTGTTATAATCTTCTATGACTCATAAGAAAGGGTAGAATATTTGCAACGGTAAAGTAGAAAACTTGATACTGAATGAAAAATTAAATATTCAGTGTTGCCTGGCAGAACTTAATCTCAAGTGAAAATGTGCACAACAACTTAAAATTATTACAGGCCAAACAAAAAAGAGATAAGTGCCAAAATGAGTTTAAAATCAGACTTGTAGCAGGAAGTGTAAATAATATTTTTGATGTGGAGGAAAAAAAACATTGCAGATCCAGTGTAGTTTAAAATGCAGGAGAGTACTCAATGACCTAATGAATTCAGGGTTAGAGGACAGCAAAACTGAGAAGACAGTGAATGAGTGCATTCAAACAGGACAAAATTTTTAAACCTAACACCAAACTTCCACTATTTTGCCTGAAGTTGAATGATCCTGAGAATATGTTGTCATTTATACTCAACTTGGAAAAAGACCTATCATTTATCCTCCTAAAATAGACAAATTGATACAAATGATTGTTATATAGCAATCCAAATCTATATAAAGCCCTAGAACATTGCCAATGTTCACATGAAACTATTTGTTTTACATGCTATATGTGTGTGCTGATCTAGATATAGACAAAATCATTTGAACAAAACATGTTTCTTAATCAGCAAATTAGATTTAATGAAAATGACATCGTGCACCTGAAAATGTTAACATTAGAGTTGGTGGGGTATGTTTTGTTTTTTTCTTAAAATGAGACTTTGAAAAAATTAAGTTTTGGAAATCAAAAAGTATTTGCTGGCTGTTCTAAAGTATTGGACTTAGGTTCAGCTTGTTCCACAAGATCCACCCTTTATCTCAGTTCCATGGAAAGTGTCCTAAGTGGAAGACTAGAGAGACATCATAAATAAATTGTTTGACACTGTCCCACACGATTTCCTGTTCTCAAAATTGGAAAGACATGGATTGAATGCATGAACCACTTGGTGGATAAGGAACTATCCTTCCTAGTTTGGCTAGATGGCCACACTCAAAGGGTTGCGGTCAATGGCTCAGTGTCCAAGCGGAAACCAGTGACAAGTGGTGTTCCTCAGGGGTAAGTACTGGGACCAGCGCTGTTCAACATCTTCATTGGACACATGAACAGTGGGATTTAGTACACCCGCATCAAGTTTGCTGACGACACCAAACTGTGTGGCACGGTCAACACACTGGAGGGAAGGGGTGCCATCCAGAGAGACCCAGAGAGGCTTGAGAGGTGGGCTCGTGTGAACATCAAAGTTAAAATGTCCAAGGTGCTGCACCTGGGTCACGGCAATCCCAAGCACAAATACAGGCGGGGCAGAGAATGGATTGAGAGCAGCCCTGAGGAGAAGGACTTGGGGGTGTTGGTGGATGAGAAGCTCAACATGAGTTGGCAGTGTACTCTGGCAGCCCAGAAAGCCAACTGTATCCTGAGCTACATCAAAAAAAGTGTGGTCAGCAGGTCAAGGGAGGTGATTCTGCCCCTCTACTCCACTCTTGTGACATCCCACCTGGAGTACTGCATCCAGCTTTGGAGTCCTCAGCATAGGAATACATTGACCTGTTGGAACAGGTCCAGCGGAGGGCCACAAAGATGATCAGAGGGCTGGAGCACCTCTCCTGTGAAGACAGGCTGAGAGAGTTGGGGTTGTTCAGCCTGGAGAAGAGAAGGTTCTCGGGACACCTTATAGCAGCCTTCCAGTACCTAAAAGTGGCCTACAGGAGAGATGAGGAGGGGCTCTTTATAAGGGAGTGTAGCGATAGGGCAAGGGATAATGGTTTTAAACTGAAAGAGGAGAGATTTAGTTGGATATTAAGAAGCAAGTTTTTAGTGTGAGGGTGATGAGGCACTGCAACAGGTTGCCCAGAAAAGCTGTGGATGTCCCTTCCCTCGAGGTGTTCAAGGCCAGTTTGGATGGGGCTTTGATCAACCTGTTCTAGTGGGATGTGTCCCTGTCCAAGGGGGTTGGAAGTAGATGACCTGTAAGGTCCCTCCCAACCCAAACCATTCTATGATTCTAAATAATTTCCTAAACATTGGGCCACAGAAAGCACAAAAATTACACAGCTCTGTAACCCAGTAGTTACACTCCTCTGTATGATCATAAACTTGGATCAAAAAATTGCTTTTATCCAGTGACTTCTTAGTGTAAAATACATAAACAACCCTTATTCAGTCCAACACTCTGAACCTCAGTTTCCATCTATAAAATGATGTTGACTGGTACTTCCTTATGTTATGGAGTTGTTTTGAAGATAAACTAAAAATACTTGTCTAAATTAATACAGTTTCTTCGCATAAAGCTATAACATTTACACTCAATCTGTCAAGCTACATTTTCTGTGTGTTGAATTGACTATGTGCTTCATTGAATATTTTAAGAAATTTATGCTATTCCTTTTTAAGGTACTCCCAAATGTCATAGGAAGGGTGGGGTAAATAAGAGAATATTAAATAACTAAAAGGAAGATCTGCATAGGTTTTATTATGGACTTCATCATTATAAATGCTTTAGAATTATAAGTGCAGTTTCCCAGATTATCTGTGAAGGCACATTCAGACCATAGTCTTAATTCTCCTGTGATAAAGCTGTCCACAAACCTTTTGTAGTGAAGGATGTAAGAAGTATCAGAAGTTTCTTTCCTCACAACAGCAAGAAACATTATCAAATTTATCATGCATACAGTTTTTTTTTTTTTAATTGAACTATGAGAAGGTTATAGTCACTTGTTTTTTTGGGGAGTTTGTACAATATTTTGAAGACAAATGCATGGCCCAGTGACAAATAAAATGTAATAACCATTTTAAAATTGGATCAATAAATGGATATATAATTAACATGAATTGTACCAAAGCTGCTCACCAACTTAGTAAAGTTAAGCTACTTAGGAGTGTGAAAAACTTTGAATATATCACCCTGTCATGATGCAGCAGTGGTAGGCAGAAATTTAGATATCCAGCTCAGTCTTGACTCCAGTGAGGCCAGAATTTCTCCTCCTTAGTGTAAAACATCCTCAGGTCAGGCTTGTTTTAACTCACTTTCACAGTGCAGAAGAGTGCTGAACAAGCTCCAGCTAAACATTTCAGATATATCATGTTTTCAGACACCACAGGTGTTCCCACATCATCTTATTTCCTGTGTATCTCTGATGGAAGGCCATGGCCGTGTGCTATGGTGCCATAGAAATCACCTGACCAACAGCTCATGTCATCTGTCACTGTGGGAGCACTTCTTCTTGTCCTTTTAGGAGGCAAATCTCAAGGATTTAGGATACATCAGATGTGTACAGAGACAAGCATGCCGTAAGAAATTCAGAAGATTTCTGAAACATAGCACATCTGTGAAAAGTGAAGAAAGTGCATTAAAATATTAAGACAGATTACTATCTCACCACTGCAAGCGAATGTGGTTTGTGTGACAGAGCGGCCTACACAGGGTTGGACTGTAGGCATTTGACAAAACAAGTCCATTGAAAAAAATAGAAACACAGAAGAGAGTGTTCTACTTTAAAAAAAAAAAAAAATTCAGATACGATCTATTTCAAAAAAAGACCTGACCCCACCCTCCACCCAGTGTTGCCTATTTTTCACAATTAAAAACCCAACAAACCAGAAATGAAAAAAACCAGAAAGGAAACAGAAGAACAGGGAGGGAAATAGCCTCTCTCCTAATTCTAGTACTCTTTACATCTGAGAGAAGACAATCAAGTATGTCCTTCTAATATTTCCAGTGATGCAAAATACTTGAGAAAGAACGTTTGGAGAGCTCTGCTAATATTTCCCTTTTAATTAATTGCTTTCAAAACTGAGAGCAGAGATCTTATTATCTGTTCTGACTGTGTGTAAATACTGCAGTCATTTTGTTACAAGCAAATTGTTATCTAAAGTCTGGAAACAAACAAAAAAGTGTAAGAAAAAGCATTTTTTTCCTCATTTTTCTTTCATGCAGCTGCAGTATTAACAAGGCAGGAAGAAAAGTGATAGCATGGATTAATGGAAGTAAAAATGTGACCAAAAACATAGAAGGCATGCAGTAACAGCATAATGTAACTGGAAACATACTGTTCCAGCATGTAAATTATTATAGTGTTTACCTTTTATTGGTCCCTTAAAATACCTTTTTCAATTCACCCTCGAGAGACAGCATCCCAAAAAACTCGAAATGCTGCACAATTTTTTTTAAAAAAAGTTTGACTGATATGAAGATTAAGAAAGCAAAACTCTAGTGTAGATTCAAAATCTTTAATGTCAGGATCGACTGAGAGATATAGGCATATGCTCTAAATTTTTAGGCATAAAACATAGATTCAAATAAATTTCACCATAGGTAAAAATCTTGGAGCAAGAATTCTGCATCATTAGTAAAACGTACTTATATTCACAACTGTTGTGTATAAAATACTCAAACTACCCTTATTTACATAGCACGTGCATGTCCCAGGAGATGTAATTAATAATAAATCCTTCTTTCACCATGTAGATGCTTCAGTTTTGTACCTTTCCCCTCTTATCATCATCCTCAAACATGCTTTGAAAGAAATAAGTAGGGGTCTACCCTGTAATTTCTGAGTAAAAATTTAAATGAGACTGTGAAGCTACAAGTCTATATGAATATGCAAATTGATTTTCTAGCTTCCTCTCAACAGAAATGTAAAAATAGATATTCAATATTTGCCATTAATCAAAAGCTTTATAAATTTTCAAATGTTTGGACTAATTAAAATCATTTATAACAAGCTAAACACATACTGTTGATAATTGCAAATATTTTAACTTCAGTAATTCCATAGATCAAAGATAACGTTAAGATCTAAGTCTAATTAAGTTAAGTCATACCAGCTTTGATAGTTGTATCCCAGTAAATATGACTATATTTGCCACTTCTGGGAGCAGGTGTCAGGCTGTCATGTCCCAGAGGTGGCTGGGTTGCCCTTGGCTTGAGGGGGACTGAGCTGGCTTTACCAGGCACCCACTGACAAGCCTGTCTGAGCTCCAGCTCTGTCAGCGCTGCTGGTGAAGGGGCTGACATTCCTAGGCAGTCTCTGGCAGACAAATGGCCCCTGGGGTACGTTGGAGGGCTTTGGGCAACTTTCGCCCCTTCCCTTGGAGCAAGGGGAAAGGGAGCAGGCAGGGATATATGAAATGAAAGGAAAATGTATGAAAAGAAAGCCAAAAGGACCCCAGAACAAGGAGCGAAGGACCTCACCTCCAGTATCACATTCCTTTTGGTGAGAGCTCAGGGTGGTGGGTGTGGGAATGATGTGCCCATCCTTCCCAGGTCTTCTGTAGGAGACAGAAGCATCAACCTCAGGCCACGGCAACATTGGACCACAGCACTAGAGACCAGACTGGGAAGATTTGCTGGGGGTCGTTAGTGATTTTAACTGTGTTGTTACTGAAGCTTTCCTTAATGGAATAAAAAGGACTATTAGAGAGAGCTGAAAAGTTACTTGGATTAATAGTGAATTCTTGGCTCCATACATACTGTGTGATTCCTGTGTCCTGCCAGATCAGTGTGACATTCCGTAGCATGCAAGGCAATAACGTTGTCATCATCAGGTTCAGTTTGATGGGCTTTAACTACCAGTTCTCAATTTAGATGTGATAAAGTAGAGCGAGACAGCAAAACTAGGACTTATGTTTCTGAAGCCATAAGATGTGAGATCTCATTTATTTAGTATTATCATACATAGGATTATACTTGACTGATATTTTCAAGTACTTTATGCAATGTGGTATTTTTAAAGCCTATTTTTTTAAGACTATCTTTAAGTTAAAATTTGCATGGTGGTTAGTGAAAGTGTTAACTACTCCCTGTCATGCTATGATTTTTAAAAACTTTGTTCTACTGCTTTTACATAACACATGAAACATAAATAAAATAAGTTCCCACTTAATATATAGTAACAATATTATTACTTGAAGAAATAACTACTTGAAGAAACTACTACATGAGGAAAAATTCTCATTATATTCTTTATCTTTGACACCATCTATCCTTCATATCCATTATGTTGGGTAATGGTTCCAAATTAGATTGTCTAAATTGGTTTACTGTGAAATAGTTTTTAATTCATTTATTTCTCATTGTCACATTTATTTATTTGTATTTATAATTTTTCTTTAAACAGTATAATGCAAGGCTAGTAAGTTTGACTTGGTTTACAAAACAGTACAACTAAATTCCCACATTGTCATGGTTTTGTCAAGTGTGTGTTTTTTACCCAATACTCATGTTACTAGTTGTGAATGTCAATAGTTTAAAGTGATACTGAGACCTTTAAAGTGTACATAATGTGAAGCTTATTTTGTTGGCATAAAGAAGAAACTACTGTCTATGAAACTATTTTAGGTGAGCTGGCATCCTACGTGTCACATGAAAATGTATTTGTTTATTAAAAATTTCACATTAATTATCTGGTAGGTCCTCATCATGAGACCTCTGTGAAAAGTTGTAAAGCTATTTCAATTTTTAAAAATCCTGTCAAAAAACAAATGTTGTAAAAGTCATTCATTTGTAAGAAGTAGAATATAAGAACTACTTGAACAATTAGTCCCTCGGCTTTTTAATCATATCCATAACTTGTCTCATCTCATGAGACTTACTAAAACAAAATTCCTGAAGATTCTGTACAGAGATAGATTCAGTCACTTATGTATGTAAAAATGTAGTTATAACCTGACATAATGAAAAAAGTGAGAATTGATCTTTCTTGAAATTTACACCAATCAACACATCTACTGATGTATGTGTCAGATATGACATCTTCTCCTAACCTTTTTCCAATACAGTAGCTAACAATGAGATTAATCATCGTTATAAATCTAGCTTCTTATTTACACTGTTTATGCCACTTTCTCTTATTATGAAAGGAAGACAAAACCCTGCAAGGGTTCATGTTAAAACAGGGGTCAACAATGAGTGTGAGGGACATAAAATAGACAAGAATTTATGAAATCATCCAACAGCTTTTCTAATTTTGCTGTATTACTTCTGCCCTTGCACACAGACAGACAGACACACATATTCTATTCCTGCAACTCGGGTTTGTGGAATTCTTTGGCACTGATGCACTGTGAAACCACCTTCTAGGAGGTACCCTTAGCACATGAGTCAAATACACCATCTTGCAATGAGTTATAGATACAAAAAATTCTCATGAGGTGACTTGTTGTGAGGTATGTCAAGAAAGTGACTTGTGCAGCAAGTGGTGGTCAGGATTTCTGCCTGAATTTGGCCTCATCAGCTTCACTGCCCATAATAGTGACCAGGAGGCCACACTTGCCAAAGGAGTGACTTGTTCTTCTCCCCAGAGAACAGTTAAGATGTCCAGAAAAGAGATACTGTTTTAGTCAAAGGAATGGCAGTGTTAGAGGAATCAAACTGGGATAAGGCAGAGAGCTTTACAGAAGCTGGAAGTTGAGTTTTAAAAAATTTCTCAGGTAAGAAACTATTTCACTTAATTCTTCTTCTGTAAAGAAAGAAAGCAAGAAGCCTCTACTTCTTAACACTCTGATTCATAGAATGGTAGAACCATAGAATGGTTTATGTTGGAAATGATCCTCAAAGATGATTTAATTCCAATCCCTCTGTCATGGACATGGACACCATTCACTAGGTCAAGTTGCTTAAAGCCCCATCCAACCTCACTTGAACACTTCCAGGGTAGGACATCCACAACTTCTCTGGGCAACCTGTTCCAGTGTCTCACCAACTTCACAGTAAAGAATTTCTTCCTAATGTCTAACAGAAATCTACCCTCTTTCAGTTTAAAACTGTTACCTCTTATCCTGTCACTGCAGGCTTTGGTAAAAAGTTTTTGGTTTTCTCTGTCTTTCTTACAACCTCCGTTTAAATAGTGAAAGGCTGAAATAAGGTCTCCCTGGAGCCTTCTCTTCTCCAGACTGAACAACCCCAGCTGTCTCAGCCTTTGTTCCTTGGAGAGGTGTTCCAACCCTCTGACCATTTTTGTGACCTTCCTCTGAACCTGCTTTTACAAGTCCACATTGTTCTTGTGCTGGAGACCCCAGAGCTGTTCTCCAGATGGGTCTCATGAGAATGAAGTAGGTGGGGAGAACTACCTCCCTCGACCTGCTGGAGATGCTTCCTTTTATGCAGCCCAGCATACAATTGGCTCTTTGGTCTGCAAGCACACGTTGTCAGCTCATGTCCAAGTCCTTCACTGAGCTACTCTCAATCCATTGATGCTCCAGTCTGTATTGATACTGGGGATTTTTGTGACCCAGGTGCAGAACATTACACTTGGCCTTGTTCAACTTCATGGGGTTTGCACAGTCATCCCTTCCCTGTAGCAAATCAAATGCACCACTCAGCTTGGTGTTGTCCGCAAACTTGTTGAGGTTTCACTTAATCCCACTGTCTATGTCACTGATGAAGGTATTAAATAGCACTAGTCCTAGTACGGACTCTTGAGGGACACCACTTGTTACTGGTTTCCACTTAGACATCGAGCCACTCACTCTTCAGATGTGGCCATCCGGCCAATTCGTTATCCATCCAACCTATGAAATCCATCAAACCTATCCATCTGTTATCCATCAAACCTATGTCTCAACATACAACAAAGAATGTTGTTTGGGACTGTATCAAAGGCCTACAGAAGTCAAGGAAGATGATATCTGCAGCTCTTCCCTTGTTCACTGATGCAGTAATAGAAGGCCACTAGATCAGTCAGGCATGATTTGCGCTTGGTGAAGCCATGTTGGCTGTCTCAGGTCAGCTCCTAGCTTTCCATATCTTTGGACATGTCTTCCAGGAGGGTCTGTTCTGTGCTCTTAAGGACACAGAGGTGAGGCAGACTGGTCAGTATTCCATGCCCTAAAATTAATACCAATACCTGCAATCCCTTTTATTTAAACAGACAGATTTTTTTGAGAATGTCATGGAAAGACAAAGTGCACGATCTTCCCTCAGTCACTGCCTGTCACATGGGGATGAGATGCAGTCAGTTATGAGGTAGATCCCAGTAAGCCCAATAAAGGACAGCAGAAACTTCACAATCTCAACCATTCTTTGCCTGTACTGTCCTGATTGCCAAGAATAGTAAAGTCCTCTTGTAAGTCTACTGCTGTACTTGTACTAATCCATCATTTCATGGAAGGACTGCAATACCCGACTTTCTCATCCAAAACCCAGGACCATTCTGGGAAAAAGAGACTTACAAATAGCTCTTCAATCCTAATTTTACCTCTTAGAATGCCATCTCATTGCTTATATTAATTCTATTTCCCTACTTTCCTGTCAGATTAATGAAGCAAGTGAAAGGCGGTTGTTTTCAATGAGAAAATGACTCAGAATCTTCTGCTGTCGACTTCGTAGATCTTACATTATAATGCAAAACAATCAATGGCACATACAAGATATTTAAAACATCTTCAAGGAAAATAAAACCTCACACAAGCAATCATTAAAAACTGTATTATTTTTAAATGCCAAGTAGGTCAGGCAATTTCAATGAAGTAAGATAGCTGACCTAGTTTTAAAAGGTACTGCTGAGGTATTTTGCTCCTTGGGCCTTTAGTAAGAGTGCTGGTTGTTCAATATCTCATATTCTCTGGCTCTAAAAGAATGGCAACAAGAAAATGAATTACACTTTCTTTTTTGTTAGAGATGGGTAATGGATTAGTACAAGTTGGCAAGATGCTTCAGGAGCAGACAGTCCACCTTAACCTAGACAATTTTTGAGAAATAAAAAATCCTGAATTTGCTGTTCTAGCAGCAAATAAAGCATATTAACTTGAACTATTTCAGTAATCAATATCTAATCTGCACTCACAGCATTTTATTTTAGTTAAAAAGTAAACGGGTGAAAAGGTGGAGTGCTTTGTAGCCAAAGAAGGAGCTTCACCTTCTGTACTTTGAGTATGTTTTGCCACAGAAAGTTTCAGTGTCAAGTTTCCAGTATTGATGAAATAAGGCAATCCATCTTTTCCACTGATTTATTTCTTGCTTTCTAAACACTAGTCTTATTTTATCATTTTTTTTAACATTTCAGCTGACGCCATTGACCATGCCCTAGAGCATTATCCTTCTTTAAATGACTATGTTGTCATTGTAGGTGTGTCTTATATTCTAAAGCATTTGCACCTCTCAGCCAACTTTATTCTCTGTATTGCAACAAAAATTCATAACATGACAAATGAAACTGGAAAAGAAATGAAACTGGAAGATATGTCTATGTTGCTGAATCAAAGCACAGCAAATTGCATATAAACAACACTCTAGTTAAAATTATAAGGCACTTCATAAAGGTTATAGTTAGTCTACGGAGGAAGGATGCTTTCCATTGAGCACATTTTTTGTTGTCGCTTTTAGAGATCCAAATTAAGTGAAAGAGAAAAGAGGCATTTTGTTGCTATGAAAATGGTTGCAAACTGAACCTCATAATTATGAGTATTTCAGGGTCTACTTATCAATTGCTTGTACACTGTATTTGAGACAGTTTTGTATTTCAGAGTCAGAATACAAAAACTGGAACCATATAAAAACTCATCTCTAAAGGTCTGGGAATCATTATTGTTATTTATTTACATATTTATGCATTTTTGCCACAATAAAATAATTGTCCTTTGTTTTCCACAGCCAGGAAACTGCTTTTAGTGTATTGTTTAAATACAATAAACATGTACACCCAGCAGGATTTTCTTTACAAACAAATATCCTAGACAATGTTTTTCTTATGTTCAGATGCACAGCTCATTTACAAATGAGGAACAGAAGTTAATAGCTACTTACAGCAGTAAACGTGCATTAAGGAAGGTGAAAAATGCACAATATGCATTACTCTTACCTCTTTTTAATTTAAGCTTTTGTCTGTTGTCGTAATTGAGAACTATTAGTGCAATTTCAGGCTATCATTCAATGACTGCATACTTGGGATTGGCTGTGAGAGAAGATTCTGGAAAAGGACCTTTGAAGTGAGACTCTGCAAAATCAAGGGAAAGATATGGGATGTGATATAAAGATGTTAATAGAACACATATATAATTCTTACAATAGAATATTTATGTCAACTCATAGTAACAACTAAAATTTGCAAGTTACTTTATGCAACAGAAGAGGAAATTTTTGGAGGGAAAGCTTTGACCCTAAGTTTTCCATCTAGCTCTCGTACTACTCCAAAAATGTTCATGGATAAAGATTGTTGCTGGCCCAGTTAATTTATTTTTAATATTGTTTAGACACTGGAGAAGAGTCATTGCAACTGTACAATTTTTAACAAAGCAAAACATGCTTCATCGTGGATTTTAAGGATGCAGACATTACTTTCCCTTTACGTACAGTTCTACATAGATAGCTTTACACTAACAAAGATTACCCCAATGGCCATTTTTATACTAGTATTTTGGAAACACTATGTTTGGGTTATTTCTTTAAAAAATGATATTACAATTTTAAGTATCAAATTAGGAATATTGAATTTCACATGCAAAAGAAGTATTTTTTGAATATTCAGGCATATACAAAAATTAGGATACACAGATTTATCAAAGATGACAGCTGGTTATGAAATATTTCCTTGGGTTTTATTTTTAATATTGTGATTTGCCATTACCGTCGTTTTATTCTTTCCAATTTACATACACCCTGATGCATAGTTTTCTGGAGCAGAGTTGACTGATTATTTTTTTTTCACAAGTTTTAGTCATTATATATAATGAATTCAAAGATCATTGAAACATGAGAATCATGGATGCAACCTTAAAAAGACTATTTAACCAATATTATATAATAAAATATTTTAATACAGTAATGATATTAATTTGAATATCACTATCAATAATCAATATAATTTAGGATGAATTCATATCTGAGCATTTTATACATTCACATTCATCAAATTATGAAAAAGAACTTCCAACAGAAGAGCAACTCAATTTAACAGCCTTCATACAGTAGAAACTGTATACAGCTCAAATTTGTCTAAGCTGCAATCTTATTATATAGTCACTGAACATGTAATTACACCATCTATAATTATAATTGCTTTGTCCTCTGAAGACATCTGAAAATAATTAATAAGACTGTGGAAAATTATACTTTAAAAACTCTTGAGTGGTACATTAAGAGAAGGAGAACCTCCCTTTTAAATTCTTATACAATAATTCTGCCTTTGCTATTTTACTACAGGGGTCATTACACTCTTCTAAGCAGTGTACTAAATAAAAGTTTATTTTTTTTCTTTAACAAAGCCATTTTTAGCTGTTTTTGAAGATAATATTTACCTGTTGCAAATTGTATCAGATTTGTTGATTTTGATAAAAAATCTTCAACCTCATCAGTTTTGTTACTGCAATTCACAATGATTTTTTAGTTGGGTTGGTATTAAAAGGGATTTGAGACATATTAGCTTCGCTCTTCATCCTGGCTATGATACATTCATTTTTTAAGTATCTATTCCTACTGCTGAGGAACCCTAGAAGATTCAATTTGTATCAAGAGTAGGACATTTCTACTTTTTTTACCAACTTGGTATTGTTCGTTGCTTTTCTTTTATGCCAGTCATGTTGTTGCCCATGACTATCAAAATTTTTCTGGAAGTTTGAAAGGTCATTTTTTTGCCACAACTACATGTTATTACCCTATATTCAATCTCATTCTTACAGTCAGCTCCTCAAACATACACACTTATTAGCTATAAAATATATTTTAGATCTTTTCAGGAAACAATGTGAAAAATTAAAGATCATTTTTACCAACAAAATCTTCATTTTTGATCTTTTTTTTTTTTTCAAGAAGACATATTCATTTTTGTAGAAAGCCTCACAAACTTTTACTTCCAACAAAGTATTTGAAGAGGTAGTCTGCACAGTGGTCTTAATATTTTCAATTTTTAATTACCATTGCTAACCATTAAAAGATATCAAATTCCTATTCTTTCAACTATAGCTTACCTCTCTCACCAGATTGAAAGCATGGAATGAGTCAGGTGTTGCAATATGTAGAGGCACAAGTATGTGAAATAATATTAAAGGAACCCTGACAAATATTTCTATGGTAAGTGGCACTGAAATGCCATAGACTTCTATTGACCCTTATCATTTTCTATTCATTGTGTTACACTGTGCAATAACACTACCATTAACCAGGATGTGAGCTAGTTTGTGCACAATTTATGTTCCAATAGTTGTAATAAAATAGGCACATATTTTTTTCCAATGTACTTATATCTCATACATATGCCAAATGATTATAATAATATATATCAGTGATGGTCTTCACATAAATATAAATTTAGCTACAACTTTCCTATATCATTAGCCATAAAAACTTCTAGAGCACAGAGGCAATATGAGCTACCAATGGACAAGCAATACAGCAGTGTACCTTCAGGGGATAATTTCAGCAAATTGTTACCAGATTTACTTTCTTCAACTCAGTCAAGCAAAGATCAACAATCATCTTGGTCTCGCTTTTTTGAGAAACACTGTAATCCGTGATAGAAGAATTCACTTAATTCTTAAACTATACGTATGATATGTATGCTAGCATGATTGTGACCTTATGAAGCTTCTTCCTAACATAGCAATGTCACCATTTGTGCTTGCAGCAGTTTTTACCTTAAAAATTCAAGATTAACCTCTTTAATAATTGTCCACATGACCTGAAATTTACTATGTTATTATAAGCTCATTTTTATGTTATTGCCACCTTCATATACCCTTGCCATGGTTTCAGTTTTGATAGAGTTAACTTCTTTACTAGCAGATGGTATAGCACCACATTTTGGGTTTGAGATAAGAAACACTTTTGATAGTGCACCGGTGTTTTTAGTTGTCATTATCTCTCAAGGACTTTTTGTGCTTCTTACACTGCCCTGCTAGAGCACGGGCTGGGAGGGTGCAAGAAGTTGTGAGGGGATGCAGCTGGAACAGCTGACCGCAACTCACCAAAGGGATATTCCATACCACGTGACATCATGTTTAGTATATAAAGCTGGGGGAAGAAGAAGGAAGGGGGAGATGTTCGGAATGACAGCATTTGTCTTCCCAAGTAATCATTACCTGTGATGGCGCCCTCCTTTGCTGGAAATGGATGAACATCTGCTTGTCAATGGGATGCAGTGAATGAATTCCTTGCTTTGCTTTGCTTTTGCTTTACCTGTTAAACTGTCTTTATCTGAAACCATGATGTTTTTCTCACTCTTACTCTCCCAGTTCTCTCCCCCATCTGAACTGGGGGGAGTAGGTGAGCAGCTGTGTGGTCCTAACTCCCAGCCGGGGCTAAACCATGACAACCCTGTTATTAGTACATAGTAAGAAAATGTGTGAATTCATATTTGTGATCTATAAACCATTATTCATCAAAGGGAGAAATGAATACACAGTGTAAAAGACAATGGAGACTTTACTCAGACTGATATATTTTCTTGATAAAGCATTCTAATAACATTATTCTGGTATGTCCATTTGTGAGTTGGTCTTTCCCAATAGCCAAAGGAACTTTACTATTTTATTTGTTCTGGCATGTGTCAGAGCAATTATGTAACCTCAGTGTACCATAACAAGACCATTGAAAATTTATTTACACTAAAATATTTCATTGTAATTCTGGCCAACTATCTTGTATTCATGTCAAGCACAATCAGCTTTCAGACCAGACAATGTAAGCAATATTACTCTTGATATACAGTTGTGTTAGACCTTTCTGTAATTCCTTGACTAGAAACTTTATTCTGTGTAGGCTGTTGCAGGAACATCAATCTGCATATTTGGTGCCTGATTAGGGACTTATTCATTTGGAACTAGTTCAAGTGAGGGTGGAAAGAGGAAATCAAGATCCAATTTATCAGCCTGACAAGCAAAAGAGTGGACAAATGCACAGTAAAGAGGAACAACAAATAGATAAATAAAATCAGAGAATATTGTGCTTGAATTATGCTAAGTAATTCTGCTCTGAATTTTGCAAATGGAAAATCTCTTGCTTATATTGTATGAACACTAAAATTTAGTCAATGCTTGATGGAGATCACTAGATGTCTGTTCAGCTTTTTTCTTCCTACACCAACATCAATTTTATGCAAACCTACAACTGCAGTACAGCATCATTCCATTAACTCAAATTGCTAGGTCACTAACACCTTGTTTATCCTCAGTGTCTGTTTATTAATGAAATATAAAACACAGTGCTTTAACTCTTAGAAAAATATCAGCATTACTGACAAGATACTATGGCCGTAGTGACTCTTCCAAATATAACTCTCATGAGTTTTAAGTAGGAAAAAGTTGTTTCATCTCAGAATGAACCTTGAATGTGACATGCTACTTTGTGACAAAGACAATGAGCTGATGATGGCAGCCTCTTGCAGCTTCATGGGTGGTACTATGCCACCATGAGAGAAGGGACAGTTCTTCCTTCAGCTGGAGGTCACAGTTTGGGAACTTCTCAGGCAGCCCTCCACCACTGGAGGCCCTCCAGGTTACTCAGACATCTATGACCTTCTGATGGCAGGAAACAGGGCTACATGACATCATGAAGTCACTTTCCCATCCACCTGTGTAAGATTTTTCAGATGGGAACAAAACTTCGAACTGCTAAGTGTTGCTCAAGCATGTTTCTACAATATACTTCTGACTGTAAACTCCCCAAATGTAAGTATAGTTGGAAAAAATTTTGATTCTTTTCAGTACCACAGAAAAAACAGTTGAATTAGAAAATTATACTTCTGGACACATGATTGGTATCATAACACCAGTCAGTCATGACTGTTAATTCACTGTCAAACTTCAAACAGTGGGAAAGAGTCTCATTTGTCTTGGTCAGGACCTTATACAATTCTGTGTAACACTTCTTACACCTATCTTCCTTGAGTGGTGAAACTGGATTTCTCCTCAAATGACTGGTTTTATTTTAACAGCATAAAATAATATATATATGCTGTCTACTACTTGTCATTTTACTGTGCCCAGTGTGGCAGAGACAAAAAGATTTCACTCAGACGTTCAAATTAATGGTTTATTTGGACTTCACTCACAGGTCTGATACACCACTATTGCAAGCTCTACGGATACAATGGAGAATGCACTATTGCAAGCTAAAAAGCAATTAAAAGAATACGTTATTACAACCTACAAGTGATCCTGAAAAGTACCAACACAAACCACAAGTGCGCTAGATATTAAGATCTTAGAAGAGTGCACTAATCACGATCTTAATACATGCCAAATACCATACATATGTTAATCACTCACCCTCTCTCTCAGCTAAAGTCATTCAGTCCCTGGGAAGTTACCCTGTACAGCCTCCTGGAGAAGGAGGAGAAGAATCTCCCAGCTGTATCATTGGAAGACTCCCCCATTTTTCTCCCCAAACCTTACAGTTCATATTTCCTGATTCAATGGGTGTGCAGGATTATGCCCGAGTGGATTACACCATCTGGAATGTTTATCTCCGGTGGTGTGATGGCCCCTTAGTTTATGTTACTAATTTTGTGATGTCTAGCACACAAAGTCACTGAATAGTGGTGGGATGGGAGCCAGGGCATTTTGTTTGTTAAGGGACTATTCAAGGCTCCATTCAGATATTGGGTCTTATTGTGACATGGTGTTTGGACAACCCCTGGCTGAGCCCTCTTTCTCAGCTGCCACCAAGTCATCTCTGCACAGATAAGGATCAGTGAAGGTGAGAGGAAGCCAGTTAAATGACAACTCCCTGCACTTCACCCTTTGTACTCCAAAACCTGTTTGGCCAGGTGCTCCCATTCACCCAGGCTTTGTAAGGGGCAGGCTGCTGAGTCACCTATGTGGGGACTGTCTGGAGCTGCCCTGAGCCAGACACAGCCAGTTCCAGACATCTCCAACTGACCCACGGAAGAGCATGGCTGAGCCCTGCAGCCATGATGGCAGCACCTCAGGGAAAGCCTGTGTCAGAAAGGGCAAAATGCTGCCCAGCAGCCAGGGCTGAGGGGAAAAGTGTGAAAAACAGCACTGGGAGCAGCAAGGTGAGAGAACGAGGAAAGGGAAGAGGTGTTCCAGCTTCCAGAGCAGGGATTTCCCTGCACCCTGGAGGGAGACCATGATGAAGTAGGTGGTTTCCCTGCAGCCTGTGGAGGACTCCACCCCAGAGCAGGTGGATACATTCTGAAGGAACTGCAGCCTGTGGAGATGACTCACGCTGGAGCAGGGGGAAAGTGTGAGGAGGACGGAGTGGTGTCATGGCTTGACTGCAATGCCACATTCCCCATGCCGGTTCACTTCCCATGCTGGTGCACTTGGTCAGGGTTGGAGAGGTAGAGGAGTTCGGGATGAAGAAGCCAAGCCTGGGAAGAGGGAGGAAGAGGGAAGGAGGTGTTTTAATTCATCTTTGTTTCTTACTACCTAAATCTATTTCAATTTGCAGTAAATTAAATTATTTTTTTCCAAGTTGAGTCTGTTTTGCCCATGGAGGTAACTGCCAAATGATCACCTTCTCTTCATCTTAGCCCATGGACTTTTCCATCTTTTTTTCCCATGCCCTGTCCTGTTGGGGAGTGAGAGAGCATCTGGGTGGACATCTGGCAGCCAGCCAAGGACAACCTCCACAATCATTTACAACGGAAACTGGTAACAGTGGAGAATCAGCAGTAAGTAAAAAATCTACCCAACTTTTAATCAATCTATCTTTTCAGAAATAGTGTGACTTGAAAAGCAAAAGTTTATTAATTAGCTTACTAGTAAGCATAGCTTTCTGGATAATGACCTAGTAATGATAATGGGTTAAAACATTTGGAATCATTGTATCAGATCATAGGATGGATTTTGATGCTAAAGTCTTGAATAAGGTTATCTAGAAAAATCCAGTAACATTCGTTTTCTAATAATAAAAGTACAAACTTTAGGAACAGTATTGCCAAAAGATGGGTAAGGAACAACATAAGATAAAAATAGCACTCTTAGAATGTAAATGACTTAATAGTAACTCGTTATACTTAAAAGTAAGTTAATAGTCTTCTTGACAGTCTGTAGCTGTGACTGTTCGTACTAGGAACATAGCCATAGCAATGTATTTCTAATTGGCCTTGATTGGTAATTGTTGAAGAGGCATAATGTTCTGCAGAGATATCAGTGGACTAATCCAAAACCCCAAGAGTCTGAGAAGATGAACAACTCAAATAGTTCACTCCAAAATGAATGTTACAGACCTTTCTGGTATTAAACATAGTGGAATCTCAGGTGATGAATGAATAAATCTGGATATTACAGGCAGTGTGGGTCATGCTAGGTAGCACAGTAGAGAGTACAGACTAGTAAGACTCGAAGTAATTAAAGGGCGACATTTGCCATTTAGCAGCAGTTCAGCACCTGTTTTGCTGGATGTAGCCTGGCTCCTGCATGGTCATGCCAGTGTTCACGACTGTGCTCCCTAGTGGTTGCTTCGAGGAGTCTCACTGCTGGGACACACAGCAGTATGGCAGGGCATCCAGCTCAATGGGCACAGCGTGGAAGCCATCTCAACACCGTGGCCCAAAATATACCCTTTCAGGTAAGAGTGATAGAAAATGTAGAACAGAGACCAGCTGTCTGGAGGTAGCTGAGGGCCAGGCACAATCCTCACTTCTGCATGCAGCTGGGAAGTGGCAGCATTGTGCTGCTGGTCCTTGTAAGAGAAGTGCATTCATTCACTCACATGCATGAGCTAACAAATCCTGCAGTATTAGAGCTGTTGCAGAGTAAAGGCTGACTGCAGGTCATCATGGATAAACGAACCAGATATGAGTTGAAGACTCTTTAGAAATATCCTGTGACTTTAATTTCTTTTATCATGTTAATGACTAGGCACTGACTCTCTCCAAAGTGCTCTGTAATCACTATCATTTCTCTACCTTAAATTTAAATACTGCCTTAAGCGACACTCCAGATACTGCTGGACACAGCAACAAGAAATGCTGTGTGAAACTCAGACATGGAGTGAGACGGACACAGTGCCTGAGCTATGAGTCATTAAAATGCATGTGGGAATGAAACAGAAGGTGGGAAGAGAGTAAAATAAAAAATGAGGAGGAATATGTGTCATGTCAAGTTCATGAAACGCATGTCTTTGAATAAGAATGGTTTTCCTTCTCTGAATCAAAGGCTAAGATTAAGCAGTTGATTTTTAGCTAGTTTCTCACCCAAACTATTTATGCAGTGGTTATCTATGCATTTAGAGCTAGTTGCCTTTCTTAATTCAAAAAACAATAAGCCCTTGATACTGTGTATTCAAACATCCATGAAGGGGTTTACTTCATGTGAATACCAGGCTGTATGAACTTTAAAAAAAGCAGACAGCTTGCAAGTTTTTTTAAGGTATCACTTGAGTTGTGCTAGGCCTTGGAAACTTTCTATGTTTTTCATAAATCTAAATAGCAAAAATATGAATAGAGTTGTAGTTGATCTAAATCACTAGAAAGCCATGGCCTCAAATCGACAATCTAGCCATATGTGGTGAACAAAAGTTTTAAAGGCAACATTTTCTTTAGTACCAGCAAGTAGTACATTGCAGACTGAATGCAGTATTAATTGTACTACTAGTACAGAGCTCAAGAATCTGCATATACTATACTGTTTTCTCTTTTTTAGCACATTTGAAATGTAACCTTGTCTTTGGGCTGTCGAGAGTAAATTCATTTAGAAAATTATTAGAGGCTAAAAATAACTTAGAAAAATATAGATCTACGTATGGTTGACAAAATAACTCCTTATTCTGATGAACAATATTTCTGTAGTTTATAAATAAATAAATTCAGCTTCTTAACATTCTGTGACTGAAATAACTCAGATGCTACTCCAGAATTTGGCATTTTGATTTTAAGCTGAAGTGCAGAAAAATAGACCATGCGTGAAGGTCACTGACAATTCATCTAAGAGATTAAACATTATAAACTGTCTAGCAACATTTCAGATATTCATTTATTTATGAGAAGGCATCATACATCTTATAATAAGGTTTTACAATATTTTCTGAACAAACAAAACCAACAAGGGACTTAAACTATAAGCTAAACTATATAGCCAGCTAGATTATAGGTAAAGACATTACTATCACCAGGTTTTGGAAACAGATAAATTAAATGCTAATATTCATACTTTGTTTTTTTTTTTAATTGGGAGTTGATAATTTTTTCTCGTGCAGAGGTCTTCTAAATTTTTAATAGCATGTAACTTTCTTCCTTAAGAAGAACATCAATTTTTTTTTTTTTGAGTAATATAGAAAATAATCATAGAATCATAGAATCGTAGAATGGTTCAGGTTGGAAGGGACTTTAAAGATCATCAAGTTCCAACCCCCCTCCACAGGCATGGACACCTCTCACTAGACTAGGTTACTTGAAGCCCCATCCGCCCTGGCCTTGAACACTTCTGGGATGGGGCATCTACAACTTCTCTGGGCAACCTTTTCCCATGTCTCACCACCCTTTAGTTTCTATTATATAATTACAGTGATTAAAATCACAACATATGACAAAACGTATCAAGAGCTTCAGTTTTCTCTGTCTTGTCTCCTTGTGTGTAAATGTGGAGGATGGCTTCCAGAATTACCATACTCATATATGATGTACTAAAACTGTGTATTTTGTTTTTTTCTGATAAGATCGGGCATTTGTCACACAGAGAATAAGTGAATATCAAGATATGTCCCTTCTGACACATCACTAAGAGAGGGTGGAATTCCACCATAGTACCAAGATGATCTTGTGATCTCTTCCAAGGAAGAGATTTCTTCCAATGTGGCCCATTTCTTATTCTAAAGGAAAGGCTTGAGTTTGCAGCATTTGGGAAGACTCTACAGCATCAGAATGAGTATTCTGAAGAATGACAAAAAGCAGAATAACTCATTTTTTCTTTTTATAAATCATAAATTCTCCTGAATACCTCAAGATCCCTGGGATTTAGACTTGACTGTTGGGACACCTGTAAATTTGTCAGGTCTTAATGCCAGGCTGGCAGCAGACATTTGTTTTTAACAAGTCCAATCGCAATACAGCAAATAAAAATAAATTTAAAAAATAATTTAAATAAAAACAACGATAGCGGGGAATCTTAGATCTAGAACCAGAATAGATTTCTTCAAGATAGGCTGCTTATTTCACGACATTTTAATGAATAATAAAGCCAAGAAAATAACTAGACCCTGAAGAACCGTGTTTTCTCTTATCTCAGGAAATTGTGAACAGGAAGAAGATAGATCTCTTGCTTAATTTTAATAATCTGAAAATTTGCTTACTATAGTTAGTATTGCAAAAGGCATGTTCAGATTAAAAATTATCCCAGCTATCATGAGCACTTATTTTTAAATTAGATGACCTTTTGTTCTTGTGTAATAACCACAGAAGTAACTTGATCAGTCAGATTCAGGTGAAATGAGGGACTCTATCTATCCCTAATCTAATCTACCTGCCTAATCTAGGTGTAAATTCCCTGAAATGAAGCCCTCTCAAACCATACACAAACAGGCTTATCTATGGCAAACACAGTCTTAACACATCTGTAGTCCCCTAGGGCACATAAAGAGAAGGCGGCTCTCACATCATATTAGATTTTCATAGCAGACTGTATAAACTCAAATAAAGTTCAAGAATAAAGAATGAAAATTAAAAGTGTATGCCAACTTGCTATATGTTCCACTGTATTAAGATGCTTTTGTTTTGATGGATGCAAGAATTGGCTTAGAATACTTGGGATATTAGGATCTAGATTTTTTTTCTGCAACTCATCTCTTAAAGAGACTCAAGTAATCCTGAAGTAAATCTACTGGTAATTGAAGATATTATTTTCTTTTTTATATTACCATATGGTGATCTAAAAGTAAAGCTCAAATGTGGCATTATGAATGTACAATTTTATGTTAGTGGATTTGATTAATGTGATCTGACAACTACATTCTATAAGGTAGAGTTTCCAATCTCAGGAATTTTAGAGCTGTCAGTTACTGGAGAAAAAAAGAAAAACAAAACCTCAGCATAACAAAGTACCTCTAATTTCCACATTTTTTATATGGAATATGCATACATAATATGTATGGAAGGCACTAATTAAAATGCATTCTGTAACATAAAAGGTTACATTTAAGACTTACTGAATATAGGCTTTCTTTACAGCAGCATGGTCCATTTCCTCTTCTCGGCATGCAGGTAAGTTAATACATTATTGAAAAATCAATCTAGGTTGTTTTGATTCCATCAATAATTAAATGCACAGATTCAAAATTCTATCTTTCTACTTATCAACTGCAACTGACACGTTTTTATGTAATGGAAGCCCCTACACATTATTTGCTTGTTAATATTTCTTTAATTTCCAAAGTCAAGAAGAAAAGAAAAGAAACTTCAGATGTTTTTCAACCATACATTGCTGTCATTTCCCTATGCAACTTTTTGTCATTTTCATGAGGTTCCTTGTCTGATCAGTGTCTTGGGGATCCCATTTGTGCTGAAGAACACAGAAATGCTCATACAGAGGTTGCTGGGGAGCCAAAATTTCAGACTACATATAATTTTTTGTCAAAACATTTTCCTTTTCTGATCCTTCATTCAAAATACAAGTGAAAGACAATAGTTATCTATAAGGAAATGAGGTCACTGGCATAACTTAGTGCACTTGTGACCTCTGTGTCCACAATTAATAAGTACATCAAAATAACCATGACAACAGAAATTAATCTGGATGTTGAATCTAACCTGAACATTACTATGTACTCCTGAATTTGAAATTAAAAAAGATACTGCATTTAAAACAAAATCTAAAATCCCAGAGAAAATGAATGTTCGTGATACAAAAGATGTTATGTTACGATAACTGCAAGGAATTGTTTTCAATTTATTATATTAGGATGCCTGCAAACAGGACACACAAAATTTCATACCAAACTAATTAACAGGGATTTCTTCAAAAAAATACCCCATTTCTTGTTCATAAGATGAAGTGCCATGGTCATTTAAAAAATGAATAATGTAAGTTCCTTCTATCCTGCTGAATTTCTCTGCAATTTCTTTGAAAAAAGATTCCAAAACATTCCATCTATACATTTTGGGATTGTGAACTTGGCTGAAAATTTCCTTGAAATTGGATTCTGTAGGGTTCCTGCCCCTGTCCTGAAACTGGACCACGTGCTGCAGAGACAGGATACAGCATGTTATGTAAACGGGAAGTCTAAGGTTGTAAAGAAGCTGCTCTTTTTTTTTTCTCTCTCTTTTTTTTTTTTCTTTAAAACATAAGACTTTTGCTGAAAATCTACCAGACACAAATATTTCACAAAACAAAAACTGAAACTTTGTTGGTCATTGCTGGTTGGTTTTACTGAAACAAAAAACAAAAAACAAAAAACAAAAAACCAAAAAAAACAAACAAACAAAAAAAAAAAAACAAAAAAAACCCAAAAAAACAAACAAACAAAAAAAAAGAAAAAAAAAAACCGACACAACTCCTTCCAACCTCAAACATGAAACCCAAGTAAACAAAAAACCCCACACTCACAATTTTGAAACAGGTTGGTTATTGACAGACGCTAAAAATCACAGGAAATGTCTTGTCTTCATGAAACCACTTTGTGGGAAAACAATGTTTTCCCAGGCAATTACAACTAAAAGTGACACCTGTTTGCTATCTCTTGTCCTTCCCTGTCTTCTTGGATTCTCCTTAGCACATGTTATGCTCTTCTGCCACAAAATATGCCTCTGGCAATACTTACACCAAGAAACAGGAATTGGTGTATTTATGATTAAACTGTTGACACATTCTGGTTTTGTTCACAGAACTGTAAAATATAAACAACTCTCCCAAGCCCAACAGAAATAAAAGACTGCAAAACTAAAACAAGGGGCATTTTTATACTGTAAACACTCATTTTTTTATTTCATTGTCAAGCATAATCACAGAATCACAGAATCTTCTAGGTTGGAAGGGACCTTAAAGATCATCTTGTCCAATGGTCAACCTAATTTTGACAAAAATAAACACCCACACAACAAACAGAAAGCAACACCATCACTAAACCATATCTTCCAGCACTACATCAACCCATCTTTTGAACACCTTCAGGGATGGTGCCTCAACCACCTCCCTGGGCAGCCCATTCCAATGTCTGATAACCCTTTCGGTGAAAAAATTTTTCCTAATATCCAGCCTGAACCTCCCCTGGTGTAACTTGAGGCAATTTCCTCTAGTCCTGTTGCCTGTGACTTGGGAGAAGAGACCGACCCCCATGTCTCTACAACATCTTCCATCACAATGTAGCATGCAAATAGTATCTCTTAAAGTTTTTTAACCCTCTCAAAATGAAAGATCCAATGAACTAAAAGTTGGCAAAAGCTCCAAATAAGCTTTCATTTTCCTGCCGAATATTTAACAGAGTTTCTGTAAATCAATCCACACCCTTCTGAAGGAAGCATGTATCTCCAAAAAAGAATACTTGAAAACACTTTAAAAACTCTTGGTAACCCATGTAACAGTCAGCTAGCTGCTTTCAATATTACTAGATTAAGCTGCTATGAAAATTCTGGTCTCATTTTAATGGAGTATGGACTAGCGGAACAATGAAATTTAGTTTCCTGATTAGGGCCTAGCCTGTACATATTTAGATTAGTGCATAACCGTATAGATTGAAACCAACTTCTTAACAAAAAAATCTCTTTCAGAAAAATCAAGTGCTTAATGATATTGTTGAAATAAGCTGTGGGAAGACAGAGGGAAAGTAAAAGAGAAATAGAACAGAGACAAGATTTATGCAGGCTGAAGAGAAAATATTCTGAAAATTTCCTATATTAAACCAGGCAAACATTAAGTCTTCAACAACTTTTTTACAATTAAAGAGTTTTTTTATGTAGATTGGTAGATACTAAACAAAGAGTAGTCTTCTAAAAAAAACTTTCCTGAAGACAAATATACAACAGTCATTAGCTGACGCATAAAGCATAACTAAATCAATCATAGAATCATAGAATGGTCTGGGCCAGAAGGGACCTCCAAAAGTCATCTAGTCTGAGCCCCCCGCAGTCAGCAGGGACACCCCCAACCAGACCAACTAGACCAGGTTGCCCAAGGCCTCATCGAGCCTCACCTTGAATATCTCCAGGGATGGGGCCTCAACCACCTCCTTTGGTAACCTGTTCCAGTGTTCTACCACCCTCATAGTAAAGAATTTATTCCTAATATCCAATCTAAATCTGCTCTTCTCCAGCTTACAGCCGTTGCCCCTCATTCTGTCACTGCAGGCCTTTGTAAACAGACTCTCCCCAGTCTTCCTGTAGGCCCCCTTCAGGTACTGGAAGGCTGCTCTTAGGTCTCCCCGGAGCTTCCTCTTCTCCAGGCTGAACAACCCCAGTTCCCTCAGCCTGTCCTTGTAGCAGAGGTGCTCCAACCCCTGACCATTTTCATGGCCCTCCTCTGGACCTACTCCATCAGGTCCATGTCCTTCTTATACTGAAGGCTCCAGACATGTACACAGTACTCCAGGTGAGATCTCACCAGAGCAAAGTGGCAGAATCACCTCTCTGGACCTGCTAGCAATGCATCTCCTGATGCAGCCCAGGATGTGATTGGCCTTCTGGGCTGCAAGTGCACACTGCCTGCTCATGTCCAGCTTCTCATCCATGACCCACCCACAAGTCCCTTTCCTCAGGGCTGCTTTCTAATACCTCATCCCCTAGTCTGTACTGATAGCGAGCACTGTTCTGGCCCAAGTGCAGAACCCTGCACTTGCTTTTGTTGAACCTCATGAGGTTCACCTGGGCCCAAATCTTAAATAAAGTTTGAGAAGAGAAACATACCTGTCTCCAGTGCTAATACTGCAGGGAGAAAGGAAAAAAAAAACCTCCTACTGTTTTATTAGTTCTCTTATGTATTTTCCAGTATAAATTTTTTTGAGTAAATATACACCAAAACTTCTCTGAAACAAAATACAATGTTCGGGTGATCAGAAAACATTTAAATATCCAAAAAACCTCAAGGATTTTTTTAATCAACACAGGCAATATTCCTGTACTCAACACAAACAGAAAAATCTTCAGTTCTATTCTAGAGTTGTCTGTTGTAGTTCTAGTGATGTTCTAGGAAAGTAGTTCTTCGTTATTAAAAAAATGTGTGAAATCCACAAATAGAACTAGAACTATAAAATGTAGTGTATCATTATTAATAACATTATTACCAAGAAATATTATTATTTTTGAAATTTAAACATACACATATGAATATATAATGATCTTGAGAAATGTAGCTGAAATGTTATCCTCGGATTCCGGGGGGATTTTTTTGCTCCATTTGGCCATTGACAAGATAAGGAATTAAGTGACAAACATTCATAAAGGATCTCTACCATAATTTAAATATTGCTGTGATGCCAGAATTTTTAGTTATATCTAGAAATAACAGAGAGAAAACAGGTTCTCCTTATGCATTTATAGTTCCATTAGAGTCAGAAACTATCAAAAATGAATGGAGGTCTCTTTAGAAGGAGAAGTGGTGGCATGGTGCTGTGAAGTAGTACCTTCTAGAGGTCCTCGGTGCTAGGAAGAGCTCTCTGAAAACTGCTTAATAATAGAAAAACACACCAGATCCCTCCTGGCTGTAGACATAATGCACGGGTATTTTGGAAGCAGTAGGCTTATTGTTCCTCCAAATTGCAGGGGTCAAGCAGCAACAGGGATCAGACTCAATCCCACATTTTGCTACTCCTTATATTCCAGCTCCCTCCTCTTTGGATCTTGAGCTCCACCATGTCATGGCTATCTACAATATTTCTCATTTCTGCCATTTCTCAGATTGCTGTCTTGTTCGTGTAGTCACTGGTCAAGTTTGGCCAGCTGCTGGATATGCATTACTTCTCTTTGCTCTTTGGGATGTGTATTGGGCCTGCATGACAAGGTTTTAGTAGCAGGGGGGCATGCAAGGATGGCTCTGTGAGAAGCTGCTAGAAGCTTCCCCCATGTCCAATAGAGCTAATGCCAGCCAGCTCCAAGAAAAACCCATCACAAGCCAAAGCTGAGCCCATCAGTGATGGTGGTAGCACCTCTGAGATAACATGTTTAAGAAGGGGAAAAAAACTGCAATGGAACAACAACAGCTGTAGAGAGGAGAGAGAATATGTGACGGCAACAACTCTGCAGACACCAAGGTCAGTGAAGAAGGAAGGGGAGGAGGCACTCCAGGTGCTGGAGCAGAGATTCCGCTGCAGTCTGTGGAGGACCCCATGCTGGAGCAGGTGGATGCATCTGAACAAGGCTGTAACCTCATAGAGAACCTATGTTGGAGCAGACTCCTGGTAGGACCTGCACTCCTGTGGAGAGAAGCCCACACTTGAGCAGGTTTGCTGGCTTGACCTGTGATGCCATGGGGGACTCAGGATGCAGCAGTCTGTTCCTGAAGGACTATACCCCATGGAAAGGACTCATGTTAGAAAAGTTTGTGGAAGACTGTCTACTGTGGGTGGGACAACACACTGGAGCAGGGGAAGAGTGTGAGGACGATGGAGCAGCAGAGACAACTCGTGATGAACTGACTGCAACCCCCATTCCTCATCCTCCTGTACTGCCCAGGGGGTGGAGGTAAAGAAGCCAGGAGTGAAGTTGATCCTGGGAAAAAGGGAGGGGTAGTGGGAAGGTGTTTTAAGACTTTTATTTTTTTTCATTGTCCTACTCTGTCTTTGGATTGATAAATTAAATTCATTTTCCCAAGTTGAGTCTGTTTTGCCCGTGACAGTAATTGCTGGGTGATCTCTCCCTGTCCTTATCTCAACCCACAAGCCGTTCATCATATTTTCTATCCCCCTGTCCAGCTGAGGAGGGGGAGTGATAAGTGGCTTTGGTGGGCACCTGGTGCCCAGCCAGGGTCAACCCACCACATAGTGCCTTGCAATTTTTCGTGTTGTTACCTTGCTAGTGTAGCTACTGCCCAAGTTTGGCCTTTTGCACTCATTCTCTAACATTTCTCACAGAAAGTGCCACCCAACATCACTACCACAGAGCCTGCATGCACCTCTCATTTTAAGTCCCATATACTTGCTATCCTTATAGGAGTGGGAAGTCGGCTATAGCGGGTGCTATCCATGAGGGCTGCAAGTAGCTAAAAAGTGATTTCTTATCCTCTCTGGCATCACTGTGACCCTTTAAAGGCAGTACAGTGTACCCACAGAAAAATTAAATCAGTAACACCTTTGTAGGGCATATAGTACTTGCAAAAAAGTCATATTCTTTTTCTCTGGTAATACGAATAACATTTTTAGCATATTATTTTTTTTTGTTAGACATTTACTATTCTCTCCTATCCAAATTCACAGAAGTGCACTACACGTGATTTTAATAATTATTTACTCTGAATAGAACTTAGCAGAAATTAAAGCCTATAGCCTCATTGTACTAGGTCCTGCACACGTGTGGGATGAAAAGATTGCCTCTTCACTGTAGAGTTTATAATCTAAATTGTTAGAAAGTGCTTGCTGTTACAGAGATGATTTAAGTTATTTGATCAAAAAGCTAGGATTTTCAAAGGCAGATAAGAAATTCCTGTATGTGCTCAACAGCATAAAGTATTCATGAGATTTCTTGCATTACTCTCATTTCATCACTCATATAAACCATTCCCATACAATCATTCTAGACAGACTAAAAATTGCACTCTTGAACAATTAATAAGTATTAAAGAAAACTTTCAAAGAGCAGTCTTCATTGAGCCAGTCTTCTGACAATAAATTTGAAATAGTAACACTAAACTGAAAAAACAGTTTTATGCTTCTGCAAAGCATATTGCATAAGAGGACAATAGAACATAACTAAGGACCTTTCCAAAACACCTTGCCCTTTGGGACAATTTCCTGACTCCTTAGGAATCCATGTGAAGTTCGCAATTAACTCAGTACTGGAACTGAGTTAAAATTTTATTTAAAACTATGGTGACTGACTACAACAGTTTCTAACATAATAAAATATTGACTGGAATGGCTTTTGTGTTTTACACATCCATGGAACACATGCAACATGGCTGCTATGTCCGAAATACGCCATGGGATCAGTAACAAAGCTGTGATTGCATACCCAAATTACCGTCTGTGGAAAGAAATGGTGTTGTGAAAGCTCCTTATAGCAGGTTGTACTTACAATCAGTTGTGTGACTAATCTAGGCCTACCCTGACTGGGAGAAGTGAATCTCTGAGCTTTCTGTGTTATCAGTCTGGGTAGTCTGCCCTCTACACATCTTCTCTCCACAGTGTATGACATATTACTCTGCTACATGTACGTTTTGGCAGATAGGATCAGGGGTGCTGACACATTTGCACTATGTGCCCTTCATGGCATATTGTCACAATGTATAGTCCCTTCATATTGTTAATATGTTATATAGGTGCATTTGACCATGGATATAGTAGTATCGGCATTCAGCCCAAAGTTCAACAGAGTAAAGGCAAATAATTTGCTCTAAATGTGTCTCAAATTCAGCTGTTCTGTAATCTGAATTTGCTATCTCTAAACTTTGGACCCGGTTCTAAAAAGGTGCTTGCATACAATAAACTTTGAACTATTCTGTAAAGTAAGGGATATATATTGTTTGCCTTATCTAGGGTTGTGTACAAAAAGTATTTTAGATGTGTTGTTAAAAATGTATCATAAAAAAGGAAAGTTTTGGTCCTATTTAGACATCCACACTTAAAAGAACATAAAGAAACAACTATCTGATAAATTATTTAGGCAAATGTTCGCATTTTTATGGCACTTCTTCAATATACATTAGAGATCCCAAGTTACAAAAGCCTCAATTCAGTTCAGTATTGATCTTCAGCTGATAAGCTTGTTCCGATCTTCACAGAATCACAGAATCATACAGGGTTGGGAGGGACCTCTGGAGATCATCTAGTCCAATCCCCCCCCGCCAGAATGGGTCTACCTACAGCAGGTTGCACAGGAACATGTCCAGGCAGGTTTTGAATGTTTCCAAAGAAGGAGACTCCACCACCTCTCTGGGCAGCTTGTTCCAGTGCTCTACCACTCTCACAGTGAAGAACTTCCTCCTCACGTTTAGGTGGAACTTCTTATACTCAAGTTTGTGCCCATTTCCTCTTGCCCTGTCACCGGGCACCACTGAAAAAAGACCAGCCCCGTCCTCCTGACACCCTCCCTTTAAGTATTTGTAAGCATTGACTAGATCCCCCCTAAGCCTTCTCTTCTCAAGACTAAAAAGGCCCAAGTCCCTCAGCCTCTCCTCATAGGAGAGATGCTCCAGGCCCTTAATCATCTTTGTGGCCCTTTGCTGTACCCTCTGCAGCAGTTCCCCGTCCTTCTTGAACTGGGAGGCCCAGAACTGGACACAGTACTCCAGATGGGGTCTCACCAGGGCAGAGTAGAGGGGCAGGATAAACTCCCTTGACCTGCTGGCCATGCTCTTCTTGATGCACCCCAGGATGCCATTGGCCTTCTTGTCCACAAGGGCACATTGCTGGCTCATGGTCATCCTGTTGTCCACAAGAACTCCCAGGTCTTTCTCCTCAGAGCTGCTCTCCAGCAGGTCAGCCCCCAAGCTGTACTGGTGCTTGGGGTCATTTCTCCCCAGGTGCAGCACTCTACACTTGCTTTTGTTAAATTTCATTAGGTTTCTCTGTGCCCATCTTTCCAGCCTGTCCAGGTCTCTCTGTATGGCCGCACAGCCTTCTGGGGTGTCAGCCACCCCTCCTAGTTTTGTGTCATCAGCAAACTTGCTGAGGGTACGTTCCATCCCTTTGTCCAGGTCATTGATGAATATATTGAAGAGGACTGGACCCAGTACTGACCCCTGGGGAACACCACTTGTTACAGACTTCCAGCTGGATTCTGAGCCCCTAGTCACAACCCTCTGGGCTGTGTCTTTTAGCTGGTTTTCAATCCATTTAACTGCCCATTCATCTAACCCATACTTTTTAAGCTTACCTATGAGGATGCCATGGGAGACAGTCTCAAAAGCCTTGCTGCAGTCCAGGTAGACAACATCCACCTCCCTCTTCTCATCTATCCAACCAGTCATGACATCATAGAAAACTATCAGGTTAGTCTGACATGATTTCCCCTTGGTAAATCCATGTTGACTACTTCTGATAGCTTTCTTTTCCTCCATATGCTCTGAGATGGCACCCAGGATGAGCCGTTCCATGACCTTTCCAGGGATGGAGGTGAGGCTGACCAGCCTGTAATTTCCCAGGTTCTCCTTCTTGCCCTTTTTGAAGATCAGGATGACATTGGCCTTTCTCCAGTCCTTGGGCACCTCACCTGTTCTCCAGCACCTCTCAAGGATGATGGAGAATGGTCCTGCAATGACTTCTGCCAACTCCCTCAGCACGTTCAGGTGTATCCCATCCAGACAGTAAATTGAAATTGTAAAATGTGGCTGCACAGTTGTATATAGTTGCATACTATATTTATTTTCTTAATTCCCCCAAAAATCTCTTAATAATGCTTAATTATGAAGAAATTTCTTCATTTACTTGAAAACAATATCTAGATTTTTATTGATTTAATGGATTTTTGTTATTTTTTTCAAATTTTCTCCTGCAATGTTCTCCTTTTCTTAAAACCCCTTAAAAATATGAGTAGATAACAGGAATTTGACTCTAAAGGATTATTATATATGCCAAACTGAAGGACACTGAAATCAAACAACATCTAGAAAGAAGCCATGCAGGATTTTGAAGGCAACTGGAGTCTCACCTGAATGCAGACACGTACTGCAAACTATAAAACAGTAAAGTGGAAGAATCACCTCTCTGGACCTGCTAGCAACACCTCTTTTGGTGCAGCCCAGGATTTACTTAGCATGCAAGACCTTGGATGTCAAAATAAAAGCTAAGAAATGGCATAAGTAAACATAAAATTTCAGGAGATGGGTGAGAAAATGGTGATAAACGTTAGTGAGAAAAGGAAATGGTAAAATAATGTATAACTGAAGCAGTTCTGGAGACCAAGATGTGCTTTTCTGCAGTGGAAGCCCCTACATCTCACTATACAACGTAGAAATAAGTGTCCCTGCTCAAGACAGAAGACAGGGGAAGATACTCAACCGTGAATACATTATCAGATATCTAAGCCTGTACCATATAGATCGTAAAACATGAGAAGTGATGAAGAAATGAGACTGAGGTTGTCTTCCTACTTCCAGTCAGCAGAGCAGGAGCAGTATCACTGTGCAAGTGCAAAGTAACCTTTGGTGCTTCACTGCCCCAGCAGAGTGAGAGTGCCACTCACGGTGGTGTTTGCTACCTGGATTGCTCAAACATCTGCAGTAGGACAATGAATGTGTCACACCTACCAGTGTGAGACTGGTAGGTGGCACTGCAGAAGGCCCAGTGGCTGTCCCTGTATGGTAATAGTGGGCCAGCAGCTTAGCATATGGTCATGCTATGGTTTGAAGCATGATCAAAACCTATGCAGACAATCTGGAGCTAGCTGCTACAGGTGGTTCTGAAGGCCATGCTGCCCTGTCAGTTCTATCTGTAGTATCCAGGCTGGAAAGCTGAAGGCATCTCCACACTCCACACCATCAGCAGAGGGGGCTGATGAGCGGGCATAGTTTTTTGTTTTGGGGACCTTATTGTAAAAAAGCATTGCTTCCTTTCCAGCCAGAAAAGTTATGTAGGGAAAACATTCCTGAAGGGATTAGCTATTTTCCACGTCTAGATAGCACAACCATTAATAAATTAGGGCATCTAATTAATGATAGATGAAGATGAGGAAGCCAATGGTTTAGCAGAAGAAAAACCGGCCTTATGACTATTACATTACCTTGAAATATTCAGAAATACATGATTTTTTGTAAGTTGTTACAGCAATAGGATCAATGGAAGAATCAGAATGGGGTTTTCCAGAGGGACTTAATGAGATTACTGTGCAGTATCCTAAATCTTGGGTTTGTTTATACAAGAGTGAAGAATCTACACACTTTAGATCTCCATTCATCCTAAAAATAAATAATAATTTTATACCTGAGTATCTTGGACTGAAGAGTGTTATAACCTATAAAGATCAAACACGAATTGGCATGAAAATGTAAATTACACTGTTTATTACATTATCTAGACATGTACATTTGCTGTAACAATCATTTAGCAGTTAATCATCTTGCCATGATTTTAATCTGTTGCTTGCTACTGGCTGAGATCATTTATGAATGGATTTTTCCCCTTGTTGTTCTATTAATATATCTTTTTTCTTTGAAATTTAAATTAAGTGTACATTGTAGAAACATGCATGAGTATTATTATGAAAAAAAAACAGAAATTATTACATATCTGAACACTTCACCTGTATTGCATTCAATATTAGACTGCCTTGATTTTCTTGATCTCTGTTTGTTGAAGGCGTTTGGTTAATTGTGAAAAATCAGTAATGACTAAAAAGATTAATGTTATGATATAGGAGACCAGGATATAAATGTCTTTTAGATTAACTGACCTTTTCTGGACTTCTCACTGTGATATATATTGTTACTTCAAATCATGTGCTATAAATCCCTTAGCAGCAGTCTGTGAATTTATTCTAGGTATAGCTGGGAATCCAACTGAATAACTGGGAAATAAGCATGGGATTGGATCTGCGATACAAAAAAAAAGTGTGAGGGGAAGACAATAGAAAACATCAGAACAAATAGAAAAACACCAGTGATTAGAAAACCAAAAATTTTTCAGAAAATGAGCTACTCCACATAGACTGAAAGTCATAGAAATATATGCTTTATTTAAAAAAAAATGGCAAAAAAAAAGGTAAGAGCAAGTTTAAGAATAAAAAAAGGCCATTATGAGAGGAAAGAAGTTAATCTATCTTCAGGTAATTAACACAAAACAAAATAAATGAAGGTTTTGAGGATAGCCGTTATTTTTATTTGTCACAGAATTCAGCTCTGACTTGGTTTTGGAGATGATTGGCAAGCCATATTTGTGACTTGCAATTTATTATTCCATTCTAGCAATACTCCTTGTTATGTGTTCACTTTTAAGCAAGTTGGCAAAACTATAGTAATTATTATGATCAAATTTCTGCAATGGAAATATTTCCATAAAACCTGTTTTAAATATTCTTTTATAGAAATAGTGAAGAACTTATCACTGAATTCATTAAATATAGCAGACTCAGAGTCTTTACTACAGCAGTTTATATTTTGCTGTGATGACCAAGGCAGAAAAGTCATTGAGTACCTCAGCCTCGTCCATATCCTGGATAACCAGATCACCCGATTCCTTCCAGAGAAAGGCCACATTTTCCTTAGTCTTTCTTTTATCACTGGCCTTGCAATGACGTTTCATAAACTACATTTGCAATATAAGTTTTCTTATGTTTCCAGAATTGTCTACCCCTTCTCTTCCTGAAGTTTCACACAGTGCCTCATCCAACTTCTTCTGTCTGTTCCAGGTAACCTGAAACAGGTGTATTAAAAATATATATTTTCTAAAGTTACTAAACTTCAAATGAATTTGATTTCCTGCAGCATTTTATTTCAAAGCTCTGACCAAGAGTCATCCCTTGCAGTTGGCCAAGGGATACCTTCTACTTCTCTATAGGAATACAGTCACAGACATTGCCCAAGGACTTCAAAATCCACTATAACAAGTTTAGATGTCTTGTACAGGTTATCCACTTAACTTGCCATTTTTAAACATTTATGTATGGTTTCTGTGGTTGTTCTTTCTAACTTCAAGCAACTCATGAAACCGCCGCTGACAGCTATCAGTGCATTGACCCTCTTTTAGTCCCATCATACAGAAGGAACAAGGTTAATATGTCTCTGTTATAAGATTAGCAGTGTTAATCTGTGTAGTGTAGTGTTTAGCTACAATATTGTAGCTAAACAAATCCTTCCCTTTTAAAGCAGGACTTATAAAATATCTGTTGCATCTTGGTGGACTTAGTGTGCATGGAAAAAAAACACCAACCCATGAAGGTCAGGGTGAGACTTTATTCTGTACAAATGTAGGCGCAAGAAATTCAGACATCTGCATTTTGAGTGACAAGAGGTGAGAAATAAGAGCACTGATAGAAACATTCACAGTGAACTTTATCATAAGGTCATAAAATGATCCTTAGATTTGGAAGGGACCTTAAAGATCATCTACTTTCAACTCCCCTACCACGGGGAGGGACATCTTCCACTAGACCACATTGCTCAAAGCCCCTTCCAACTTGAACACCTCCAGGGATGGGGCATACACTTCTCTGGGCAACCTGTTGCAGTGTCTTACCACCCGCACAATAAAGAATTTCTTCTTAACATCTAATCTAAATCTACCCTTTTTCAGTTTAAAATCATTATCCCTCATCCTATAGCTACACTCCCTGACAAAGAGGGACCCTATCTTTCTTGTAGGCCCTCCTTAGGTACTAGAAGGCTGCTCTGAGGTCTCCCCAGAGCCTTCTCTTCTCCAGACTTAACCCCAACTCTCTCAGCTTGTCTTCACAGGAGAGGTGTTCCAGCCCTCTGATCATCTTCATGACCTTCCTCTGGACTCACCCCAACATGTCCTTCCTATGTTGCGGGCTTCAGAGCTAGATGCAGTACTCCAGATGGAGTTTCATCAGAGCAGAGCAGAGGGGTAGAATCACGTCCCTCGACCTGTTGGACATATTTCTTGTGGTGCAACTGAGGATGTGGTTGGTTTTCTGGGTTGCGAGGGTACATCGCTGGCTCATGTTGAGCTTCTTATCCACCAGTACATCCAAGTCCATCTCCTGAGGGCTGTTCTTAATCCATTCTCTGCCCAGCCTGTATTTGTGCCTGGGATTGCTACAAACCAGGTGCCGAACCTTGCACTTGGCCTGGTTGAACTTCATGAGGTTCACACGAGCCCCACCTCTCAATCCTGTCCAGGTCCCTCTGGATAGCCACGGTTGCTCTGGAAAGGCCCAGGCCTTGTCAGCACCTCCTGCGAGAGCTGCCAGCTGCTGGCAGGTCTCCCTGCTGTCCTGGCATGTCCTTACCTTAGGAAAAACGCGCTGTGCATCAAGCTCTGTCACTCCCCTGTGGGTTGCGCCAGCTCCAGAGCACCTCTCCTTGGCCACTCTGTGTGGAGACAATAAGATCTTTTTTCTCCTCAGTGCTATTTCTGGAAATAAATGTCCTGTTCTGGAAGTAGATCTTGAAATTTATTTCTTTTTTCCCTAAGAAATTGAGCAGTATTTATACAGGAAACAGGAGATTTTCCTCACTTTAAAGACATATTTCATCTGGTTTTTGCCATGAATTCAAATGTTTTTCCTCACTGTTTTATCCTCCCAAAAGTGAAAAGGACTCCAAAAAAAGTCAGATGCTCCAGAAACTCCACTGGGGAATTTGCTTTTGATTTTACTAGGAAAAGTTTTAGAAACTTTGAGATAGAGGACAGAAGGGTAATGGATGGACGGATGAATGAACAGATTGCTTGATGGAAGGACAGACAGAATCCTACAATAGTCTTAATTTCTTTAGCTTCAGAAAAGCTACAATCAATTTAAATGTTTACAAGTTATGTTCCTGGGGCTTTTGTGGGTTTTTCTGTGATTTTTTTCTCTGAATTCTGTTCTAGTATGTTAGGTATACTATGTATATATTAAGCACAAGCAAATAGAAAGCAAGAGAGTGTGGCGGTGTGCTCTCCCTGGTTTGCGCCTCCCCCACCAGCTCCTGCCCGGCCTTGGCCACCACGGCCATCACAACAGCAGCTGTGATAACTTGCACCCGGTCTTTGGGGGATGGCTGGCAGCATAGTCAAAATACTGTCTGGTGGGGACCTAGAAATTTTGTTGCCATGAAAATATGACTACAGGTCAATTATCTTACTGTATAAATAGTGGACAGCCCAAGAGCCCTTTGAGCTCTCCTGTATGGCAGCAGGCTGCACGTCAGGATCTCCCCTTTTATGAGGACGCTCGCTTAAGGTTCTACTCCTCGAGGCTGAGAGATTCCTTGCTGCAACAGATTCTCGGTAAGTGACTAATAGCATGCTAAACTTTGAAATCTTAGCTAAGTAATGTAAAGGATTGATTGCGCATATAAGATCCTTTAGACATAAACCGTTGACCGAGTCTGGGACTAGGATTGGATCCAGCCGCACCTAGACTCCTCTCTGAGAAGGAGTTTAGAAAGCAAGGGGGTCCTTTCTGAACCTCATGACTCAACGGGAGGGTCTCTCTGACAGCTTGTCTGACCCTGTCCTCTGTGCAGTAAATAATAGAGTGTACCCTGACATTGAATCTCGTAAAACACTATCACATTTACTACTGGTTTTATCGCACTTACTACTGGTTTTGTTAAATCACTGTTTCACCTTAATAAATATTTCACTGCTTCACTCTAACTAGTGAAGTTAATTACTCCGTCCGCGACAGAGAGAGAGCCCTGACCATGGAGAGATGCACAAATGAGAATGACTTTAGCAGAAAAGAGAAAACAAAGGAGCTACAAATCCCAGCACTGCTACTGCTGGCATCTTGACTGAGAGATGACACCAAGGCAGATAACCAAATGCTATCACAGAGAACATATTGTGAACCAATTTTAACATTTTTGTACTATTTTTGACCCGTGTCTTCTCAATAGTGTCATTAGCTTTAAAATTTCAGCCTCTGCACTCAGCAGTGGTATCATTTACAGCTGCTGCTTCTGCTATTGACTGATGAAATTAAAATGCACTTAAAAGCATTACAGAAAACAGATTTTAGGAATGTTGATTGTGGATTGACATTACCATGAGAAACAGTATTGATTTGTCATATTACTTTATGGGGCTATTTCCATGACATATTTTTACTATTTTTTGAAATAGGTGGAAAGGAAAAACCCCAAATATGATTCACTTCAAAGACTGAAATTCCTCAGGTGGGTCAAGGAAATATTAGATTATTGATTTTTTAAATTTTATTTTTTTATGCCTCCATGTGAGTGGGAAGTCCCGCTACCCTGTCTAGAATTGTGAACCTCGAATTTACACAGGGGAATCTCATTCTGCAAGTAATTGAGGGTAAGAAAACAGCTATTCCTTAACCTTTCTTGACATATATAGAGTGTGTATTCATACCCTTTTGCTTTACTTTCACCTGTCTCTGCTTTGCGCAGCAGACCTTTCTTCTACATTTCCCCACTATTTCCTCATCTAGTGTGTAGAATAGCAAATGGAACTAAATGAACTTGCAGCACAAAACTCACTATTATGTCATTAATGTTTAAACTCCTATTAACTTTCAAGGTAGAAGGTTCAGTATGAAATTACTCAAAGTGGGCTGTCATAAATTTCATTTTCAAAACCCGTTTTTTGCATAATTCTGGCATATAGTATTATTGCTATTATTACACATGCAAATAAATACAACTTAAAGGCTGTTCAGATGTTGGTATTTTAGGTGGGGTTTTTTAATAGCACGGTGGCACTGAAAACGATATGTACATGTTTATATATAGCAACCATTAACTCACTTGCAATGTAGACAGTATTACCATGATGTTAAATAGGACCTTTATTAGTTCAGCCTCATTATCTTAACAATTTCAGAGAGACCAAGAATATTGATGAGACAAGATAAACCTTCATGTCCCTTGAAGCTGAAAGAGTGAAGATCTTAGTTTCACCAGTAAAATGGTGTCCCTGACTATATCTCCTTTTATGAAGAATGTTCTAATAAAACATATTCTACAGTGATCATTGCAGGTAAAATGTTATTTCGCAACTGAATTGCACAGTTTAGATGTAAATTTAAGATTATTCTTGAAGTTAAGCTGACCTTATTACTTGCAGTCATGGCTCCAAACTTTCCTAACCAAAACAGCTTAAGTCTTGGATCACATTTCTACCAAACAATAGACAGATGAGATGGATAGCATTGAAAATTAAAGTATATTTTTCAAGAAAATGAAACATATTTTTTCAGCAACAAGAGGCATAAAATATCTTTATCAAATATGTCATCGCACATTAATGTAAAGACTGAAACATGTATGCAATTAAGCAACAGTTTAGCAGCTTTTATACATTATTGTTTTTGGAAGTGCGAATGTTTCTTGACTTTTTTCAGGAAGTAAATAATTGATATCAGTTAGTGCTATAATACAGCATTCAGAGTTACATCTTTTCATAGAAGGTTCACAGATTATTTCAAATAATATTTTAAAATGTCAATGCTTAATGTTGTCAGTGTATTTCATTTATCTAAGCCTTTTCATTTGTAAATTAGGCTTTTGCAAGACAACATAAGTTTCTAGTGAACAAAACTTGTATTTGGCTTATTGGCTGGTCTGTCTACTGTATCTTCTTTACACTTGTTCTTCTGCTCCACTGAACAAAATCATCCTAGCTTGTCCCACTAATATTTAGAAAGTTCCAAAAATTTGGAAAGTCTGCATAACAATACTAGCTTTATTTTTGCACATCATCAGGAGTGCTGTTGATCATTTAAGTAGCAAAAGAGAGCTGCACTGAAAATGCAACCTAAAGAAATCTGTGAAATTCAATCGGCTTATATATCTGGATGTTCTTTCTTCTGCTTTTATGGTTTAAGAAGTAGCACCTGAGCTTGTAAAATGCTGCAAATAGCTGATGTATGAAAGACAGTTTTGAAATAAAGACTGGATAGACTAGGAATGAATAAACTGTAAAATTTTACTTTAAAAAGATGAGTCTTTCTGTATTATTGAAGAAAATATTTGTATATGTTATCTCAAGACACAAAAAGAATTTCAAAGACTGTTCTTTCAAGAGAGTTAAATGTATCTCATTTTATTACAGACTTTGGAAGATGACCATATCTTTTCACACCACTTTGAATAAACGCAATATCTACAGAAGCTTTTCAGTGAGCAGATAGATATTTTGGAAGTATATTAAACATTGTGAATGCGTATTTTTGTATCTATCTCGATAAGAGGATTAAATTCACATGCCCCAAACTAAGGCAAAATGTGCCATAAAAATTTTGATCAAGTAGTTGGATTCTCTGTTTCAAACAACAAATCAGAGTCAGTAGAAAGGGATAAAGACAAAAATATATTCAATATGCATGAATAGTAATTACAAAAAAAATCATGTGGCGAATAATCTCTGGTCATTTCCTGCATTTGTAGTCATAACTCTTAAAGCTAGTAAAATGTTACTTCTGTTTTCCTTTTCACAGCACAGCATTGCAGAAAAATTGGATAATAGGAGGTCAAGTAAAAGACAACCCATATTTGAATAAGTGTCTATTCTTTAATAGCTGTCCCATGCCTTGCATTGTTTTAAAAGTAGTGGGTGATCACATTAATAAAGACTTAAATTTTATAAAGACCAAGGCATGGAAGAGACAGAATTAGATGGTGTGAGTGTACTGAACACCCACATATCCTCCTTTGCATGTTAACTTTAAATTATTCTCATACTGTTTAACTTATGCTTGTATGCCAGTGGCTATTTTGTATTTATGAAACATGTACAAACATATGCAAGTACATAAGCATATAAATTCATAATTTGTTGTCATAATTTTAGCAGGTTTCCATATATCAGCATCATGTAGCGATGCTGATTCAAACACTGTATGTTGTCTCAAAATAGGTCTTATTTATTTTAAGTGGACTAGCCATCAAATGAGTTATTTTTTTTTCTTTTTTTATTTTGTTGGTTACCTATATAAAAATATCAAGATAAAATGTTCCTTATTTGGATAAACATGGGGTGGTTTCTCATTAATTTTTCCAAGATTTATGTAATACTAAATTGTAGTACATAGTACCAAATAATACTAATCTATGAGTCTATGATTATAAAAAACATATTTAGTTATGATGATTGTATTGTAGTTTTGAATATTGTAGTTTTAGGAATGTGAAGAAATGACAGCATACAGATTTAGGTGCACACCTCTCACATCATGGGAGAAGAATCTCCCCATTTACATCATAAGCTGGTTCCCCATTAAGAAAGAAGCAGGGTAAACTGGTCACTGTATCTCCTTGCCCTCGCTAAAGTCACTAAGGTGCAAAGAGCTTCTATAAACAACAACTTTCGGTTTCTCCCCAGTAAACCAGAAGGGAGGACAAGAGACTTTTTCATTGCTGTAGTTTTAACACCACTGCATTTAAAAGATATCAGGATACAACACAACAGGAAGAGCTGAATGGGAGAATTGTGGACTTCCTGTAGTTTACACAATTGTGCTTAATCTTCTAATTAATGCTGTAAATCATGTTCTAAATCTTTTTTTGGGGAAAAAAAAGCCATATAAATTCTGCTATCAAAAGCAATCAAAGAAGATATTACATAGTAGTGGGTAATGTCAAAGCTATTTTCATTGTAAATACTAATTCAAAAGTATTGCAATTGTAATGATTACTCTTTTGCCACAAATACAAGACAAATTTAACGTCAGTCTACTGGCATCACTATGTATGGTGGCTGAGCTGATTGCTACTTTTTTTTCAAATGTTTCTTAGACCTTGACAATTTTTTCTACTGAATATAATGATCTCTGCCCTTCTTGTGCTTGGAGTTCCACTGCTATTCTCACTCAGAGATAAAATCACTCAGAGATAAAATCATAGAATCATAGAATTTTCTAGGTTGGAAGGGACCTTTCAGATCATCTAGTCCAACCATCAACCTAACACTGACAAAGACCATCACTAAATCATATATATAAACACTCTGTCTACCTATCTTTTAAATACCTCCAGGGATGGTGCCCCAACCACTTCCCTGGGCCGCCTGTTCCAATGCTTTATAGCTCTTTCAGTGTAAAAAATTTTCCTAATATCCAAACTAAACCTCCCTTGGCGCAACTTGAGGCCATTTCCTCTTGTCCTGTCACATGTTACTTGGGAGAAGAGACCAACCCCCACCTCTCTACAACCTTCTTTCAGGTAGTTGTAGAGAGCGGCAAGGTCTCCCCTCAGAGTCCATTTCTCTACGCTAAAAAACCCCAGGTCCCTCAGTTGCTCCTCATAAGACTTGTTCTCCAGACCCCTCACCAGCTTTGTTGCCCTTCTCTGGACACACTCCAGCACTTCAATGTCCTTCTTGTAGTGAGGGGTCCAGAACTGGATACAGTACTCAAGGTGGCATCTCACCAGTGCCAGGTACAGGGGGACCATCACTTCCTTAGTCCTACTCACCACACTGTTCCTGATGCAGGTCAGGATGCTGTTGGCCTTCTTGGCCAAACATCTTTTGACCCAACTCTGAGTGCTAAAAGGTTCAGGGATGGCTGAACCTTTTAGCGCTCAGAGTTGGGTCATATCACATCATACAGTGGAATGGGAATTTTATGGATGCAGGAGCTGGTACTTTGGAAAATCATTAACCTTGGAACAATTTCTGGAAGTCCCTCACCTGTCTGCTCTGTGTCTGTGTGATTTCCCTAGGTCAAAGCTACAACAAGGATTTAGGACCTGCCTCGTAAGACCGGTCATCTCAAATAAGGATTTACCTGCAAATCAACTCATAGAAACTGTATACCCATTTCTTATACAGATGAGTAAGAAAAATTGTGCTTCTCCTTCACCTGTCTACTCTGTCACCGCATATTTATGACGGGGGGGGGTTGTACTTAGGCAAAAATTTCCTCCACAAATTAGGAATTGGAGTGAATAGGACTTTTAAAATCAATGTGCACAAAAATATGTGTAAATTTATAAAAACTACATGCTAAAAGAAGCTCATAAAGACTTGCAAAGCAGCTTTCTATAAAATTATGAAAAAAATGAATCTTTTTGGACAGTAATAGACCAGTTATAACCTTTCATAAATGAAAACTCCCTTTTCCTTTTCTCTTAAATCCACAGACAACCTAAAAAAACCCCTCTCACTATGTGAAATTGAGACCAGTTCCTCTGCACGGTTTCCATTTCCACTTACTCAGTAGGATTAGGTGACATGGAAAGTGTCAGAGTCCTTGCCAGATTAGTCTTTCAGTTGAGAAAACCCCCCAAAAGAACTAGCATTCTCTAAAACTAGATTTCTGTACTTTGGCATTCTTAGAAATTAAAGAAGAGTATTTTGCAGAGAGTGCTGAGAGCTTTCAACAGATAAGTTAATAATTCAAAGGGAGTAACAGCCTTGGAATTTACATCTTTTGAACACCTACTACACACACACTATGTCTAAGCAAAGCAATTACATAGATAGAGTTTCACTAGCATAAAACCTGAGCAATAGACTGGTAATCAGTCTCCATAATCTCAGACCTATCATTGTTTTTATGCACCATTTATCAATATGGTACCAGATGACCTATTCAGGCAAATGTAGTTTAATGGGGAATTTTGTAGTGGAATATAGCACTCAACAAAACCAATATTTAATGGAAGACTTAATTTATTTATCTAGGTACAGTTTACTTTCAATAATAACAAAATTAAAATTCAATAAATGCAGTTCTTGTAAATTTGCTCACATTTGTCTAGAGAAATAAAAAAAGTAGTGTAATATAACTGTAGACAATAAATTCTGAAATGTGATGTTCTATATTCATAACTGATTCAAATAAGAAATACAATTTCTAACCAGAAATATGTAACACAACAGAGATATTCAATTCAGAAAATGTTAGACATGGAAAAAAACTTTAAAGTTGTATTAGATTAATTTCTCTATTAAAAATAATACCCCAAAAATTCTGTAGTTTCACAGTTTTAAACAGTAAAGAAAATTTTAATGGAAGTAAGTGTCAGTCAGGATATGGTGCTACCAGTTTCAAGGTATTCTGAGCTAAGGTTTCTGCGAGTGAGATGAGCAGGCATGGATCACAATGCAGAATCAGACAAGAAGATATACTCTTCCCAAGGATAAGAGGGCAAAAACTGGAGGATTAATAGTTAATGGAACTTACCCAACTTCAAAAGGTACTTCAATGTTAGAGGCGAGCAAAGAAGAAGTTGGAAAATATTTTATCTTAGCAAATCAGCTAACTCAGCTCTGCAGGGCAGTAAGGCTTCCTGTTCATCTATTATGAAATAGTCACAGGTAGAGGTCAGAAAAAAAATTTTGCCTGAGGATGCCAATTCCTAGTATTTCAAGACATACTTTCACTCAAAAGTGTTCATCCTGAGAGGAATGAGACTTAAACATCTGACCTTTTGAACTAGATACATGGTGAGCTAGATGTGTGAATCTTGAAGCATAAAAGACGAACTACAAAAAAACATGGAAACAAGCAATTCGATATTCAAAAAGCTCATCATAGGTCTAGAATATAAAGTTATCATCATCATCAAAATTATTTACTTACAGATATGATATCTATCTGCAGTTGCATAAGAATGATAATTTTTACTGGGTGAGCTTTGTTCAACAATATGTTTTGTCAAAGGAAAAATTTATGTGAAAAGGTTTCTGTTGCTTATTAAGGAGAGATGAAGGCTTTTCAAGTTCTAAATTGTCTAAATGAAACTTTTAGTTCTTATGTTAAAAGTTAATTTTGTTTAGACAATATGTTTACTTTATGAGAAATCAATACAAAATAAAAAATTAGAAATCTGGGTCTAAAATACTGATGTGAAACATTTTTATGGAACAAAATATTTTCTGTGGCTGATAGCTTCTTGTCCAGGAACATTAGCTGACTCATGAAGGGATAAATATTTAATCTGAGGAGTAGCTAAAATCAATCTTTTTTTTTTTTAATACAAAACATCCTGTTTACAATAAAACATATAAATAAAATTATAAAATATCCATAAACATACATTTTATACTGGATCTTTTTTTTTGTCTTTATGCTACTAATTTTCTAGTTCAAAATATTATCTACTACTATTCGTGTTTCACTGCTACATGACTTCAGTTTTTTTGTCAAATAATATTTGCATAATAAATAAGAGAATTCTTTTTTAATTTTTAATAGATTTTTTGTGTACAACATGGATTTTAAAAAATAAATAAAAAAATATTAAATAATGCTGCTACTAAATTTTTTACAAGTGAGACACTGTAACTCTCATTGTACAGAGCATTAGGTGCAATGTATTTGATGTTGATATTAAGCCTTAACAGAATTGCCAAGAAGGTATTGCTTTCCTAACCCCAAATTTGCTCAAACCTAAAGTTATTATCTTTCCAGTTTCATTTGCAAGCAAAGCTGTCTGTGTAAGAACCATAGTGTGATTATTAGTTACCACAGGTACTTTTAATAATCAAAATATTACCATAAGTAAGGTACGCTTGTTCATTTTCTCAACATTAGTCATAGAAAACTTCTTAATATTTAATATTAAACTGATTTAAAAACCCAAAAAGCTTGTATCATCTGACATCTGGGATTTTCAGTTGAGCAAAATTAGTGTGTATCTGCTGAAGTCAATGGAGCTGAATTTCAATTGTTATTCATCCAAAGTATTATTTCTAAAAGCGCAAATCGGAGGCTGTAAGCTTGAGGAAGGCACAAAAGTTTACCTAAACACCTTCAGATAGCTCATTTAACACATAAGAAGTCTTCTTGTATTTAAAGCTAAACTCATAATCAAGTCTTCATAGAACTGGAGTTACAAATTAAAAATAGAGATATTACTATTTTATCATATAAACTAGGACCAGAACTAAGAACATTTTCAAATGTAAACCCTATTAAGCCTAAGTTTTTAACTGACTTGGCTGTCAGTTAGGAATACAAAACCAAGAGCTTGGCTGTATGCTATCTGCTTGCACTTATGTATGTCAGTAATAAAAAAAAAAAAAAAAAAAAGTACTGTATGTTGGATAGGAAGCATACTAGTAGAGACAAAAATGTTTAAAAGAAAGTGCATTTTTTGATTTCAAAAAAAAAAAAAAAAAAAAAAAAAAGTACTGTATGTTGGATAGGAAGCATACTAGTAGAGACAAAAATGTTTAAAAGAAAGAACTGAAAACCAACCATTAGGAGGACAGGTCTTTATGTGTTACTGACAGATGAGACACAAGAGGGAAGGATCAAAGTTGAATGTGATGTGACTTATTGTGATCCCAGGACTGCACATCCACATCATGTCTAATTGAGCAGTGAAGCTTGCACTGATGTCCCTAGGCACGCATGGTGCATGCTTGGGGGGCTGTGGAAGCCATTTGCTTTCCTGCTGTAAGTGACAATCTCTGGCATGTCCCCTCTGCGTTTAATGAAGTCAAGCATCCCTTCAGCCTTGGTTCCCCCAGGAAGGAACATGTTTAAAGCTCACCCATGGTGTCCTCAAAGGGTTACCATGAGATTCCCAGTACAAACACAAAAAGAATTTGTGCCAAAAAGGAACCATTCAGCACTATACCACTAGTGCAGGCACATGATGTGTCTGCTGCAAGGGACCCACACAGTCTATGACCATTCAAACTCTCAGCCCTTTCATATATAGCTGACAAAGGCTCGGTGTGATGGTAAGAGGAAACAGGGGCTAAAAATTGTCATGGAACTCACCCAAAATACAAGGCATTCAAATTTGGTTTCCTTCCCATCCACGTCTTTTGCATTATAGGAGAGATTGTCAACTACTTGAGAACAGGAGACAGCTTGCTTGCTGCCCGCAAAGAAAACATTCAAAATTTCTATGCCAGAAGGAAAGTAAGAAAATGAATGTGTCTCTATGTCCTACTGGATAAAGCCCTCAGGTGGTAGGGTGGTTTCTTACCTTCCAAATTCTGTTGCAAGAAATTTATGCATTTTGTGTCATCACAATTAGAACCTTCTAAAGAAGACAGTTTGGCTGCTTAGGAGAGGAGCCCAGACGAAGAATCCCTATGAATGATGGGGTGCTTTAACCCAAGGGGTAGAGCTGCTTGCACCTTCTTGCTTTGCATCCTGGGATAGGTAAAATAAAAGGTCAGTTGCCCTCATTGTCAGGATCTCAAGGCTAAATTTGCCTGCAGATATGCACTGATCAGTAGGATATAGCAGGCAGCTGATGTTCAAGACTCTGCCGTGCATACCAGGCATGTTCAACATTCACCTATTGGATCAAGCCTTCAGGGAACAGTGACCCATTTCTTTGTAATTCCTGGATCTCAGTGTGGCTTGAAAAGGTATTGAATTCTTTGTTGCTTACACGTGGAGATTTTTGACATGAACAGAAGGAGAATGCAATCAGGTTCTGAGGTTTAGGTGCCTCCAGGCATACACAATTGCTGAGCAACCTCTGTCGATCCTCCTTTTGGACACGTTTGTCTATGCTCGCCTATACCTCTTTTTAGATGCTTTAGACAGCTTTTAGAACTCTCTTTACACTAAAAATGTTTTTGTTCTTGTTTGAATCAGAGAATATTAAATAATGTTTTAGTTGCCCTCACAATGAATGATTTCTGAGAAGAAAAAAAATAAGCTGTCAATTTTGCATTATCAAGATGCACTTGAAATTAAAATTTAACAACTAAAAATACAGAGGAAGGTGTTTATTAATTTTATTCTTCATTTCTCAAGTGTTCACATCATTAGGGTTAGCTACGCAGCCATTTAAAGAGTAAGTGAAGACTGCCATCTTCTGACTTCTACAGTACATCTGCACAACTGAATATACAGCTTAGTTTGCCCTACTGTTTATCACAGTGCTTCCAACTGGAAAAACACGCAGCCATATCTTGAGCCTGTTGTCTAAAATACTGTATCCCATCCAGGGTCTTGCAATCACAGTATGGTCCTCCAGCTTTGAAAGAGAAACATTTATCTGTGACAAATAAAAATGGTTTGCTCCTCTATTTACCTCTAGAGCTATCTGTTTCATAAATTTGTCTTGTCCTCCACACTTTCAAAGAAATATTCTCTGTCACCATCAGTTAATTGACCAGTTGAGTATTTTCTTGTTAACTTTAAGACTAAATGGTTAATGCTATGAAATCATAGAGCACTTAAAGTGTAGTAGATGTCTACTTCCAATTACAAGTCAATAGTATCCCAGCAACTAATACTAGTACCTTTAGAATACCCACATAAAGATTTCAGCTATCTGGCATGTGAATCTAAAAGCAAGTATCAGATGTTTAATCAAGCTGTTCAGTACATTAAACCAATATTATAGAAGGCCTGCAGCAAATGTACATATATACAGTCTGGCCAACTGTCCCGTATTTATTTGCGACTCAAAACAACAGACTGAGATAAAGTAAAAAGCCTCTTTTAGAAGAGGGAGATAAAAAATAGCATCTAAACACTGTTGTTTACCACACTTTTTATTCAGATTTAAGCCCCCAGGTGCTGCTGACCAAAAGCACAGACAGATCATTTAAACTCAAGGTGTGGATGATCTGACTCTGAAACTTATCATAAGCCAGATGACACACATCAAAATACTTCTTGTAGCAAGAGTTCGGTGGACCTACCCCTAGCACAGAAGATCAGTTGGTATATACTCAGCAGGAAACCATGTTCTCCGATGCTGAAGACAGTAAAAATCCAGTTAGCTTCCCTGCTGAGAAGGAATCTTTTTGGCTACTAAAGCACATCTAATATTTAGATCACTGTCTATCCAACCTATAGGATCGGTAGCTGTGTGTTAGCAATTTGTACCCTGCTATATAGCACAACCAATGCAGCAGATTCAGGATCCTACAGACAGGCAAAACTCAGTACTCCACAGTTTGATCAGCAATTTTTAAGAGTAAAAGAGTGGAATATAAGCTGTCACTTGGGTGAAGAAAGCAGATGCCTGTATTTGCAATTGCTCTGTTACTTCCATCCTTATGTTAAGGAAAGTCTCTCTCCATATTTTCTTTCATGACTCTCAGGGTGTTTTTATCTCTTTTAAATAATCCAGTTCTTTCAACCTTTTCCTGAGGGAAAACCTACTACTTAGAAATATTTTATGTCATATTATACAAGATCACCTCTTGCATTAATTCATTTCAGTGTATTAAAGTGCTAATCCAAGCTTTAATCAAATGTAGGAGTGTGTGTATGTGGATGCTTCTGCGTGTTTATGAAAGAACAGACAAATATCATTCATACAAAGTGTTCAGTGATCCTAAAAAAATCCCACTGATTAGACATTATAAGTACAATTCTCCTTTCTCTCTCGCACCTCCCCCCAGATTTTTGATATGTCTGGTTCAGCCAGCAGGTATCAGTTTAATTTTTTTGCAGGAAAAAAAAAGAATAGGTGGGTCTTTGAGACTTGTAGTCTAACCCTGTCCAGTTCTCAGCTCCCCAGTACAAGAAAGACTGGGACTTATGATGGTGAGTCTAGTGAATAGCCACTCAGATGAGTAAGGGACTGGAGCATCTTTCGTGTAAAGAAGGGCTGAGAGAGATAGGATTGTTCATCCAAGATCAGAAAAGGCTCAAGGGGATCTTATCAATTTGTATAAATACCTGATGGGGGGAGTAAATGGGACACCAGGCTTTCTCAGTGGTTCTTTCTCCAGGAGACAATGGGCACAGATTTCCTGAAATACAAAGTGAAATACTCACTGATATGCAGGAAATTGTGTTTAAACATAAGAAAATATTTTTTTAATCTCATTATCAGAATTCTTTTTTTTTTTTTTTTGCATTGTTTCAGCGAGATACGTGCAACTAACTGTAGGAATATGTCATTCTATCAGAAAGACTGTGTAAATTATTTGTTAAGTTCAGCAATTAAACTAAAAATTAGGCAAACAAAAAATGAGCTAGAACAAGCCAAGTGCCACTTCAGAAAATCCTGTAAAAGCAATGAGGATGCTTGCCACAAACCAGCCAAACAAGCAGATCTGCATCCTGCTGGTCAGTAGGAGAAAAAAAAAAAAAAAAAAAAGAGAGAAGCAAAATGTCCAGCTGGAAGGCTGTAGTACAGTCTGTACTGGTTCACACTCCACTGTCCTGTCTTTTCATATTTATACAAAAAATGAAATATAGCCATATCCACAAGGCCTTAAAAATTTCCCAACATGACATTGTTAATTCTATAGAAAAGTATTCCAAATGAAAATTGCTCTGAATGAGGAACGTTATGGTCCTTCTACTACTTCAGAGAATGCTTCATGATTAACACAAGGTAAAATATTGTCAGCAGAACGCTCAGCACAGAGGAAGTAGGTTCAGCTTCAAAAGTCAGGAGGCAGAAAAAGAACTATCACTTAGTTTCCAGTTCTAAGAGTAGAAACATTCTGCTACGTGTAAAGATACTTTAACAAAAAACCAAGCCAAACCAGCCCAAAACCCGAAGAAAGATGTGTGATCTTTTACTAAGATAACTGGATAAAAATAAGCTGTTTGCTTATTCTGACCAGCTGAGAGATGGGTTAGTACCATCTTTAGCCTTGGGAAGCTTTTCTTTTCTAAACCAAAACTGTTCATCCAATAAAGTACATGTACTGGAAGAGGCTTACAGGAGAGCTGGGTAGGGACTCTGTATCAGGGAGTGTAGGGATAGGACAGGGGGTAATGGTTTTAAACTGAAAGAAGGGAGATTTAGATTAGATATTAAGAAGCAATTCTTTAGTGTGAGGGTGGTGAGGCACTGGAACAGGTTGCCCAGAGAAGCTGAGGAGGCCCCATCCCTGGAAGTGTTCAAGGCCAGGCTGGATGGAGCTCTGAGCAAACCTGGTCTAGTGGGAGGTGTCCCTGCCCATGGCAGGGGGATTGGGGCTAGATGATCTTTAAGGTCCCTTCCAACTCTAACTGTTCTATGATTCTATGAAATTTCAGTTCAACAGAATTTAAGAGATAACACTATCTGAATTCACTTCTGAATTTACTGAATTCATTTCTCACTTTCTATTTCAGTCCACAGATAGAATTATAAAATTACATTTATTTTATTTATTTATTTATTTATTAACCAAAGTAGCCATTTTGATCTCTATTGTGGACTAGCCATCACTGAAAGAGTAAGTTGGTTTGACTGGCAGAGAGGAGAATGACCAGCATCTACAGTCCTCCTGACCATGTCATATCTGACTACTAGAATACAAACAGATGTTAAAGAATATAAAATTTAAATTTCTTCTAATCCAAGATTTCCAGTAGCAAAGGTAGCACCTTCTTATATATCATACCCTGTAAAAAAGAATTATCTTGAGTTTAAAGGATTATGCAGAAAATCTTGGACAATTTCACTCTTTTAGAATGAATAAAGCAAGGTGTAGCACTGTATGGTTATTCTATGAATCTGCCTTTAAGTGTTTCAGGGTCGAGAAGATGTCTTAACAGCTATAAATATTTCATAATTGAGTTTTCTTCTTAAAGCATTACTTTTCTACCTAAAAGAATATATTTATGGTAATCAGCCCAGCTAATACCTTGATCAGGATTAAATGAGAACTAAAAAACTACACTATCTATCCAGAAAATAATCAGATCCTTAAGTTGCAGACTACATTTGTTAACATGGGTATATTAACATGACACCATTCAAACACATTCACCTAATACATTCTGATTGCACTTTGAATGCTCACTTGCATACTAACAGAAACATTATGAAACAAAAATAATTAAAAAAAAATGATAGTGAAATGCCTACAGGCATCGGGCTGCAACAACAAGAAGTACATTAAAAATCTTTAAAAAATCAAATTGTGAAATTTTTCAGTGCTTATACAAGGAATCGGGAGTCTTATCTTACCACTCCTTTGCCAAAGGTGGACACTGATACTCTTCAGAAAATTAATATCAATGAATATTAATGAATATTAACATAAGAACCATCAGTTAAAAGGTACCAAACTAACTTTACGGGTTTTTTTAAGATGTTAGACATATTCCTTCATTTTCATAAAATTGAGAATATCTTGCTGTGTTGACAAAAATGTTCTGGAAAATTAAAAAAAAAAAAAAAACCTGACAAATTTTTCATATTCACGTAAGAATAGTCACATATTCACCATACTGCCCACTGTCTTTCCAATTCTGTCATACTCACAATTTTTCTAGCTGGTATCCTGAATTGATTAACTATGTTGAATCAATGAGAAAAGCCTCAGGGACTGAAAAGATGAGATAGAGCAGATATAAACAGAGATTTTATTTTTGTCCAATTACTTTATTAACATATTGCATTTTTTTCTTCACTTTTTGCTTTTTCTTAAACTATCTTTAAATGTAAGCAAAAAGATTGGAAACTTTAATAAACAATTTGAATACTCTGCAATGATCAGATCCTTGATAAATACAGTGAATTACCAAGTATCTTACTGTGAACTGTGTTTGATATCACTATCTTCAACTACCTAATGGGTGATGATAAGGAAGACTGAGCCAAGCTCCTTTCAGAGGTGCACAACAAAAGGATGAGGCTGCAGCAAGGGAAATCCCAACTAGATATAAGGAAAAAAGTTATCAAAAGTGACTATATGCTGGCACAGGCTCCTGGGCAGGTTTTGGAGTTTCCATCCTTGGAGATTTTCAAAACTGAACTGGAAAAGCCCAGAGCAACCTTGTTTGACCATTACAGTGGCCCAGCTTAGGGCAGGGAGGGTGCACCGGAGGACCTTCAGAAGTTTTTGCTGGACTACATCGTTACATAATTTTATATAATTGGGACGCAGAGGGGTCGGGTAGGCATGGTGGTGTCATCACTGTGTAAAAATTTTATTTTGTCCTTTCTTGTGGTTTCAGCTGGGATGAAGTTCACTTTCTTACTGGCAGCTGATATGGTGCTATGTTTTGGATTTAGGATGGGAAACAGTATTGATAATGCACTGGTGTTTGTAGTCATTGCTAAGCAGTAAGGACCTTTCCTGTTCCTCACACCTCCCCACCAGCAAATAGGCTGGAAATGCACAAGAAGCTGGGAGGAGACAGAGTCAGGACAGATCACCTCACTCACTGAAGGGATATTCCATATCATGTGACATTATACTCAGCATACAAATCTGGGGGAAGAAGAAGGAAGCAGGGGAAGTTCGGAATGATGGCATTTCTCTTGTCAAGTCACTGTTATGTGTCATGGAGCCCTGCTTTCCTGGAGATGGCTGAAGATCTGCCTGCCAATGGGAAGCAGAGAATTAGTTTCTTGTTTTGCTTTGGTTGTGTGCACAGCTTTTGCTCTACCTATTAAACTGTCTTTATCTCAACCCATGAGTTTTTTCTCACTTTTGCCATTCTCTCCCCTAGCCCAACTGGGATAAGTAAGTGAGCAGCTGCATGGTCCTAGTTGCTGGCTGGGGTTAAACCACGACATCATTTTACAGCACCATTGCCCAGGTAGTCTAATAGCCTGTTGTAGTAGAACAGGTCTTACTCTCATATGAGAAACACTTCAAACTTATTTTGTGCTTAACCGGTTGAAAACAGCAAAGTGGAACTGGTTCTACTGTCATCTCTGCAAAATACTACTTGCCCTCTCCTTTGCAAATGCTGCAATGGATAGTAAATTTGGGCACATCCCTCTCTATAGGCCTGATGAGTATCCATGTGGGTATGTATGTCATTGTGCTCTTCTAGGGTCACTCTACCTTTTTCAGAATTCCAGCTGGCAGCATTTGTATCAGTTTTTCTTATTTAATTTTAATTACATGGAATGTTGCAAAAAGGAAAATATTAGGGAAAAAAAAAAAGTAGGAAGACAAAAACAATTCTATGAAACTCAGAAAAATCTTCAGATACTAATAGTCTTCTAGATCATCACTGGAAATTTCCATGCAGAAGCACATTTTTTAATTTCATCCTTTTTCCTTCTTACTCAACTGGCAAAACTGATTGCTTTTGGTAAAATAGGTTCAGGCAATTATTCTTACATTATTGTAAGGGCTGTCTGAAAACAAGTATTGGTTTTGTTCTTTCATGTGTTTCTTCTTAAAGAATGTTCTCGAAGAGGGAAATTGGCACACACTAAATTAACCAAGTCCTCAAATTTTAAGACATCCCCATGTATGTGTAATATTTGATTGCAAAGCTTATCAATAATCAGAGAAGAGGTTCTGTATCTGCAAAGATCACAACTTCAGTTGAAATCATACAGATTACTCTTTGTTAGAAACAAGACTTCATTAGAATTCATTTTATATAATTTAGTCTGTAGATGAAGGAATATACAATGCATGCAAAGAAGAAAGAATCTTCCTTGAATTAATCTAATTTTGCATGTATTATTATACACCTAGATTCAACACAACTATAACTGAATTTTACCAAATTGAAATGGATTTTTCCTAAATAGAGATACATAATCTGAAGATTCCTTTTCATCTCATGTGCAGGGCCTGAATGCAATGATTGCGGAGTTTGCTTTTATTAAAAGCTTAATATACATTTACTAATGTAGGTTTAAACATGGCCTAATTCTTAATCAAATATATTTCAGCAGCAGGAGGGCCAATGTTCAAATAATGATTAATTGAAAACTTAATTAAATACTTCAAAATACACATGAAAGTATTATGATAAAGTTTCAGGTCATGCAGCCTGCATCTGAATCTGCATAATGAAAATGAAGGCCTTGATCTGAAAGCCTGTATGGTTGGTAACTGAAATTACCCCAAAGCTGCAGAACAACATCTAGCTCTGAATATTTGCAAAGAAGTTTTCTGGGGTAGTTTTGCATTATACAGAATATATAAATAAAGAGTTGGTTCCAACTACCTGTTCCAAATTCCTGAGCTTCTATGTTTCCTGTATTGTGAAATGCCACTTTACTAAACTTCATCTGAAACTGCCAGAAAAATATTTTCCCAATCTAATTGTAACTGAGACTAAAAGATGTAAAGATTGTTGTTTTTAAGTAAATAAAATTTTATGGCTTATGTACTTTATTCTGCATGGTTAGTCACAGCACGCTGATGGGAAGCAACTCATGTACTTACTAAAAACTTCCAGATTGTAAAAACACTTTAATGCATTCACAATGGAAAATGTTTGTTTAGTTGTTCACAATTTATGCCACGTTTTCACCCACCCACAGGTGATTCATTTCATGTGATATAAATTTAGTTTAGCACAGTTTATAGCCATTCTGGTGAAGAATCCTGCTGATGGCTCACTGACTCATTTCAAAACCTGTTATGGAGGGATGCATTAATGTTGAGGCTCCTGTATACAATTATGATGTTGTGTAACCTTCACTATATAAAATCCTCAGGATAAAGATTCATGTAAGTCATTGAAAGTAATTCCAGAGTCAGATAAGGCTAAGGGGAAAGATACAGAAAGAACACTATCAAAAGGCTTCTCAGTGAGTAAAACAAATAAATAAGTCCATAGTCCTTTGCAAATTTAAATGTTGCCTAATTGGCAACTGGAAGTGCACTTGTGTTTTTCATGGAGATAAGCCAGGATGGGTGGTGGAGGTGGGGTGTGTGTGTGTGTGTGTGTGTGTTTGCACACATCTGCATTTGCACAGATGCCCATATGTGTACTGTGATTAAAGGAACAAAACTTACAGGTCTACAGAGAGACAAAGGAGTAGTTATTCCTTGTATTTGCAAGTTTATGATTTTTAACATCTAAGAAGAGTATTTTGGACTGCATATAAAGAGGGTTGGGCTGTGAGCTGCTTCTGCCTGCTTAGGGAAATAAAACTGGTAAAAAGTAGAAAGACCCACACTTACTTTCATGTATGGGTCTGGAAGAGTGAATGAACCACAGGGCAGTGGCACAGCTCAGAGACTACACTACAGCTGCATGAGGGAAACACCAACTCTGGGCTAACACCGGTCATGTGAAGAGCCATAAAGAAGCTATATCATTTCTGGACTGTACAGCCGGTTGACTAGAAGACACTGCAGGGACCTCTCCATAGTGCTATTTTGCGCACTGCCTGCTGTACAGAGAATCTGGCTCCTGGGACAGGCTTCCTGGGTGCACATCCCTTCCAGAGCCGAGCCCAGTTTTGTTTCCTAAAGTAGCTCTGTGGCCTATTTATTGCACGCTATATTTGTTAGCACACATCAGTCAGCCTTGGCAGCACAAAAAAAATACGCAACACGGTGTTCAAAGAACAGATGTTTTGCCAGACTGCTGGAGTTGTATGTGGTCTGTGCCCCAATGGGCTTACAGTGCCTTGATAATGTGCATATAAAGACGGCATATGTCTCCCTGGTGGCTGCTATTAAGGTCAATTTCCTGAACATCTACGGATTTTACTTTTTCAACTCCACTAAGTATTTCATTAGATTGTTTGATCAATTTCCCACTTCTGTCTGGTTCTTGCTCCTGGATGCTTTGCTGTCTTTGAAGTATAGAAAGGAAATTACATGATTAAATAAGGAAAAGAAGAATGCTGTGGCTTGATTTCCACTGCCAGTAGCAGCATGTTATAGAGCTACATGTATCTGAGCCACGTTTATGAAAATAGAGAAATCCATACTTAATACAGAGCAAAGCTCCTGAACTATATAATCTGTCCTTCAAGAGAGATATATCACATTCTATTTACTATCAAGAAAAGCAAAAATGAAAGGATAGTCCACAAATAGATTTCTGAGGTAAAGCTTACATGGAGACAACATTCAGTCACGTACAAGAGAGCCTTAATATCTAGGACAATGCATCCTACCTTGCTTTTTATATCCTTAGCTATACTAAAACTCTAATTTAGCCATCCTTATTTCAGTTCTAACAAAACCAAGTGCAACACAAATATAAGAAACAAAAGCCTAGAAAATCTGAATACTGTTATTGTCAACTTTGCATATTCATTGAAACTATTCCATTCTTTTTTGCTTTCATTGTCGCTGTTTTTAGGAGTCACCACCAACAAATATATTTCTTTATATCACTGTCCTCATAATGGAGCTATTATCTCTTTGAATTTAATGTTCCTACACCCTGCCCCAATCATAGCCTGTATCCTTAGAAATGCAGACACTATGCAGACACTTTCAGCTATAAAGCTGATAAAACAGCAGTCTTTCACTGAATTTCACTGAATTTCACTGAATTTCTAGAGTTGGAAGGGACCATAGAGATCATCTAGTCCAACTCCCCTGCTGAAGCAGGATTGCCTAGAGCTAGAGCATGTTACTCAGGACTGCATCCAGGCGGGTTTTGAAAATCTCCAAAGAAGGGGACTCCACAACCTCCCTGGGCAGCCTGTTCCAGGGCTCTGTCACCCTCACCGTGAAGAAGTTTCTCCTCATATTTGAGTGGAACCTCTTATATTCCAACTTGTGCCCGTTGCCCCTCGTCCTCTCACTGGGAACCACTGAAAAGAGTCTGGCTCCCTCCTCCATCAACCCTCCCTTGAGATACTTGTAGGCGTTGATAAGGTCTCCCCTCAGCCTTCTCTTCTCCAGACTAAAGAGTCCCAGCTCTCTCAGTCTCTCCTCATAAGGGAGATGCTCCAATCCTTGAATCATCTTTGTAGCCCTACGCTGGACTCTTTCTAGTAGTTCCCTGTCCCTCTTGAACTGGGGAGCCCAGAACTGGACACAGTACTCCAGTTGTGGCCTCACCAGTGCAGAGTAGAGGGGGAGAATGACTTCCCTTGACCTGCTGGTTACACTCTCCCTATACAACCCAAGATACCATTGGCCTTCCTGGCCGCAAGATCTTATATCAGATTGGGCTCTGCCTAAAAGAGTGCCTTGTTTCAACAGCCTCAGTGCTTTTTAAAAGCACAGGTTTAGAGAACCAGAGTGACATCACCCTGACAAACGTGGAAACTACCCCTTATGGGGCTTTTCTTCAGTCATTTCCTCTCTGAAGCGTTGGGTAGCTCAGATTTCTGCAGCAGATGTTCCAAAAGGCTATGCCTACACTTGTTCCTCTTTTTAGCTGGAATAAACAAAACACTTTTAATACATAAATGATTGCTATGATGGAAATTATCATTTGGTACAACACAGGTTTTATCCAAGTTTTGTTTCCTCTTTTTTTGCCTCCTTCCCATAAAACCATGGAAATCTGGAAAAAGGAAGTGAAAATGCATGTGTTTGTGTCTGTTCCAAATTTTAAATTCTGGTTTAAATTCTGGTTGCCCAAATATTGCCTGTGTAGCAAGCCACCCTCTTTTTGTTTGCTTCTTTACTAAGCCAGAAGCACAGAGCACATATCACCCCACGATCCTCCTGTAAGTAGCACCATAAAAGGTCTTGACCACCACTTTGTAGTTTCAACTCTCTCATTCTGAATGACAGGATTAGCAGTCACACTGTGAGTACACATCTTGGCGTTTTGCTCTGTTTGGGATTGGCATCCTTACAGGCATCCTGCTGCCCTGTGACCATGATCCCCTTCAGCTTAATCAGCGTGCACAGATGTTCAGTGTCTATGTACCTACCAGAGGTTGCTGGCAGGTTGATCATGCCAGGACTCTCAAACATCAAATAACTCTGATCATTGATTTTCCTAACTCCCCATGGATCTTCAAGAAATATTTAACTTACATGTGTTTGTCAGGTACATCATCTCACATGAGTTTTAGTCTGAACTTTCTCCCATCTCCTTCAGTCTGCCTTACTGTCTGTTAGTGCATGGAAGTGCACAAAACAAAAGGCTGTTTAATTTTTCTTTAAACTGTTTTCCCTTATCTCAATGTCACATTTATACACAATATTCAAGGCAGGGTGACAGCAGTTTGATACAGTTTGTTTTCTTTTTCAAATGTTTTCTTTTGTTTCTATGCATAATAATCTGGTCTTTGGTTCATAAGCTCTTTATTCCATGAAATTCTGGGTTGATATACAAAAGGTATGAATCACTGCATAGGTAACAAAAATTGCAAACATGAAGGAAGCTTGTATGTTTCTGTTGTGTCGTTTACTCCCTAGCTTCCCTTACTCCCTTACTCTTAGACCTCTACCTAACATCTACCTTATCCTGTACCTCTTCTGCCCTACAAATAATTCTTGCACTCAATCTCTTTCAGAAAATCCTTCGCCCTAACCCGTAAGTGATTTACAAAGTACGTGATTCAGTATTTCTAAAATTAAGTAAATTCATTGGCTTGTTTCTTTTTAGATTAGTTTCCATGCTCTCCAGTCAATCCAAACTGACTTCAGAAAGATCATCAAAAAAGAGCTACTTCCATGGCCCCACTCTTCCATTTAACATTTTGTAACCACTTTACCAGTGTCTTGCTTAGTTTGTCATTGGAGATCTGGACACTGGCATAAACTTCAGTTTCTTCTGCATCCACTGCAGTAATTCTAATGAACATGTCTTTAGGCTACATACCTTGTTGCTACAAATAGCTGCCTTCCAAACAAATAATTTTCAAACTCCCTATTTTTCCTTTCTGAGTACTAGGCAATCTCACAGTGCTTACACGCTTGCTTCTTTTTTTTTTCCCTCTGCCTCCCATTCTTCATTATCTTCAGTTTTTGTCTGTCAGCTTTGACCTGAAAGCTTTGGCTGTCAGGACAGAGAAATAAAAATACGTTCTCTTGCATAGGGAGGTAGAAGAGAAAGGGAAGCACAAGGCTGTATTTCCACTGAGAGCAGTATTTCCAGCCAAGGGAGTTACTAAGTTTTGTACTTAATTATTTCTCTATTTTTCATATGCCACATTTTCAGATTCTCCCTTCCTTCTCTTTTTTTTCATCTTTTATTTTACTCTAGCGTGGGTTAAGAGGTTAGGAGTTTTCACTGTCTTTTTACTGGGTTCCGATTAAAAAATTAGTATAGCTTTAGGAATTTCAAAGCAGTCATACCACTGAATTCTGGTTTCATTCACAGAATGATAGTTCCTTGTAAACTGGGTTTCCATATATTTTTCTTTAAAATAACTAGCTCATCATCAAATCAAGCCTGGAACAACTTCATTTTCTTGTTCTTTCAACTCTCTAGGGTACAGAGAAAAGCTGGCATCTTCCCAGTGAGTGTAGCTGCCATGGAATTCTCTTTGCAATTTGCAATAGAGAAAACATGCCACTCCTGAAGGAAAGTTTTAATTTGTCACTGCTTATAATGTGATGTGTGAGCAATGGGCAACAGTTTGACTCTTCAATCAATGTAGATCCTACCTCCTTTTAAATTCAGATTCTTTCCCTGCATTATGGAATATTAATGCTTATTTCTGTGCTGATTTTTCTCTGGTGGAAGGCCTAGTTTCTTGCTATATTGCTAATATTGAAGAAAAAGAAAGAAAAGAAACCAAAGAAACATGATCCAGTGAGAGAGATAATGAGGTTATAGTTTTATTTTCTATTTCACAGAAAATTCTTTGAGACATTGCAAGATGGACATAACATAAATACACAGTGTGTGAATATACCACAGTGTACAGACTGTTATAGACAACTTAGCTGCAAAACATGATGGTCAAGATAAGCCCCAATTACAATCTCAGAGTCATAAGGGGAATTGTATTGTAGATGCACTTAAGTAGCTCGTCATAAGAAGAATGGGCTATGGAGTTAGGGACTGATCTTGTCAGTCTTTCAAGAATACTCTAAGGCCTCACTTTTGTTACTCTGAAAATTGACCTTTCACATGCATGTTCTAGGAAATGCCAAAGCCAGTGGTGGAACCTTACAACAAAGTAAGAAAGACCAGATCACCTAAAAATAAATGCACTCGTATGAAGGCAAACTTTGGAAATTTGGAATTTTTTTGAAAATTCATTACAGTAGAGTGAAATATATAGTTTAGCATATTTCCACCCTCATAAACAGTTATCTCCTCTGAGTGCTGCCAAAAATACAAATATGGAACAAAAATCTAAATAATTGCTGTCTTTTTTTCCATGGATAACTCCACCATGGTAAATTTATAATTGATCTTAACATTTAAGCAAAAGATGGATTTGCGTACATGTCTACTGTAGGAACACTTTCTTAAGAGTAGGCACACAGACCTTCCTGAATTATTTTTTAATAGCATTATTTTTAGAGCCTCTTGAGGGAAACTAATGAAATGTTGTACCATTTGCTTTACATTTTAAGCTTCATGACTTGTCTTGCAATGAACTATTTGTTTCATGCCATCATATTTTGTGGATCACTAGTACTTATATTTTTCATGTCATCATATTTTTTGGAAAAGCAAAGTCAATCTAAGTCCATTCAAATCGACTTGTCTTTGCCCTTCTTTCTAATTTGGAGGTATATCCCAATTTCTTTGAAGGTAATATTAATTTTAAAGAAAGTATTAACTTTTTTTGTTTCGGTGAGCTATTTTTTTTCTTCTTCTTCTTTTATCCAGAGCATCTGGCCCAAAATTAAATTTTACAAGAATTCCTTCAAGCTGCTGGATTCCACTTTACAAAGTACACATTTATTTTATGGTGCTTAACAGTTAGTCTTAGATGCATTTCCTTGTAGTGGTTGAGAGATTAAAGGGCAAAACAATTTCTACTGTGGTGGTTAATTTATCTTAGCCTTATAATTTGTGTTCTGCTATATATAACTTCTTTCCTACTCCCTTTTAAATTGTTTGTAGAATTTTCTTCAGAGAATAAACACGGTTAGAGTTTGGTCTTTTTTTCCTCCCAGTGCTGTCTACTTCATTCACCTCTACTTGCTTTAAATAGATTCCAAATGGAACTAATCTAGAATAACTGCTCTCAGAACGATTTGGAATTCTTTCAGTGTGAACATTACCCATTTTTGCCTTCTTCATATGCTGCGTATGTTACAAGAATAATTCAGACAGTTTTCACCTCTGTCTCATATTTACACATGCCCTTTATTAATACCTATAATGTAAGATGGTTTTAAAAGCTCATGTTATCAGAAAGCTCAAACATTAAATTTGATGGATAAGTTCTTATTTGTAAATAATTCCGACAGTATCCAGAGGAAAAAACATGGATAAGGGTTTCAGCAACTTGGTTTTTTAAATAATGGATTTCCATCTACATTACGAGTAATTTTGCAGTGAAATATGAATAGGTAATCACTGCTTCATGCTGAGGAAATGACCACCAATGGAGCTCATGCCAGGGTATTCCTGGCAGGCCTTAATATTAAAGCTATAATAAAGAATGAGAAAATTACTTCTAAGCACTTTGACCAATACAGTGTAGAAATATGCATACACATATATAAATACATTTTCAATAGAATTATTTAGTGTACATTTAATTTTAATTAATCCCTCATATCTAAAAATAAATAGCTTTTTGTGCCCTTTCATCTCACTATGAAGTTATATTACAAAAAAAACATGCATATTTGTTTTTAGAGATAAAGCTAAGGTATCAGTTTTCCCCAAATGTGACCTATGTTCAGATTTCATGTCTTATTTTCTACTCAATATATATATGAATTTCATAGGTAAAATAGAGCGTATATCACAGGTTACATGGAGACTTGAAATACAACTTATCTTCACACACATGTAAATCTATCTTATCAATATCACTTTGTGACCTTGAAGTCAAGCTTCCCCATTTTTCGGTGATTTTACTTTGGGAGAGATTTTACTTTGGGCACTAGATTTAACTGGTCTAATGAGATACATACATAATACTCACAAAGCATGTTTTGTCCTGGGCATGAAAGAAAAGGAGAATGCTACCTGACATTTTTCAAATGTGAAAGGTACACAAATACTAAGAGGGTACAACTATATTACAAAAATAGGAATAAAAGAAGATGGCTAGTTAAAAAAAAATGCTCTGGTTTTAAGTTAAAGGTAGTCATTGCAGAAGAGAGTGCTTTTTCACCATTGCTGACCATGGAAGGAATTTGCACAGGATTTAAAGGTTTTTTAGTTTTCTGTTTCAGATGCAAAACAGACTTCTTTAACATGAGTTCTCTAGTACAAGGAAAAAAAAAAAAAAGCAAGCAAACAAACAAACGTTCCTATCCCTGAAAATGTCATGTACATACAGTTTATTCACTTGAGAGAGAATGGAAACCACATATGACTAAGCACATTGGTAAATGTATATCTGGAAGATCCTTTGACGTTGCAATGTTAAAGGAGGTATAAGAACTCACATAGAAAGTAACATTTTGATTTTATCCATAATACTTTTTAATGCTTTATAACATTAAGCAGTATAAGAAGCTTCAGAACACTTTTCATTTATTCAAAGTATACGTTACCTACCATCTGTAGTATACTACATGAAGCTGAATTCAGTCATTTGAGCTATCTTAGAGCTCCAGAGCCATAGCACAGACACATTTTACAAACCCCTTCTTTACATGAAAAACTTCTTTACCCACTAAAGTGACAATGGAGAACATAGTGTTGCCTCCACCTCATTGCCCTGAGCATCCTGCACCCTCACTACAGGTAGCACTTTACTTTTAAATACACAATCATGCCTTTTTGTGAAAAATATTAGCCTGTCACTTTTCACTGTGTTTTCCCAATTCATATTTCAACTGTCATTTAATTGAAATGACTTAATAATTGTCTTTGGTATACGGGTTTCATATTCTGGAGGAGAAAATGTACCAGTACATCCCTTTATAAATTTCTCACTTTTTGCAGCTTTATTCAGTGTCTCAACTCTGCAATAAATTTGAAGATTTTTTAGTACATTTTTCTGTTTCAAGTTTGGAAAATGACTGGTTTGAAGTTTGACTAATGGACCCAACAGCTCTAGCAGCTATCTGCATGAAAAATTCCCATTGCAATGAACACCTACCCTAATGAAGTTGTGAGAGTTTTGCTATGGAATCTAAAGTTGGAACGATTTGATAGTGAAAGCTGTTTTCATGAAGGACCTGAAAGATTAGTTTAAAGTTCTTTCTACTTGATCATTAATATCATCTTGATTTTTTTATTGTAAGTCTTCCTTAATAACATGGGAGATACATCTGTGAATTAAAAAATCTAGCTATTATGAAGTCATTAATTTTAATCCCCCCTAGAAAGGAGTGATTACTCTAAAGTTAAATACCGAGCCAAGCTTTTGGTTTGGTAAAATTAAATCTCCAATAAATAACTCTCTTGTGGTTTAACCTTACTTTTAATAAATTTTATTCAGATTCATAATATTCTGAGAAAAAGTGATACATATGGACTGGGGCAGGACATGAAGTACAAAACAAAATCACTGACATGAAGATGGCACACTTAGTTCTGTATCTCTGACTTCCTATTATCCACAAGCACTAGAATATGTATATCAAAAAGGAAAAAAAAAAAAAAAGTACAAGGGGAGCAGCAAGGACTTCTGTCATTTGTGTATAGATGAGAAACTTCTATTTTCTCTCATGAACTCTAAACATCTGTTTTTTCTGGCTGAAGAAGAGGCAACATGGCAAAGGCTAAATTCCGTGGGGAGGCTTGTGGAGCAGGGAAGACAGCCCATCCTTGTGTTGACCAAAACACAGTGAACATGGATAAATGCTCCTATTCCTATCATTGTAGTGAGGTAAAGCAGTCAGACCCTCTGTTTCTAAATAGCTTTTAGTACAGAAACCGCATAATAACCTAGGCAGGATTATAAATACTTAAAGGACAGGCTCCAGAGGTGGCGGCTGTTCAGAGGAATTTGTGGGAAGTACTATTTACCACTGGAAGCCAGCTCTTCTGCTCTGCAGCTGCAACTGCAGGATGTAGTTGCATCACCTGTTGTCCCTGCAGTGCTTTTCAGTCCAGCAGCTTCATTGCCCCATCCTATGCCAAACAGTTGAGACAATGGAAAACAAGTCCAGGCTTCTCTGCCTTGAATTCAAATTCCTCTCATAAATGTTTTTGATCATTTGTCCAGAACATCTACTCCTCCTCTTAGATTCTCAACTTCAGCATCTCAGTTCTGCATCCATGGCTAAGCCCATTGCTCTGCGATCAGGAGTCACCACTCAGTAATCCTGTATTTATTCCTTAACCCTAAGAAAGACTGCAACTGTTTCTATCTTCTTCCATTGCACAATTCAGGCAAGCAGCTTCTCTGCCCTGTTCTAGTGCTTTGGGGAACTCTCAGAGACTGGGAAGTCGGTTTGGGCTTGAGGAAGGAAAGGAAAAAAGAGGAAGTCAGGTTTACTTCCTCCTGTTTCTTCTAATATAAAAATATAATGTTACGTTCATGCTGATTTTACATATTTTTCCTTTCAACTGTGCTCCAGCCAATTGGCTTGTTTCCCCCTCAGCAGCCTCCCCCTGCCCTCTGCCCTATATTTTCTTATTCTTTCAGAATGATCCCACAAAAATAAAACCATTTATAAATAAAGGTATTGTTTCTTATTAGTTTCCCAAGTCATAAAATCACAGAATCATAGAATAGCCCAGACTGGAACAGACCTTGAAAGATCCAACAGACCTTGATAGTCCAACATTTGTCGGAAAGGAAGCCTAGACGAGTTTATTTAGCACCCTGTCCGGTCGCATCTTGGAAACCTTCAGTGATGGGGACTACCACATCCTTGGGGACACTGAATGATTGTTCTCATTGTGAAAACTTTCTTATATCAAGATGAAACTTCTCCTGGTGCAACTTATCCCCATTGACACTTGTCCTCTCCATGTGGCTCCTTGTGAAGAGAGCCTCCATCCTCTGAGTAGCATCTCTTTAAATACTGGAAAAATGCAATGAGGTTCCTTCAAGCCCTCTCTACTTCAGGTTGAAAAGACCTAAAATCTTCAGTCTTTCCTCAGAGGGACGGTTGTCCAGCTCTTTGATCATCTTCATGGCTCTCCTTTGGACTCTCTCTAGTCTGTTCATATATTTTTTCGATTGTAGGAACCAGAACTGAACAGGTGTGGCCTGACAAGTGCAGAGTAGAGTGGGATGATCACATCTCTATCTCTGTTAGTAACAGCCCTGCAGATAGATCCCGGTATCCAATTTGCCTTCATGGCTGTAACAATGCAATGCTGACTCACGTCCAGCTTGTTTTCCACCAGGACCACCAGGATGCTTTCAACAAGGTCATAAGGTACCATGGTACTTCAAAAAGATAAAACAAAATTAGATCCAATTTTCATTGAAAATCTAGCAAAAAACCTCCTCCTTTAGCTATCTGGCAAGGACCAAAGGAATGGCAATTCACTGATGTTCTTATGTAGTATAACCTTTCTAGTTCAAACTTAGAATCACAGAATCAGAATGGTTCGAGCTGGAAGGGACCTGAAAGATCATCTAGTTCCAGCCTCCCTTCTATGGGCAGGGACACCTCCCAGTTGCTCAAAGCCCCATCCAGCCTGGTCTTGAACACTTCCAGGGAAGGGTTAATGAGGAAACTTATTACCAAAAGTTTACATGCAGATTAAGGAATGTTGACAGTTTGTCCACATATAAGCAAGGTTGCACTTTTTTCTAGATTAACAACTGCTGGGAAGCACCTTATTCATTTAGAATATTTATTCAATTTTCTGTATTATTTTTCTAAATTATTATCTGTACATATATTAATATTCCCTGAAGTCTTACCAGAAAAATACTTATAAAATTACTTTGCTTCTAAGTCTGTCAGGAACTGAACATCTGTTTTTTCACTGTGAGAAATCATGAAAAATATAGTTTGAGATTTTGAAGTTAATGGGAAAACAATTCCAAAGAAGCCTGAATTTCAGCAGTGAGCTGAGTAGCTGTCTATTCTAAATGGTTTTACAAACACTGGCCATAATGCATAATATTTATATTTATGTCTATTTTCAAACTGAATGCTATTTTAACTCTAACTTCTGAAACATTGCTATATTTCAGTTTCCACACAGAATTAAAAAAAAAAAATTCAGTCAAAAAAGACAAATGTAAATTTTACCTCCCAAACAACCACAAGTTATTGCTTCATGCCCTATTAAAAGCCATGTGTCCAGAAAACCTACACTGAAAAACGCTATCAGAGCAAAATACCCTCCAGCCATATCACACATAAGTAGAATTTCTCCATCTTTGACTGAACTTAAGGTATTCCAGAATCCACATTTACATATTTTGATTTCAATATAAAGCATTTAATGTTCCTACTAGGTAAGAGGAAAAAAAAAATAAATTCAAAATTGTTATGCTTTCCCTTTAATTTTTTTCTTTCTTGATACACTTGCACAGTTTTAACTCAGACTGGAACAACTGATTGGTGATTAGATGGCAGTGACCCAAGACAGCACTTACCTTGGCAACATTAGGAGTAATAAAGGAAAATTATTTTCACAGGGATTAAGTGTTCTTAACCAATTTTGACAATGCATTAGGTTCAGACAGATTTTTCTTCTATATCAGGCATGTTTTTTGCCCCTATTTCTCTGCAGAAATGAGTCAAATTCTGATTTCATCTAGAGAATTCAAGTATTGCTTCATTGAAAGAGGAAAAGCTGAAATGGCTTAGTAGCAAGATGAATTACAGCTACAATATTAAAAGCCAGAAAGACAATCTGAAATGAAAGAATTGCAATTGCCCAACTGAGTTGCTTTAGGCACATATGTTTGCGGGGTTTTATACCTTATGCAACTTCTTCATTAAATCCATTCATAGTATTGCACTGGCCAAAATAGAAAATCTAGAATTTGAAACATTTCATTTGTTTTAGTGCAATTACCTACAAAAACCTCTTCAGTAGTAGCTGCTTTTTTTTTTTTTTCCAGACATTTAAACTACAATCTGTACATATCCATGCTGTCCCATTGACACCATCAATACAGAATATGTACTGGTACTCCCCGAATAGAATTCAGAAGTATTTTTCCTAAATTGTGTGTGACAATATTATCATTAATGTCAGTGAAAGCAAAATATGCTGGAGTGAAGAGAATATCTAATCTATTTACTGCAGTAGTTGTCATTTGCATGAAAATTTTTATTTTCATATATTACACAGAATTCACTGTGGTTCACTTAGGTTATCAGACAATTGTGTTTCAATTATCATGTTACACGTGCATACAAGGGTCCATACGAAGATCTGATTATAGGTACTGAACATACACAAAGAAATACAGAGCTTCTGCACCAAGGAACTTACAGAGTGTAGAGAAAAAGGGAACAGAGACAAGAATGGAACAGAAAGAGAGCAAATGCTCATAGTAAGACAAATCCTAGAATAACACCAGCTGTCTAATACCAGACTCTGCTGATTTTGCTCCTGTCAAAAATTGACTGTGCACTGCAACCTGAAAAACCACGTCCATCCTGCTAATACACAGAAGCATATGCATTTAGGAAACAGAATACTACTTACACACTTACTTATATTTTTGACAGTGACAGCTTTTATTACCCATCTTTACATTCAATGTAGCTTTCTTCTTTTTATCACACCCAATCCTTGACTTTCTGAAAGACAGATTTGGTGACAGGAACAGGAGATCTCTTCGGCTGGTAATGATCTGTTCGCTGTACTTTCAACAGAACACTTATATCAGAAACATCAAGGTTCTTCAAAAGATTGGTTGATGATAATATGATGATAATAAACTATATAGCTGTACTCCAATCAAGCTCAAGTTTGAAAGACCCCTGCAGCAAATAGTCTTTTCAGTTATCATAAAAATAAAAACTTGACTATCTCTCTCACCTAACATTCCACTGCAAGCAGAGACACTGAAAATAAGACATTCCATCTTTAGAAAAGTCTGACATTTGGAATAATGTTTCATGGAAGAAAAAACCCTAGACAATATTTCAGGCTTTTATATTGTGTAAAACACGTCAGCAAAAGAACATAATTTGAAATTAAACTATGTCAAATGACTTTCAGGGACCTAAGATATGGGTTAGGTTTTGGGCTTTTTTTTTCCCCCAGAAAAAAAACCATCTAGAACAAATTATCCATTGTTTTTGATCTTTTGGACAAATACAGGTTTATGTCAGGCACTAAAACTTTATTCCTTTCCTCCTGGTGTAACTATATCATATACATAACAATGATTTATTATGTTGTATTTTGGAACACTTAGAATACTTTTTTAGCTTTGAGAAAATCCTCATGGATTTATAGGCACTAACTGTGACAGCACAGGTCAGGTTTATCTTCATCAGTTTCATAGACTGATAGGTTTATTTTACTCATAAAATAAGTTTCCACATTAGCACAAAGAAGACAGCAAATTCAATAGTCCTGAAAACATTTTCTCATTTCCAGATGATGCAGGCAATCCTGCCATTACATTTCTAAACATAACTCTCAGTAATGTTGTTGTTAAGTCTTCCTTGTTATACAGCCTTCCTGAGTGCAATAGATCTGAAATAAGTTGTTGGAATTTGAGTCTGTTCTACTTTGAGATAGCTAACTCAGCCCAGTGATCTGTTAATTTGTTCCTTCTTCCTTCATGGAGGTACTTATTAACATTGTTTACATCTTCTGGTAATTCAGGGATGTCTTGGAGGCAGGGTTTTAGACCAATTTTACTGTATTACTCACTTTCTGGAGACTTCAAGGACAGCTGAGCAGGTCTCTTCTGGAACAGAAAACTTCACCTGGCATGTGGGAGCCCGCGTCTGGCTGTAGGAACCCCCTGCATCCATGGAAGTTGGTAACCACCTTCATGCAGTACAAGTACCCTTACACTAATAAGATACTGTAGAGAGAAATTTCCATCCCACTGCCTATTAAGAAGGCAGGTGAGATCTTGGGAGCAAACATGTGAACTGGGTGGACCTCATAATCCTTGGCACTGGTCTTAGAAGTGGTCCCTAGAAAATCATTTCAGTGAGCAATGACACTAAACAAACCATGTTGAAAGAATGCTCAGTTCTGAAACAAAAGGTTTAAAAAATTGAATAATTTTTAGGAATGCTTATCTTTTCAGTGGGTGATGGTTTTAAAAATCTCTTATACTCTCACGTGTGTTCATTATCTTCTCATTGCTCAAAACCTAACTTTGAAACAGATTCAACTGTAGAAAGACAACACACTAAACAAATTTCTGTACAACAGCTGTTGTAATATGTTCCTTAAAAACCCAACGTAACATTTGTTTTAGTTTAATGTATAATATTTACTCAGCAAATTGGAATGTCTCCATCTTTCTTATTATAGCTGCAAAATTTGATGAGGGTGGGCTTTAATTTGTATTTTTTTTATGTATTGCTTCTTATATATTTTAAATTAATCAAGAGAGAAATGGGAATTTTGGGCCTGCTTAATACTATGAATATTCCCAGTGTTTTTCCACTATGTTATTTAGCACAGATGTTTCTATAATTGTGATATATCAAGAGAATTTTGCGTTAAATTGGCCTCAAAATTTCTCATGTTTTACCTGTGGAGAGGTAGATACAAACTGGCCCAAGGGGCAAGGCTTTTGGGAAAGTACTCAATCTGTCTTAAACACTGACTTTTCCCAATGCAGTTATCTAGCTCCTCAGTTACCTTAAACTATCAAGATTGGGATGCGTGTATTGGAAATTACACACGTGGATCTCATATACGTACTTAAATAGATACACACACAGAAACACAGGTGATTTCCAGAGCAGAGGCAATCAACCAAAACATCCTTGATTTTAACAACTCTGCCACTTCAGATCAGAAGTATTCATCATCAGTCTGCCTGGGGCTTTAGACGAGTCTACCATAAGAGCACACAGAAGTCTAGTTGTAGCTCTGTTTTGGAAAAACAAATAGCTTCTAAACCTTGTACAATAAATAGTGTAATGATACAAGTATAGCTGGAACCTTCCCAAAATGCAAGGAATATAAAAGTCACCTACTTTTACACTTGATTTATTGAGATAATAGGAAGTGGCTTAGTCATGCTAAATCACACGCTTTTGGACAAACTTGCAAATTTTACCGCACTTGACTCCTTCACTTCTTTTTGCTCACAATCACTTCTCTGCGTCACTTAAGAGCTCACAGTCGTTTGCTTTCTGATCTCTCAGTTCTGGATCTCCTAACTGTTGTCCAGGTAAGAGGGCAAGTCAATGTCCCAAGAAGACACAATAAGCATGTCTTCTTCAGTAGCTCCTCACCTTTAACTGTGAAAATCATAACTCTGACTTCACACATATTTCCTTGAGAAATTGATTGGGGAACCTACAACTTTACCATTTTTTCTATGAGCCAAAAATCTACACATGTAGAGCACTAATTAACCAAGAGTAAGATTCTGAAACATGTTGTAATATCTTTATGGGACTATGACATCAGAAATCAGAATTTGGATCTGTAGCAACTAATAGCATTTAATTGTTACTATCCCAATTATTAGTACCACAGCTCAAACTCGTGAAGCCATCAGCTGTTTGCTATGGTAAACAACCCAGTTTAAGATCAGTGCCAGCAAATAAATGTTTCTGAAACAATGCTTAGCAATTTCTTCAGGAAAAAAAAATATTTTAGGGCAATAATTGCATGTCAATGGGATTAACTAATATTTGCCAAATAGTACTTAAGTGTCGTGCTATTATTTAATTTCTATCTACCAAAATAATTCTCCTGGTCAGCCATTCCAAGAACTAAGTAAGATTATTTTACACTTTATAGAATGAATTGTAGAGGACTTTATTTGTCAAAGTCTGCAAAGCTTCATTTAAAAAAATAATATTTAGCTGTTATTACAGTTATCTATCAACAGCCTTTATCTGTTCAACCAGCAATGGAAATATTATCAGCACACTAATTCAAACTATGCACCATTGCCTTAGAGAGTTTAAGAAAATAAATTAGATAATATTTGCATTGGTCTTCAAAAACATAGGTAAAATGTGGTTAAGGGAAAAAACCGACTGTGGGTCTGTAGATATTAACTTTATTGAAGACTGCTTCTCCTGAAGTTAGTTTACATTTAAAATTTCTCAGTTTAATGAGATCAATTTTATAAATTATTTGTAGTTTAGCATGTGTGAATTATGGTAGCAACTCAATAAAAGTTAAAATATTGCTGTCATTTTGTTTATTGGACTGATATTCACAGGTAACTGTAGTATGAACACTGAGGCACTACTGTGGGCTTACAATACTGAACAAACTTTATTTCTCTCAGTTTAAATATAGATCCTGTTTGCAAAGAAGATTATATTGAAAGTATTGGAAAAAATCTTCATCTTAAATTCAGACCATGTTTACGATGTGGTAGGCACAGGACAAATATAAGATTAATATACTCCAGTGTTTTATTGTCTAAAGAAGACAAACAAAGCATAAATGAAAAAAATAAATAGACAAGAATTGAGTGGATAAGGCAGTGAGTGTTCTTGTAATAAAGCTTTTCCAGCTCTTGGATCATCATGACATTGCTGGGTGTGTGATTGTGTATCCCACTGATGGTATGGGACCTCTCCATGGCAGGTTCTCTATTTCAGCTGTGCTGGTGTGGGACTGCAGTGCTTCGGAGAGACTTTTCTGAATGGTGATGAGGGGAGAGGAGGTACCCTGCTCCACGGGACAGTCACTCCTCTTGAACTTGCCTTTGTTGTGCCTCCAGCTCTTAAAGCTGCTGTCCTGTATTGGCTCATGCCTAAGCCTCGTGTTGCTGGCGCAGCCGGGGCAGCCAGAGCTGCACTGTGCATAGGGCACACTGCTTCCAGAGTGTGATATACACTTCCTTGGGATTGCCCAGGGCAACATAGTCAGGCTCCGAGGGCTTGGTTTGCCTTGAGATCATCAGGTACCCACTTCAGCTCCTCAAGGCACAATGTGTGGTGGGTAGCCATGTACAGCACCAGTCACTCAATGTGATCAGCCAAAAATCTGCCCAGATCCTATGTGTCATCAGTCGTCTTCTTTGTCTACCTTCTACTCCTCCTTTTGTTGAAGATAATTGCATAATATATCCCCTCCTCAGGTCCTACACTTAATTCTGTTTTCAAGCAAGTGAGTATGACTGTAGTCAAACTATTTATTGTTTCTTCTAATAATAGTGCATAAACTAACAGAAAAAAAAAATACACATATAGCTAAGTGCAAATCCTTACCTTCCTTTTACTTACTGAAACACTAAGGAAGTGTAAGGAGTAAGGAAACAACTCCCACATCAAAGTCAGTGTCATCAGCCCAGTACAACTTCAAAGACAGAAAATTTTCGAGACATAGCTAGTATGCGATAGATGTGCAAAAGACACCTAAGGGTCCACTACCATTTGATTACTTTGCCTCTCTGCTGAATTTGGTAAATGTTAGGCACTGGAAAATACATACTTATTAAAGACACCACCCAAAATTTGTGTGAATTAATGAGAGTTTTGCAGTAACTTTTCACAGAAGCAGATTTCAATAAACATCTGTGCCTAACGGTAATGCAAAAGTTAAGAAAAATGTCTCACAAATACAGCTATAGGACCTAGGAGAACTTTGATTACAGCTAATTTGACAAAGGAGTTGTGACAGAATATGGATTGCTTGAGGCGTCTGGGTTTTTTTGCTCCTTGTGAAATTGGTATGCTATAAATTGCCTTGCCTGGCTAATATCAAATTTTTCTTTCAGTTTATTAACTTGGCAGAAGTTTTCAGGAACTAATGGACCTGTCTAAGACAAACAAATAACACAGGCAAGACTCCAGCCTCTCACCTGCTACAGGTCAGAGGGACCAAATTGCAGCATCTCCCTGCCAGATGCCATTGAAGTTTTGCAGTTCTGGGAAACTCAGGTCCTCACTGAGGTTTTGGGAAAGACCTTCTGTACACTCTTCTTGGAGACATGCTACTGACTGCAGAATAACAAGAGACAAGATTATTACAGAGGAAATTCCTACAGGAAATCCAAGTCAGTTAAAAACTTGCCATAAAATATTGGCAAAATATCTAACAAATAGACCTTAAAAGAAGGAAAGCAGTAGAGAGAAAAACAGTTTTAAAAGAACAAATGTTAGATAAGACAATGTTAGATAGGACTTTTCCTCATTTTTTTTTTTTTCTTTCTAGTATGTTATTCACCTTCCTGCTACTTGCTGCTTAGGAAATTTTTATTGTAATCTGCATAACCTACAGTAATCAGGAAATAAGAAAGGCTGGCTGCCAAATTCTTTAAAAGGTCTGTGCCAAGTAATCTGGATCAGTAAGTTTCTTCTTTTGCACTCTTTCATTACCTTTTCTCTCTCACTGGAGAGAACAGGATTCATATACCTTCTCTGGTTCTATCTTATATATTTTTCCCACCAAAACTGATCCATATCACTATTGCCATTTATCCCAACCAAGTGACCGGACTGTAATGAATGGAAATGGGCAACCTGTACCCACCAGGTACCATGCCAACATCCCATGGATGCTGCTCTCACATCTGTGGTTGTTCACAGTTTCCTACAGCAGCAGCGTTACTCTGTCCCTTGTCCCTGCCACAACATGCAGTCCTCCACTTTGTCCTTGCTTCATGTATTTTGGATCAGATTTCAAATTTAAACACCTTTTTGGTCTTCCATTGTCTAGCTACATTTTGATGATTTTTCCCTTCTTTTTCTGTGTTTGCAGAAAGTGCTGTAGAATGCAACAGTCAGATGTAGACATCTACACAAAAAGAAGAGTAATTAAAACTTCCCAGCTGGAGAATCCAAATAGTAAGAAAAATTGAAAAATAAAATCACAAAGAGGAGAACATAAAATGCTACTAAGACTCTTTCTTCTAGTTTTCTGTGCAAGTTCAAAGATGACTTGCATCTCTTGATGACTTTCCAGGAAAAACAATTACATTCTTAGTACAAAAACCTGAATATCAGGACTTCAGAGATGTTTTGATTTGAATCCACAGCATTACTAAAAGATGAAAAAAAATGTACCCAGAGAGATAATAGCATGCTGAATATACTCATATTTATTTGCAAGCTAAAAAACAATGCAAAAAAATTGATGTTCAGCTTTATGCTGTCTGGAAAATCAGAATTGATTATATTTCCAGCTGCCATTTAAACTCCAAGGAACATTTTCCAGTGAAAAAGTAGGCAGAATAGATATAGACATATTTTCATAAATCCTCAAAGGAACAGAATATGGGTGAAGTTATTACAGACTTTTGGGGAGAGAAAAAAACCCTCCAAACCCAAATCCCAGAAACCCTCCAAGTAACACATTCCTTTTCAATGAACAAATTCAATCATTTGATATGAACTTCAAACATCTGGAAGGTAGGAAAAGTTTCATTAAAATTAAGGAATAAACCCCATATATTAAACAAAAAAAAGTACTCAAATGCATGTATTTGATTTTTGGCTGCAAAACTTTCTGTTTGTATGCAAATTGGACCAAGACCAAAAAACTTGATAAACAGTAAGCAAAAAATATGCATCTAAGCATTTGCCCAGTTTTGGTCCAACACCACTTAACTTTCTTATTTTGGAAAGAAGCCCGAAAGAGGAGAGAATCTACTTGTAATGAAGTACCAATTTGAGATTAAAGTCTGGAAAAGTAAGAAAAAACCCAGGGCAATGGAAGATTATTATAGGGCGCTGCTTGCTACATAAGACATAGCATGTGCCCAGAAAGAACACCCAAAGTTAAGAATCAATTTTAATATTCATATCAATCCACTGATATCCTTTCAGACACTGGCAGGAAAACTTGTAGATCTACCATCTACAAGTTATGATAGTTGTTACAAGCAGTTAGTTGTCTTTAAGAAGCAGAATAAAAACACTTAACTTACATGTTCCCTACTCAGGGACAAATTGAGGCTCTAGTCTTGCATCAAACAGGTCTTTCTAGATCACTTGTTTCAGGATCTTATGCACATAATGAGACTGAAGCCTTCCTAAAAACATTTTTTAAAATAAATGAGTATTATTAAAATGTTTTTCCACTTCATGTTATTAATAATTTTAAAACGTAAAAAGCCACATAAATATGAATGCTTAAAGCATAAAATATTTCAGCAGATAGTAAAAATAATGCTATATTTGTCAAACTATCATTGACGCTTGGAAGTACCCCAAATGGCCCAGTATATGAGTTTCATATATTAATAGGGCATGTATGTAAAACTAGACAGTCAATATCTCAAAGCTTCTGCAGTACTAATTCTGTGAGATATATCTGATCAAGATATGGAAAATTTATATATTAAATGTGTCTGCCTGTGAGACTGACATGCTAAAGTGTGGAATTTGTTGAATTATTTTAAAATAGTTTGGAAAACATTTTCTTTTTTTCTTTTTCTTCCCTCAGTAGAAAATTCATCTACTGTTTGCACCCAGAATCATGAAAAAAGCTTCAGCCACATCAATCAACTGCATAGCTTTGGAAAGGTCGTGTTTTCATGGACTTCAGTCCTTCAAAATGCGTTGGACTAATACTAATGGAATGGGTGACAGCACTTATTAAGTCCACTGTCTTCGATGAAATCCAGCCTGTTCTGCCAGCTTGTTTTACAATGACGTCCTTGCTTTCAGGGCACTGATAAAAAGTCTTACCTATTGAGTGCAATATGAAGCTTTTTTTAAATTAGAATGAATTTTCTTTTAATCTTACAACAGAAGTTTATTAGAGTATTTCAGATTGCTTATATTTTAGATATAATTATACATCAAATTTGCTGTTCCATTTGGCTGACAGACATTGCTATGTAGACTACATAGGTTACTGACATTTCAGTGAAGATTTGAACAAATTTAAACACAGACTTTTTAATCAGCATTTAATTTATTTAGAAAGGAAAGAAAATTACTTAATTTAGAGGAAACAGAACTGAAAGTTCACAATAGTGAAAATGAACAGCAATTAACACAAGATACTCAACAAACACATCAGTTTCCATTTACTTGTTTAAGTATATCACTTAACTACAATTTTGTTTCTGAGAAAATGGAAAGAATCTGACAGTACCCAAATGCTTTTTTAAAAAAGTTAAAGTAGCTGTGGCTTAGACCAAATTCAATATTTACTCCTGAACTTCTATAGTCACACACCATAGAGGACCTAAATGATTACAGTACTTGCACAAAACTGTGAAAATGAAGCATTACTCCTTAGGTGTCTCTCTCTAAACAGAGTGTAGGAGGCTTAAAAAACTGAGCATCTCAACATGTCTATTGCAAACCCTGATTGGGATCCAGAAGACAGGTCTCTAAAGGTTTTAATTTTGTTGGTATTCCAGGCCATGACCAGCCCACAGAAACAAAATCAAGGCTAATTACCCTACTGAGGGAGAACAATAATTATCTTTTTGAGACAGAAATGTTTCATTCAGACATCTCTGCTCTAATGAAACAATGCCAAATGCAATACACTTATCTGATAGATTAAGACTGTGAGCCAAATCTCCTCTTTCCCAGGTGACAAAACCATCAAGATTCAAAAATCGTATGAGTCTGGGTGACTCCTCCTGGCTCAGTGAAAACTGCACTCTTTGTGTCTCAGTTGTATCCTCTTCAGAGCAGTATATAGATGTGTCTTCAGTCTATTACTTCAGTATTGTTTTGGGGTGTCTCAATGTGAAGCAACTAAAAAAAGAATCTCTTTCCACCTTACTTCTGTATAAAAGGCCAGACAATTACACCCTCTCCATGATGTATATAAGGGATTTTCATTCCTCCCTCACTTCCCCAGTGAAATCACTCATGCATCTTCCTCAGAAGCATGCCTGTAGATATTTATTAGTAGGACAGACCCCTGCCATCTCCACCTTGTAAATCCAATATGCAGAATTACCACCCCAAGCGCTGAGCACCCAGTGTGTTCCTCCAGCTAGCACTGAGTTACCTGTGCTCTCCTGAAGAGGTGGTTCCTGGCTCCTTATCAGCATACTGCAAGTTTTAGATCTCATTTGATTGCCCCTAACATCCTCCTGCAAAAATGCAAGGAAAGCCCAATTACTTTGCCCAATAGTCATGGTATTGGATCAAGCCCAAGTTTCATTCCATCCTGTCCCTATAACTGGGATGGTACACATTCTCAAATGACTGCTCATTTCTGAATACTATCTGCCCCCCCGCCACCACCTTCTCCTGCCTTCATATGTTTTGAAGAGCAGAGAACAACAAAAGGGAGCCTTTAATCTACCTACTGGATCCTTCAGTCTACAAGTCCCATTTAAGAACAAGTGGATTTATCAAGACTGTGTCTCACCTCTGAAAACTGGCAAATTGCAATGAACCCTAATTTTTCTTAATACTAAGTTTTGAAAACCTACTGCCTGTCCAAGTTCTTCAGTGTCTCCAAGACGATTCTCTCTACCAAAAATGTGGACAATCACGATTTGGTGAATATACTCTGATTATTAATGCAGATGTACTGAGCACAATAAACTTTTTAAAAATAATGCTTCAAAAGGGAAAATTTGAATGAGGCATTCAGTGAGCCGGTGTGGCACAGAAAACTAACCATGTAAAATTTTCTTATTTCACCTTGAAGAGCTTCAGTTACACCTGAAACACATCAAACAACAAAGGTGTCTTCATAGACAGTCTGAATAGACATGTTTTTTTCTATAGCTATTAGTTAACTTTGCCAAATGCAAGTTACTTCTGATCTGGAAACTACACAGGTTAGTTCTGTACCCTGACAAATAAATGACACTGGGGAAACAGACGCTTAAATTGTTCAACACTGACAGTGCTATTTATGGTCAACTAAGGAGAGCAGCAGGATGAATGGAAATCTGCAGACATCTGTTTACGAAGGTAGGCAAGGGTGGTGGATTGGAGGGAAAATGGCAGCTGAGGTGGAAAGAGTGAAGGACCAATGACTGGAAAACATTTTGTAAGAGTTTTAAGAAATTGAATGAGGGAATCTAGTACGTGTGTCAGGAAAGGTATTATTAACATAGTCTCTAACCTCCACTGTTCGAAACAAGTACTTGTCAAATAGATAGGAATATGGCTGTAACTAACAGGCAGCTGCAAAAGCAGAGTGTTTTTAATTTTGGCTAAGTTAACCACACTTTCAGTCAAAAAGACAAATCTCCACATCTCATCTGAAAGTATTTAGCAATGTCAGTGCTTCTAACGTACTCCAAGTTATAATAGAGAATCAAAATATTTTATCAGTACAGTATGGAAGGAAGAAATATAAATTACAGAAACACCTTTGAATATACTAGGAGCATGCAAATATCACATGCAGTCACAGCACATAAAATCCAGCATACCAACGGACTAAAAATTTCTTATTGAATACAAATGGTTCCAGAGGAGAAATCACAGAATCACAGACTCACAGAATGGTAAGGGTTGGAAGGGACCTCACCTCCATCCCTGGAAAGATGATGGAACAGCTCATTCTAGGTGTCATCTCAAAGCATGTGGAGGAAAAGAAAGCTATCAGAAGTAGTTAACATGGACTCACCAAGGGAAAATCATCTCTGACTAACCTGATAGCCCCCTACGATGGCATGACTGGATGGATAGATGAGGGGAGGGTGATCCCTTCAAACCCCTATCATTCTGTGATTCTGTGTGACCTTTGGATCATCTAGTCCAACTCCCCTGCCAAAGCAGGTTCACCTAGAGCAGGCTGGACAACAATACATTGAGGTAGATTTTGAATATCTCCAGAGAAGGAGACTCCTGACCTCTCTGGGCAGCCTGGTACAGTGCTCTGGGACCCTCAAAGTAAATAAGTTTTTCCTCATGTTCAGATGGAACTTCCTGTGTTCCAGTTTGTGCCCATTGCCTCTTGTCATGTCACTGGGCACTGAGAAGAGTCTGGCCCCACCCTTTTGACACCTGCCCTCTATATATTTATAAGATTTAATAAGATGTCCTCTCAGTCTTCTCTCCTTCAGGCTAAACAGACCCAGGTCTCTCAGCTATTTCTCATAAGCAAAGTGCTTCATTCCCTTTATCATTTTTATAGCTCTCCTCTGTATTCTATCCAGTAGTTCCCTATCCTGTACTGGTGTATGGGATTATTCCTCCCTAGATGCAGGACCCTACACTTGCCCATGTTTAACTTCATTAGGTTCCTTTCTGCCCTGCTCTCCAGCCTGTCCAGTTCTGCTAGAAGGCAGCACAGCCGTCTGGTGTATCAGCCACTTCTCCCAGTTTTGTGTCATCAGCAAACTTGTACACTCTGTTCCCTCATCCAGGTCATCTAGCAGAGTGTTTTTAATTTTGGCTAAGTTAACCACACTTTCAGTCAAAAAGACAAATCTCCACATCTCATCTGAAAGTATTTAGCAATGTCAGTGCTTCTAACGTACTCCAAGTTATAATAGAGAATCAAAATATTTTATCAGTACAGTATGGAAGGAAGAAATATAAATTACAGAAACACCTTTGAATATACTAGGAGCATGCAAATATCACATGCAGTCACAGCACATAAAATCCAGCATACCAACGGACTAAAAATTTCTTATTGAATACAAATGGTTCCAGAGGAGAAATCACAGAATCACAGACTCACAGAATGGTAAGGGTTGGAAGGGACCTCACCTCCATCCCTGGAAAGATGATGGAACAGCTCATTCTAGGTGTCATCTCAAAGCATGTGGAGGAAAAGAAAGCTATCAGAAGTAGTTAACATGGACTCACCAAGGGAAAATCATCTCTGACTAACCTGATAGCCCCCTACGATGGCATGACTGGATGGATAGATGAGGGGAGGGTGATCCCTTCAAACCCCTATCATTCTGTGATTCTGTGTGACCTTTGGATCATCTAGTCCAACTCCCCTGCCAAAGCAGGTTCACCTAGAGCAGGCTGGACAACAATACATTGAGGTAGATTTTGAATATCTCCAGAGAAGGAGACTCCTGACCTCTCTGGGCAGCCTGGTACAGTGCTCTGGGACCCTCAAAGTAAATAAGTTTTTCCTCATGTTCAGATGGAACTTCCTGTGTTCCAGTTTGTGCCCATTGCCTCTTGTCATGTCACTGGGCACTGAGAAGAGTCTGGCCCCACCCTTTTGACACCTGCCCTCTATATATTTATAAGATTTAATAAGATGTCCTCTCAGTCTTCTCTCCTTCAGGCTAAACAGACCCAGGTCTCTCAGCTATTTCTCATAAGCAAAGTGCTTCATTCCCTTTATCATTTTTATAGCTCTCCTCTGTATTCTATCCAGTAGTTCCCTATCCTGTACTGGTGTATGGGATTATTCCTCCCTAGATGCAGGACCCTACACTTGCCCATGTTTAACTTCATTAGGTTCCTTTCTGCCCTGCTCTCCAGCCTGTCCAGTTCTGCTAGAAGGCAGCACAGCCGTCTGGTGTATCAGCCACTTCTCCCAGTTTTGTGTCATCAGCAAACTTGTACACTCTGTTCCCTCATCCAGGTCATCTATGAATATGTTGAACAAGACTGGACCCAGTACTGACTCCTGGGGAACACTGCTAGTTACAGGCCTCTGCCTAGACTCTGTGCCACTGATAATCCTCTGAGCTCTGGTATTCAGCAAGTTCGCAATTCACCTCACTGTCCACTCATCTAACCCATACTTCCTAAGCTTACCTATGAGGATATTATGGGAGACAGTGTCAAAAGCCTTGCTGAAGTTGAGGTAGACAACACCCACTGCTCTTCTCTAATCCACCAAGCCAGTCAGGCCATCATAGAAGGCTATCAAATTGGTCAAGCATGATTTCGCCTTGGTGAATCCATGTTGACAACTCTTGCTAACCTTCTTTTCCTCCATATACTTAGAGACAACATCCAAAATGAGCTGTTCCATCACATTTCCAGGGGTGGAGGTGAGGCTGACCAGGTCCTGTAGCTTCCCAGGTCTTCATGCTTGCCCTTTTCTGAAGACTGGCATGACATTACCTTTCCTTCCATCCTCAGGCACCTCTTGTGTTCTCCATGACAGGAGATAAATATAGCAGGCTGGACAACAATACATTGAGGTAGATTTTGAATATCTCCAGAGAAGGAGACTCCTGACCTCTCTGGGCAGCCTGGTACAGTGCTCTGGGACCCTCAAAGTAAATAAGTTTTTCCTCATGTTCAGATGGAACTTCCTGTGTTCCAGTTTGTGCCCATTGCCTCTTGTCATGTCACTGGGCACTGAGAAGAGTCTGGCCCCACCCTTTTGACACCTGCCCTCTATATATTTATAAGATTTAATAAGATGTCCTCTCAGTCTTCTCTCCTTCAGGCTAAACAGACCCAGGTCTCTCAGCTATTTCTCATAAGCAAAGTGCTTCATTCCCTTTATCATTTTTATAGCTCTCCTCTGTATTCTATCCAGTAGTTCCCTATCCTGTACTGGTGTATGGGATTATTCCTCCCTAGATGCAGGACCCTACACTTGCCCATGTTTAACTTCATTAGGTTCCTTTCTGCCCTGCTCTCCAGCCTGTCCAGTTCTGCTAGAAGGCAGCACAGCCGTCTGGTGTATCAGCCACTTCTCCCAGTTTTGTGTCATCAGCAAACTTGTACACTCTGTTCCCTCATCCAGGTCATCTATGAATATGTTGAACAAGACTGGACCCAGTACTGACTCCTGGGGAACACTGCTAGTTACAGGCCTCTGCCTAGACTCTGTGCCACTGATAATCCTCTGAGCTCTGGTATTCAGCAAGTTCGCAATTCACCTCACTGTCCACTCATCTAACCCATACTTCCTAAGCTTACCTATGAGGATATTATGGGAGACAGTGTCAAAAGCCTTGCTGAAGTTGAGGTAGACAACACCCACTGCTCTTCTCTTATCCACCAAGCCAGTCAGGCCATCATAGAAGGCTATCAAATTGGTCAAGCATGATTTCGCCTTGGTGAATCCATGTTGACAACTCTTGCTAACCTTCTTTTCCTCCATATACTTAGAGACAACATCCAAAATGAGCTGTTCCATCACATTTCCAGGGGTGGAGGTGAGGCTGACCAGGTCCTGTAGCTTCCCAGGTCTTCATGCTTGCCCTTTTCTGAAGACTGGCATGACATTACCTTTCCTTCCATCCTCAGGCACCTCTTGTGTTCTCCATGACAGGAGATAAATATGTAAAAGTGTGCATCCCTGCTATACAATTTCCCTTTAATTCTTGTTCTTAAGAGTTAAGTAAAGAAGTACTTAAATCTTCAGAGTAACAGGCTGGTCTGGGATTCAAAATTGTAGCATTAAATTACACAGGACTTCTGCAGCCTTGTTCAGGAAACTTTGTCACTTGTGTATCTTTACCTTTTTAATTTTCTTGCACATTAGGTCTGTCTTTTCTGCATATGTTATAATCTTTTCATGACAGATAACATGTTTGTTCACATTTGGGATCTGGTTGTAATCTCTATTGCACTACACATAATAGAAATAATAACTTCAACCCTATCTTTTCTATTTACTTTTACTTTTATAATCACACTTGATAGAAATCCTGCTAGCAAAAATATTGACTCAGACCAATAATGTCTTCATTTTGCCACTTGCTCTTCTCTCACTGTCTGAGGCCACCTAAGTGACGTTTAAACAAAAAATACAACCAACCCATACACACAGCTATAAGAAAATGCCTTTCCACTTTGATGTCTTTTGTTTTCTTTTCCTTTCTTCCCTTGTCAACAGTAGTCACTTCTTTGATATATGATAATGTGCAGTAATTCATGCCCTCATCTAATTCTGAAGACACAACTCCACTAATTTGGGATTTCTTCCTATTCCTTCCCTGAAATTAGTCAGTGTCATCTGTCCACTTGCTTGCAGGCTATCCTACAACTTTCAAGGCTGCAGTCAGTGTTACTTAGAAAGGGTCTGTTCAGGGACTCTGGCACTCCAGTTGTCCAACTATAAATTCAAGCAATATTTTCTCTGAATTTTTTCACAGTCATCTTCTTCTATTCCAATGTTTAGTCTCTTTTGGGAGGTAGGGTGAGGTAATAACATTTTATTTCAAAGAAGGATGAAATTACAAAGAAGTTCTTTGAAGGAAAATCTTACCTGTGGATGTAGTCCTTTTTCCTTTGTCATCCAAATACTTGTTGTGCTTCAAAGACTGTATTACTATATGCAGACACACGAGATAGAAGTGAATGAGTCGCTGTGTGGTCCTAATTGCCAGCTGGGGTTAAATCATGACAAAAGGTAATACATCCTCTTTGATTCTTAATCAGTTTTGGAATATGAATGATGACATCCTTGCTTTCAAGAAAAATGGACAAAGCTGCATAAAATGGGTTTAGACAAATAAACAGCAAATACTGTGGTAAACAAGCTCCCCAAAATGATTAAACAATAAAGTTCCAATCTGTGGGTGAAATACCTGTGGAGATGGGTGCATTCACAGGAAAAAGCAGTGACTCCAGCTGTGACCCTACTCCCTCACATAAGGCCCCTGAAGAAACCACATCTAGGGAAAAAATTTTAGTTTTGTCTTTTTGGTTTTCCTCCCTTTTTGTTTTGAACTCTTGTCCTTATTGGCAGTGTTACCTTTCTCTGTGTGGGAATATAATGAACTATGTTTGTCCTGTGTAAATTTAAAGATGCTCAGTTTCCCGGTCACGCTGGACATGATTGCTTACTTATAGGTAGAACAAAGGACTATGATTCCACCATTGCTGAAATAATGTCTGTGAAAGCAAAGTCTTTTATTGTTGGTAGAAGAAAGTCTATAGAGGATGGGAGAATACCAGGACAGAGTTGTATCTAGCTGTACTTTCCCACTAGCCATTTTCAGCTCACTGTGTGAAGTCAGCATGTACACTTAATTTAGATCTTGCATTGTAACATCAACAGTGAAGGGCTGTCAAAGACAAAGTTGATCTTTCTAACCTTTACAATATAGATGCCAGTGTAAATGGGATGGGCGTGCACAGACAGAGATTTCAGGTGGGTTTTCTTAGATCTCTCCTATATAAAACTCCTCAAGAGAGGTTAAAAGGCTTTTAAAATTAATTAGAATAATTAAGCTTTTTAAAACTTGGAGTGACAAGGTCTGATGTGAATAAAATGGATGTGGGTTTATATACAGGACTCCTCAAGTTCTGTCTACCCTTGAAGGCAAGTCTTTGTCTCTTGTTTTAGTTTCAATCAATCAAATAAGTTTCCACATCACAGTGAAATCTTTTCAGCCCCCTTCTTCCTAAGGAATATTTTCTAGGAGCACCTAAATCACTTCATTGGTTTAAATCAGCAGTGTATTCCTGAAGCAAATCTCCCTTTTTCCCTACTTACTGTGGTTTGGTTTGCTTTCTGAAGCCAGATGGAGGGGTGAACTGGCTTCAAAAAACCAGAGTTTATTCTCCATCACATTTTTCTTTGTGTCAATAGACTGTGGAGATGAAAAAATTAATTTAGACAAAAGAGTTTATCAATTATATAGCAGCATTGCACAGCTCAGCAAGTTTTCTAATTAATTTTTTTAATGACATGAATGGATTTTACACGTTGTGAAAAGCATTAAAATCACAGAATCACAGAATTGTAGGGGTCAGAAGGGACCTTCATAGATCATTTAGTCCAAACCCCCTGCCAAAGCAGGTTCACCTAGAGCAGGCTGGACAGCAATGCATTGAGGTGGGTTTTGAATGTCTCCAGAGAGGGAGACTTCACAATCTCTCTGGGCAGCCTGGCCCAGTGCTCTGGTACCCTCAAGGAAATAAGTTTTTCCTCATGTTCAGATGGAACTTCCTGTGTTCCAGCTTGTGCCTGTTGCCCCTTTTCCTATCACTGGGCACCACTGAGAAGAGTCTGGCCCCATCCTCTTGACACCTGCATTTTAGATATTTTTAAGATTGGATGAGGTCCCCTCTCAGTCTTCTCTCCAGTTGAAACAGGCCCAGGCGTCTCAGCCTTTTCTCGTAAGTGCTCCATTCCCTTGATCATCTTCATAGCTCTTCACTGGACTCTTTTCAGTAGTTCTCTGTCCTTCTTGAACACGGGGGGGCCAGAATTAATCCTCTTGACACCTGCATTTTAGATATTTTTAAGATTGGATGAGGTCCCCTCTCAGTCTTCTCTCCAGTTGAAACAGGCCCAGGCGTCTCAGCCTTTTCTCGTAAGTGCTCCATTCCCTTGATCATCTTCATAGCTCTTCACTGGACTCTTTTCAGTAGTTCTCTGTCCTTCTTGAACATGGGGGGGGCAGAATTAGACACAGTACTTCAGATGGGGCCTCACCAGGGCAGAGTAGAGAGGGAGGATGATCGCCCTCAACCTGCTAGCCAAGCTCTTTTTGATGCGAGCTCTTTTCATTTAGGCTTCTGCCCTCTCCCTGACCAAGGCAAGATACAGGGGCTCTATGACCCTCACTGCTTGCTCCTGTTACTGTTTCAAGGAGGGCTGAGCTTGGCTCCACCAGTTTATTTCTTGTTCAGCTTCCGTAATGCTCCTCAACCTCTCGACGACTTCTCTCAGGTCTGCCACCAGGCTGAGCAGATTGTTCACCCGTTCACAACACACACAGCAGTTCTCATAGCTGCCACCCATTACCAGTAAAAGGTTCTGGCATTCCCTACCGCCTGTGACCTGGACAGCTGTATGTTTACATGGGAGCTTTCTCTGGGTTCCCACGTCCATTCTGGATGAGGTTGAAAGCATGACCTTCTTCCAGACAGACACCACAGCTAAGCTCCTCCCAGGAGGGTGATGACCACCAGCAGGACTCACCTGTCAAGCTGGCAGAACTTCAGTTCCTTCCTGCATGCCCTTTCCCCACTCCCTGTGCCTTGTGATGGTGCTCCCAGGTGACACCCACTCACTGCTTTCTTGTTCAGTGTATGCTCCCAAGAGGCCTTTTTTAGGGGTGGTGCGGTGGGGAGTGGCCCCAGTGAGTTTATGCTTCATTTAGATGTGCCGGGGGTGCTGGCTCCACCCATGACACCTCAGCAGCCCGCCCACCAGCCATTCTGCCCAGCTTCAAAAAGCCCTCAAAAAGAGGTCCTTGCTGACCCTTTTTGCTGTGATTCCCTTTCCCGTTGCAGACTTACCTACACTGGAGCTGGTCTCCTCAGCAAGCAGACCATAATATTTTTTTGATAGTACCAACATTTTGTTTGTGTGTGACCTGCTAACAGTCTTTGAATGGATATCTGAACCCAGAAAAGCCACCCATTTTCCATGGTGGAAAAAAATGAAAGCTATTCTGAGTTAAGATTTTTTTAGATTTATGCGCTGATTTTTCTACACTCCCACCACCTCTTTCTTGCTAAGAATGAAAAACATCACTTAAAATGTCATTGTGGTTTATTTTCCTAGAAAATTCTAACGTGATTACAAATGGAAATTGGGCATTAGTGTTATTGCATTGTGTGCAGAATACTCTGCTCTTTACCACTTTCTCTTTGATCTGTAATGTGTTTTTGATGCTGTTTACTGATTAGTACTGCCATAACACTCCAGTCAGCATTAGAAACTGTTGTACCCACAAAATTGTCCTCTTCTTTAAACACTTCATAATTATTTTTTCCTTTGACTAAACCGTACGCTAACTATTTTATCTAAAGAACACTTTTAATGTGAATAAAATGTAATTAGAAAATGTAAATCACTGACCTTTCCTTACTTTTATACATATTTTCTTTTATTCTGGACATATTTTTAAATGATTATGCTCAACAGCTACTTAGACACTATCATGCAGCTGTGAGTTTACTACTTAATGGCACATTAAGAATCTTCTCTGGCTGTTGATCCTAGACTCGGTTTAACATTTCCCAGTACCATATGATTATTACATTGTATTCCTGGGGCCTCATTAAAAACTTTAATAGTAAGACATATAGATAAAAATTTTTGGCAGAAATTCATCCATTTGTCTTAGAGAGAGAGGCTAATATGTACATGTTCCTACAAATAAATGAAAAATATTTTCCAGAAGACTACTGGCTATTTGTAACTGTGAAGAACGGATTAAAAACTTTATGAGAAAACTACAGAGGGAAAAACAAATACGTGAGTTTCTTTTAATAATAACTAATTAAAAGTCACAAAGTTTTTTGAATGCAAAAAATAAAATATAGTCCAATAATATCTTCCAAAATATAGATTTATTAACTTCTCATTCTAATCAATAACATTTAATTTTGCCACTTACTAGCAGATCTCAAGGTCTTCCAGTTACTGAGGTCAGACAAGTAAATACCACAATGAGACTGACAAAGTCATTATCCTCTACCAGTCCTTCCTTCCTCTCAGAGGAACCTGAGAATTTACTGGTATGAACCACAGGGACTGCACCTTTAATTTTCCTGTCAGGGGAACAATGATCACAGGAACAATGAAAACTGATGGGTCCATCAGCCCTGAATGTCATGCAGCAGCCCAGCACCTAAAGGTCTCTCATAATAGAATAAATCAAACACTGCTGCAAACCCCAAATGACTCTTTCAATGAACACAGGACATACAGTCCTGGATGGAGAAGTAATTTTCACATATTATTTTTCCATCTCTTTTCTGCATCCTGATCTACAAGGGAAACCTATAATGTACCTTTAAGAGGCAGGTTCAGAAATCAGAAATAATTCATGCTCTAGGTACAAAACCAGTAAAGAATATGATTCTGTAGTATTTTTTTTTTTTTTTTTACAACTCACCACCTTCATTTTGAGGGTTGTAAAAGGGACATTTACCTATAACTCTTATTTTCTAGAGACAGTAACTTTTACTTCACCTTTTGTTAACACCTCACTGAAAGTATTTATTATCATAAATAAGAAAACTCAGAAAAATTCTTTCAAACTTGGATTGAAAACAGCAGTACTTGTACATTGGTCTGAATAACCAATGTAGTGCTTTGGTTGTACCACTGTAGAGGGAGCAAAAAGGTAAAATTTATTTTTTTTTGTACATTCTCTGAGAAAGCTACAGAGGCTGTCAAAAGTCCCAGATTTACAAAGCAATCTGTAAATTTTACAGTACAGTTTAATTTTTCTAGTTGCTGCATTCTGTTTAATGTAACAAAGATTCTTTTGTCATCCATTCAAGGCATTAGATATAGGGAGGAAGTTTAGCATACTAAAAACAACTAGAAAAGGATTTACAAATTTTATTCTTAAACTTCTGAATAAGGGCACAAGACAATTTCAGTGTTCATTTAAATTGACTCTAAAAATATGATACTAGGGTGTTTTGTCTGTCTTCTCTTTTGCAAACAGATACTCATTAAAACACTTTTTCCCTGTTGTTATGCAATGAGGATATAGCCTGCAATAATATGTTTTATCTACCTAATTTCTCTCCATACCCAGCCTCTAGGAACTACTATCAACTCTGATGAACTATATTCTGCCTTCTAGTTATCATTTAAAGAGATTTTCTACCTCATAAGCTGATTTCCAATTGTATTGTAAGTTTTCAAGTGCTACTTATATTGAAATAAAAAGTCAATGGTACAGATCACATAAATAGCAAATAGTATGAGATCACAAGTTTGTTAGAGAAACCTGCCTTGTTTGCAATAAAGCAGACAACCCATCCATGATTTCAAAAATTCTTATAGAAGTCTTATAAAAGTAATTTCACTCACTGGTATTGCAGTTAGTCTTTGGCTCTCAAACAAGGCTTTGCCTAAGCAGCTGTTTTAATTCCTGTTTTGCAACACAAGTCAAATAACCATGGCGTAAATGGTCCCCGAGACACAAAGACTGAAAAAACATGCTCTTTTCTGAGCTGCAGAGCCTTCAGGACAGCAACATACCTAATGTATCACCATCATCTTCTGGGATTTAATTTGAGATTTAAAATATTTCTGTGCACATTATTTAAAGGCAAAAACTTATGTGCCTAGTGCCAGAATCATTCTGTGAAGTGTAAAAATTAGACCTATAATAGCTGTCACTCATTCATCAATGTCAGAGTAAAAATTATCAACTACTGTACAACAAGGGAAGGTTTACTCCTAGACAGTCTTTGCAGCTCAGGTTCAGGTAGGGTAACCTGCTTATCATTAATTTTGAAATAATAAAAAAAGAAATTAAAGACAAAATTACCAGTCCCTCATGCTGCATGGAGTACATCCTGTGGCAAACACAAAAGCAGTGGATTTCCTGTCATCTTTATGCTTACTGCGGCCAGTGTGTGCCAGTGTCCCTTGAGAGGCAGTGTGCAACGTGGAAGATAATGTGACCAGAATGGATCACCAATATAGACGCAAAATGCTGTCTTCAGTGAAGTTCTGCACATTCACTGTCCAGGAAAGCACTTAGCCAATGTTGACATGACAAGAACCTTCGTCAGCTTTTAGGGCAAATAGACTACAGGAACACAAGTCACTACAAACACAAGCAGCATTATTTCTTCATGAAATGCTAAAGGGTTTGTCTGCATCCTCCTCTTTAGACAGTTGACAACGTTATGTTCACTTTATGATCTTTGAAAGGTCAAGTCCAAATGAATTATGGGAGGCTGAAGGACTAGGTCATATTTTGTACTGAGTCCCTTTTAACTTCAGGGACTTTATTTGAAACTTCATTGTTGCAGTATGGCATACTGGTTGTGGGAAAGTAACGGAAGATTGGTGAGGAAGACTAAATACGCTCAAGTGACTCGCCTGTGGGGTGCTGGAAAACACATCTATCACACTAATTGTTGCTTAGTTTTGTGTGCTCAACAAATAGAACATCTGCACTCAGATAACATAGGCCTGGGATGGACTCAGGGGCACCTTATCAAACACTCCTGAGATTCTTGCCCTGCTGTTGAAGAGATCAAAGCACAGCAGAAAACTCTGCCTGCCAGAATCCTTGAAATACAGGCCCAAACAGCAAGTGGGAGCTCCCTCGCTCCCTCACTCCCTTGCTAACAGGGACTCTCTTGTTAATAAGGACTCTCACTCCATGGTGCCTGCATCCCCTGCTTGCCGGCCTCTGCCCAGGTGCTGCTTCAGAGGTTCCCTGATCCATGAGGTATTGACATTAAATTGTTCTTTGTCCTTAATCCATGGTTTTGTGGTTGTTCCTGTGTCCTGCCTGCATCGGCTCACACACTGCTAAAGTATTCACTAAGTTACAGAATAGTAGGAAAACCCAATTCCAGCCTCATCCATTATTTCATTTCTTACTTAATTAGTCAATAGTTGTGTGGGTTTTTTTTTTAATACAGAAGTTCAAATGGTCCACTGGGCACATGTGCATGTTGAGAGAATATTATAATTAGAAATTAAACTCAATTGGTCTAACTTCAGGTACATTTTTTCTTGCATCTTCCCTAGAGTCCTAGAACGAAGGGTAGTAAATTAGAAACTCTTCAAACCAGTAGTAGTTCATGAACATTCAACTCTTTTTATCGCTAATGAAATGTCAATCCCCTGTGCTGTTTCTGCCATGGTAGCTGAAATAAGAATAGATAATGGCAGCAGGGAGTCAATGTTTTGTCAGTTAGGTTCATGCCATTATTGCAGTGAGAACTAAATATGAAAAACCAGCTGCATCTTATTTACAAAACAGTTGCTCCCTGCTGAAATTTTAAGATGTAAGCTTAATTTTGCAGAAAAAGTCATTTTCTATTCACACTTCATAGTGCAATAGCACAGTATTTTACAATGGATAACACAGCATTCACTGTAGGAAAAATTCTATAATTACTCTATTAGTTGCATGACAATGAAGCAGGGGAAACTGCAAAAAACTAATAACAAATTCATTGCAAAATTTATACTTAGAAGTCCAACTGCTTAATTTAAATGTGTTTAAATTGAAAGTTATTATTACTATTACTATTATTACTATGAAAACATATTCATCTAAGTGTTCAGATTCAGGTGATTCTTTTACTTCTTTCCGTATCTTATGTAATAGAAGTTGGCAATATTCTGACTGGTCTGAAAATAACACTTTTTCCTCCGTTCCACCCCTCACCTCTAAGAATAACATATTTAAGAATTACCATTAACATACATACACATTCATCACACATTCTATAGTCTTCACAAAATTCATATGCATCAACAAAAAGAATTGTCCACAGCAATAACAAATAACATCATCACAACACTGACAAGCGTACAATTTACATACAATCCACCTCTCATCCATTCACCACAATTACAACAAAAAAATGCCCACAATCATTCTGCTCTTTACTCTCTACCGGTGTCCAGTCCATGTTTTGCCTGTTACCACTCCCAATTAGTCAAAGTCATCATACCCCACATCTGGCACAAAAAAAGGACTGTGGTGGGTTGGCCTTGGCTGGATGCCAGGTAGCCACCAAAATCCTCTATCACTCCTTCTCCTCAACTGGATGGGGGAATAAAAATATGATTAAAGGCCCATAGGTTGAGATAAGGACAGGGACATCACTCAGCAATTACCATCACAGGCAAAAAACACTCAACTTTGGGAAATTAATTTAATTTATCAATCAAAAGTCAGAGGAGGGTAATGAGAAAACCAGATCTTAAAACACCTTCCCCTTAGCCCTCCCTTCTTCCTGGGTTCAACTTCATTCTTAATTTTCTCTACCTCTTCCCCCTGGGAATCCCCCAGGGGGATGACAAATGGGGGTTGCAGTCAATTCATAACATGTTGTTCCTGCTGCTCCTTCCTTCTCAAAGGGAGGACTCCTCCTACTCTTCCTCTGCTGCAACATGGGGTCCCTCCCCAAGGAGACAGTTCTTCATAAACTTCTCCAACGTGAGTCCTTCCCAAAGGCATGATTTCACCAAGATAAAGTTTATGTTTGTTTCATCTTGTATGACTATTTTTTGTTCTTATGTTAACACTCATGTAACCCGCTTACTTTCTTTTTCACCCTCTGAAATATGTCCTTCAAATACATCTGAAAATGCACCATTTGTTCCATCTAGGACGAGAACCCAGAAAAATATGACAGGTTCATTATACAACTCCTAGTATGATATTTAGTCTCATTAGGAAACAATAGTCATCAACCTGAATAATCTAAATTTATAATTTTATTCTATATAATGCACATTTATAATGCAGTATATATAACTGTGCATATACATGGAAAGATAGTTTCTGTCAGTATCAGATCCAATAAATCATAAGCTACTTTAGACAATTGCAGCAATTCAGGGACCAGCTTATGACAAATTGAAATACATTTAAAATGCAATTTTATTTAAAATATAGACAACATTTTAGCAATTCTACTCTAAAAGTTTCAACATCTTGATTTTACTTTCCATTGCCCCTAGCAACACAGGGATTTACAGACACAGAAAAGACTGAGAGAGAAATGTATAAAGTGGGGAATCTGCAAGGATTTAGATATCAGAATTGTGTTTCACAGTTCAATTTTACAAACTCTGTGCTGAGGAAGATAGCAATAGCTCATTTATTCAAACCTCTTGACCTGATGGAAAATCCCACTAGTGCTATAACAGAACATTAAAAAAATAGCCCTGCCCAGCATGGTCAGTGCTACCCTGCACTTGTAAACTCAGCAGTGAGACAAATGCAAAAAGTGGTCAGAAAGAATGCTGATAAACATTTTTAGTCTTTGGGAGAATACTGTGTGGCTTCAAGTCAAAGTCTGGTAATCTGTTAGTGTTAAACAGTGTACTCAACTGTGTGCCAGGATGCAAGCCAAGGTTCTGGTCCTGTTTAATTTTCTAGGATAGTTGCAGATGTTGAAGAAGGCTGAAGGAGCTGGCATTCAGGACTTGGAAGAAAAAGAAAGTCATAGCATGGCACAGCTCATTTCCTGGAAAGCAAGGTAAAAGAATTTTCCGCAAAGGCAAAGTTGTCCGGGGTCAGTCAGGGTCTTCACTGTGGGTGGATCAAGATGGAGTTAGAAGATTCAAGCAAATGCAGTGCATAGGTGTTCCTCAGAGGTAAAAGACACAAACAATAAGGTAGAGAATATTGACCTTCATAGAAAGGGGTAGAGAGATTCGGGTCCAAAGAGTTCTGTTTTCCTGTGAGGCAGCTCCTAAAAGGATCAAGAAAATCTGTTATCCCCTGTGGTAGGGTCTACCTATGGGCACATGGTGATACACGGAACACATACTACATATGATTATAACAATGATTTTTTCACAGGCTTATCAATATAAAGTTCTGTCTTGCCATCAAAGCCATGCTGTGCTCTCCCTGCTCTTTTTGCCCATTTTTACAAACCAATTACTCTTTTTTTCCAATTAATAATTTTTTGTGTTCAGCATAGCTTCCAAATTTCCCAAGTTCTTTTTGATCCAGAAATTTATTTGGAGAAAAATATCTGCTGAACACTAATTAGTTTGGAGGGCAATCTGAAAGAAACCTCAGTAAGATAAATCACTTTCACTCCAAAGCAATTAATTATTTTCATGTCCAGTCTCATTTAAGAGCCCATAATGAGACACACTCAATAAACATATTTAGATATTTATATCATATGTTTTTAATATACAGACTGACACAGTGCAAGAGCAGTGAAAGGTGCATTCCACAGATTGCCAGATAGCAACAAGAAAATGAGGAGAAATTTACATTGCAATAGGCAAGGAATTGTTTACAAACCTGTTACATGCAAGAGATGGCTTCTACTATAACAAAGAGAAAGTTGCATATGTACAGAAACAACTTTAATGTTAATGAAGAGCATAATACAACAGTCCCAGTGTCCTGGTTTGAGGTAAAACAGAACTAATTTTCTGTTCAGTAATTTTACTTTTTTAGCTGGGCCTCTTCTGACTAGCTAAACTCTGAAATTAACAGCATATTGTTCAGAAACTGTTCACTCTCACAGTGATAAGACCTGATTATACCAAGGAATGGTATGCAGAGAGGCCCCTGCTTATACTTATTGCTATAACAACCAAGGTCAGGTAAATTTGTTATTTGCCCCATTGGAGGGTCAGAAGCGGAAAAGTGTAGAGGGGTCCCACCTGTAGGGAGGAACAGACAGAAGAGGTGACCCAAAACTGACCAACAGGGTATTCCATCCCATCTGCATCATGCTCAGTATGAAAGCTGAGGGATCAAAGGGTCAGCTCTCTTCCTTCAATGTCCGACATCCAAGGAGGACCCTGTCTGTTCATCTGCCTTTGATCCCAATCCGAGCGTTCCTGACACCAGATCCAGAATCCGGCTCCTGTCCATCACCGAGTCCAGCCTGGGACTTTCCCCTGCGCTGGTTGGGGACGTGATCGTCATCCTGGGAGCTTGATACGGTTTGGTATATACTGTATACATTTGTATTATTTATTTATATTTTCATTAAAGTAGTTTAGTCTTTTTCTAAACTGATAATTCTTTTTTTTTATCCCCCTCTTCCTCTCCTCTCCTCTCCTCTCTTTTCCTTAGGGGGGGGAAGCAGGGGCCATCTGTCATTCTGGTTAGTCAATTTGGTCTAAACCACAACACCCCAGCACAGGGGAAACAGTGAATTCTGGGTGTAAGGATGTGCTGGTGTATTCTCTCCTTCCCACCCCCAAGGATGACTTAGTTGACCCTGGAGCAGTAGAGAAAGCATGAGAAGTGTCTGAAACCTCTATGATCATCTAGAGGGAAGTAACAACATGGCTGTTTGAGGGAATGAGAGACTTTACTGATGTATTCTTCTTCTGTAAGGTGACATAACTTCTTCCATTTCTTCACCCATATAACTTAAGTTTGTAACTGTGTTGACTGCTTCAGATATGATGACTGAATTCATATTTTATCTTAACCTGGTTTCAATGAAACATGATTTAAGATAGCCTTACTCCTGAAGGACTTAGAATATTGGTCAGTTCCTATTTTTTCTTTTTTTCTTAATTGAAATCATTAATAGTTAACAAGAAGAGAATGTCACTAAAACCAGAAGACAATCTTCAATGAACTTGTTATATAAGATCCCCAAAATTTAATTGTGAGTACTGGAATGCAGTATTGTGTTGCATGAATCAGAAGGGCAAAATATGTTAGGGAAGAAAATAAACACATTTACAAAACATCTTTTTGACAAGCTATATCTCTTCTCTGGTTTATAACATATAGAAAAGTAAATATTTGCCTTTTGGGGGTCCAACGTTTTCCTACTATGGTGGAACATAGTTTTCTGAAGCAGTTTCTGCTGCATTTTTCATGATAAGGTTTTTGCACTACGTTTTCCTTCTCAGAATTTTGCTTTTCTGTTCATAATAGTCCTACACATTTTCATTGCAAATGAGTCAGCAATCAGCTTGCTACAAATTCATTTGTAGCTAAAAAAGAGAAAATGAAAATTTTCACACTAGCATGTTTTTGCTATAAAGCGTTTGTCCCAGAGTTTAAACAGTTTATGAGAGCATGATTTTTGATATCAAAACAGAACAAATGTTTGTGAACTTTCAGAACTTAATTCATAATTAATTGCTCTTAAAAAAAACCCTTAAAATGTAAAAGGACACTAAAAATGAGGAATTGAGGAAAACCATATAATGGCATAAAATTGTGTCTTATGTACAATATTTGACTGATTTAAACTAGTAAATTTCTTAACCACCTTTTTTTCCCATTGAAGTGTTACTTAGCTTTAGATATTAGTCCTTAAAGTTCTTGTCAGAGTCTAAAGAGGATCTTAAGAATCATTTCAGAAGTCATAAAATGCTGTTGTTTACTTCACTTGTTGTGTAAGTATTTCTGTGATATTTGTTGATTATTCAACATGAGAAACTTATGGTTTTTTTGCAAATTGTAAATAAGCACCAGGAGTGAGAGCACAGCTCCAAGACAAAATTGTGAAGACCTAACGGGCTTAAATTTCTGCTCTAAGGGAAGAATATCATTAACCTCATAGAATTTATTATGAATTTCTTTGTGGTGAGAAATGTAACAGAGTCAAAACAACTAGTCTGGTATTTGGCATACCTGGAAGCAGTTTTCATTTTTGTCTTGAAGACAAAGTGCAGAGAAGCACACGTTTATAAGTACAGAAGCTTAGTTACATAGCAGACAAGTCCATTTCTTACTTTGTTCAGAATAAATTTTCCCCTCTCTCTTGAACACTCAAAAGCTTTCAAGAAGAGATAAAGAAGATGTATTATTTCCCTGAAATTATTTTTAAACAGAAATATCTCTGTAACAGTTCAACTAGAAACTTAAACTCCTCGCAGGAAGCACACGAATTTAATTTCAATTTAGTTTCTAAACATGCAGGATCTCAGCCCTGTCAAAAAAAGAGTTGAGTTTCTAAGATGTTGAGAAGCCACTACAGTAAGGCACAAACGTAACTGCAGATTAGTAGCAACTAATTATCTTATACAGTGTGATTTCCATTCACTAGTTATAGCACATCCTGTCAAGTTGGAGGCTAATCATGCACTTTTTAATCCTATATTACAGCTGTGAATCACTGCTTTTTTCACAAGAGCCTGTGAGAGAATAGTTTTAACAACTAATTCTGGGAAGTACTGAGAGGAATAAAAGAGGAAATTCATTTCAGGAGAACACTGACTTTATCCCTTGGCTTACTTTTTCTTGACTTTAAGCAGAGATTCTACTTGTAGAAACAAAACCTTTTTCTTCAGGACTTGTATGCCTCAAGCTCACACCACTGCCATTTGCACTCCCTTTGGACTCAACACACTGCAGGTTTACTGTACTGATACAGTTCACATGTTTGACAATAAAGGCCATCTCAGACTGTCCAAGCAGTCAAAACCTAAGGAACTGGCTCTCGTAACTGAAGCCAGGCTATGTTTTCCTCACGAAAAATTCTGCCTACTGTTGCAGCAGTCTCCAAAGAAATGTAGTGGGAAAAACATTTTCTCTTCCAGTGCTTACAAGTAAATTAGACATGGTCATGACAGGCTGCGGGAGTGCTGACTAACAGCAAAATACAGCCCTTTGCCAGACTCTTATTTTCTTATAGACGTGTGCTTTAAGTCAATTAGAATCTTGTTAGCATTTAATGAGAGTTAAATGACAAGATCCATTATTTTTAATCATTGTTCTATTTTACAAGCTAAAAGAAATAAGCCCAGCAGCTTTCGTTCCACTTTGCAAACACTGGTCTGGGAGAGGACAGAAGGTGAGAGAATGGATTATTTTTCACCTAGGTTTTTGCATGGTGTGATCATACATATTTGCAATAGATTTATTCTGGGATAAATTCATTGACATCAATTTCAAACGTTTTCTTAATGGTTTTGGTTTGGGTTAAGAAGTCCAGTTAAGTTTCCATATATTTGGCTGTTCTCAGTTATTTTCTTTGTTTCCTTATGAAGTGTTCTGAGTTTCTGTCCCAATGTGTAAATTAGAAACCTTTTAAATTCCAGCTCACCAGGTCTCTTATTAGTCCTGAGAGGCTTTCCAAGTCTTATTAAGACAAATTCTATTTTAGTCTGGTGGTGCACTACATTTGTTATTCATTCTTCTGCTCTTCTTCCTCTTTTTCATCCTTCTAATAAGCAATGTAGAAACGTCCCTTATGCAATTTTCTAGAGCTAAATAGTTCTTACAGAAATATGTCCTTATGTAAAATAGGGATAATGATATTCATCTCCTTTGTAAACCACTTAAGATCTTCAGATGGAAAGTACTAGATAAGTAAGTATTATCATAATAAGCATGTCTTTCATGTAAACCCACAATCATAATGCAAATCAGATTCATTGTAAAGAGAAGTAAACAATGATAGCCTCACAAATACATTATCTTGTTAAACAACACTCAAAGATACAAATCGCAATTATTTGAAAAGTACCAAGGAGAATATGTTCTTAAAGAAAACATGCTGAAAGCTTATCTCGAAAAAAACAAAAGATATTATTGGTAGATTGCCTTCAAAACATCAACTTTTTTTTTTTTTCCTGATAAAAGGAAGAAAGAATGCTAATAAACACTGCAACTATTTGTTCACTACTATGTCAAAAAGGACAATAAAGAAAATCAATCAATTGGACTCTCAGTCTTTATTTTTCAGTTAGTCATTACTCTACTGTGGGCCTAAAATATATACATGTGTAAAGAAATATTTGTAATGACCACATCAAAATTGCAGTTTAAAAAATTATCCTTTTTATGTCATTCTAACATGTGCAACATAGTGTGGAGTCCTATGGAGAAGGTCACAAGTGTAATGAGTGTCTTTTTTGATACTATTCAACTCACTACTAGTCGTTAAAATGAAAATTACAAGGAACTTACATTGACCCTGAAATACATTCTCTGTGAATATAGATCCATCAAGATTTTTAGTCTATAATACTTCATTATTTAACTGATCTTCCACAAATTTTACTAACTGCCATTCAATATTTGCTCTGAAAGATTTTTGACCATGTTTTCCCAGGTGTTTTCTATTATAATAAAATAAAATAGAAAAAAATATTATCAAGATTATTTAATAACAATTATAGAATATCTGTATTTGTTTAATATAAAACTTTTAAAATATTTTGGTAGCTTATGTATATGGTACGGTGCAAAATCACTGTAATTGATTTATTATGCATTTACCCCAAAACTTTCTTATGCATATAATGTGATATTGTTCACCCAAACAATTATTTTGTAGTTTTAAATGGAATATAGAAAAAATATATCAGAGAGATCACCTGTTAATTATGACTTGTCTGATCTACTGAAGAGACTGCTAAGGTGTTTTATAATCAGAGTAACATATTCCTGGAAGTTTTGACCTCAAGATTCCCTGTCTTGGACCTACAAGTCAAGTCATGCAAGTGAACCATTACCTGCTGTGAAAGAAGACAGGGGTAGGGAGCACTTAAACAAATTGGACATGCACAAGCCTGGGACTAGACAGAATGCATCTGAGAGCGGTGGGGGAGGTGGGCAATGTTATTGCAAGGTTCATATGTAGCTCTTTCTTATACTAGAGACACTATTCAAAGTCTCTCTCAGCTACATTTCAGTATCCATTTTGACCACATCTGAAGAAATTTGACATGCTTTTCTGCCTTACTTGGCAGAGAGTAGCTTATAAGGTTAAAACACATTTGGAGAGACAAACATGCACAGAATGATCACAAAATGTTATTTCATAAAACCATACTGAAGACCTGAAATGGTAATTTCATTCTTAAACCCATGGTTTACATCTTATTTTTGGAAAAGTGTAAAACATCATCTCATTCAAAATCAAGCTTGCCATCTTTAAAGAAGTACCTTTTATCAGTGTGTATTTAATCAAATGATACACCCATAACTGACAATTTTTTTTTACTTTTAATACCTGACATTTGATCTTTGTCCTGTATGATTGAAAAAATTATTTTAGGAAAGCAAGATCACATCAAAAGACTTAGAAGCAGCTGTAACATCTCTGTAATTAAGCTACCCTTTTTCCTTCCTCGGCGAAGCGGCGGCAGCACCGGCAGCAGCGGCGGCAGCGACGAGAACCGAGGTGAGCCCGGGGAGAGGGTTGGATCCCGCTGTACAGAGGGGTTTCCGAGCTCAGGGACCCCCAGTTCACAGCCCCAGCCCCAGCGGGAACCCGGAAGACCGCAACAACCAATCAGGAGAGGAGGGGGCGTGGCCAGGAGTCACGCGGAGATTTAAAGGCGGCCGGAGCAGGCCCTCAGGCGCTCGGCGAAGCGGCGGCAGCAGCCTCACAGGAGTGTGGCGCGTGACAGCTGAGTTCAGGCATAACGAGAGCTGAGCAGTGTGCGCAACTTCGAGCAGCAAAGAGATCAAACCATGGTTACAACTCGGCAGAAGGCTGTTAAAAAAACTGAGTGTGCCCTAACAGAGGCCACACACAAACATGCAGGCACCCAGGCAACGGGCTGCAGCGAGTGCTGGAGCCTGGCACTTGCACTGGAAGGCTGTGGAGTCAACACATGTGTGAGGTGTGAGCAGATCAATGATCTGCTTAGTCTAGTGGCTGAACTGAAGGACGAGGTGGCTGAACTGAAGGAAGAGGTGGAAAGACTAAGGTCTATAAGGGAAAGTGAAAGGGAGTTGGATTTGTTGTGCGAGGCTCTGCAGATCCCCTCAGGAGAGGGAGGTGACCCAATGAGCAGAGGGGAATGGACACAGGTGCCTGGTAGGAGGGGCAAGGAAAACCTCTCACAGCCCCCCTCACCCTTCCAGTTGCCCTTGCACAACAAGTATGGTGCACTGGATGTTGAGGGAGAGGTAAATGAGAAAGTAGAAGAAACATCATCTGGGGGGTTGCCTAAAGCAAACCAGTCCCCCCCTCATATCAGTACTTGTACCCCAAAAAAAAAGAGGAGGGTAGTTGTTATTGGGGATTCCCTTCTGAAGGGAACAGAGGGCCCCATATGTCGGCCAGATCCTTCCCACAGGGAAGTGTGCTGCCTCCCAGGGGCCCGGGTCAGAGATGTCACTAGAAGGCTGCCTAGTCTGGTAAAGCCCTCTGATTACTATCCATTACTAGTTATGCAGGTGGGAAATGATGAGGTTGAAACCAGAAGTTTAAAAGCAATCAAAAGGGACTTCAAGGCACTGGGGAAACTAGTTGAGGGATCAGGGGCACAGATTATTTTTTCATCAATACCCTTGGTTGCAGGTTGTAATACTGAAAGGAATAGAAAGTCATTCATGATTAACAAGTGGCTTAGGGAATGGTGCCACAAACAAAATTTTGGGGTTTTCGACCTTGGCAAACTTCATATGGCACAAGGTCTGCTAGTAACAGATGGGGAACATCTGTCTCAGAAGGGCAGGAAGATCCTAGCACATAAGTTGGCATGGCTTGTCAAAAGGGCTTTAAACTAGGCTTGAAGGGGGAGGGGGTTAAATACAGGAGCACTAGAGACGAGCTTAAGGACACCCTCCAGCCTGCCATTGGACTTGAAGCAAGAAATAATGGACCAAGAGCCCCTGAGGTAATAGGAGACAGGAGGGTTGGAGCCACAAAGCATCTTGGGGGATCAGTGGAGTGTCCCTCTAAGAACGTGACGTGGCCAGCAGACCAGCTGAAATGTCTCTACACTAATGCACACAGCATGGGCAACAAGCAGGAGGAACTGGAAGCTATCCTGCTACAGGAAAGCTATGACATAGTAGCAATTACGGAAACTTGGTGGGATGACTCCTATGACTGGAGTGTGGCCATCAATGGGTACAAGCTGTTCAGAAGGGACAGGAGGGGAAGAAGGGGTGGAGGTGTTGCCCTCTATGTAAAGAAGTGGCTAGAATGTGAAGAGTTGTTGCTAAAGAGTAGCCATGACCAGGTTGAAAGTTTATGGGTAGGAATTAGGGATTGGGACAACAAAGGGAGCCTTGTGGTAGGAGTCTACTACAGGCCGCCTGACCAGGCGGAGCCTGTCAATGATGCCTTCTTACTCCAGCTTGAGGAGGCATCACGATCACAGGCTCTCATCCTGCTGGGGGACTTTAACCACCCCGACATCTGCTGGAAAAGCAACACAGCTGGCTGCAGACAATCCAGGAAGCTCTTAGAGTGCCTAGATGACAACTTCCTGCGACAAGAAATTAACAGCCCTACTCGAGGAAATGCATTGTTGGATCTGTTGATCACAAATGCAAGTGAAATCATCAGGGATATCAAAATTGAAGGTAGCCTAGGCTGCAGTGATCATGCCCTAGTGCAGTTCACTGTCCTAAGGAGTTTGAAGCTCACCAGAAGCACAGTTAGGACTCTAAACTTCAAGAAAGCAAACTTCCAGCTTTTCAAGGAGTTAGTAAATAGGACCCCATGGGAAACAGCCCTCAGGGACAAGGGAGCGGAACAAAGCTGGCAGATTTTTAAGGATGCTCTCTATAGAGCACAAAAGATCTCAATCCCCACATGTAGGAAAATGGGCAAGGAGGGCAAGAGACCACCATGGTTGAGCCAAGACCTGCTGGTCAAACTAAGGGGCAAGATGGGGCTACACAGGAAATGGAAGAAGGGACAGGCATCCTGGGAAGAGTATAGGGATGCTGCCAAGATGTGTAGGAATGAGGTCAGGAAGGCCAAGGCACAGCTAGAACTGAACTTGGCAAGGGACGTAAAGAAAAATAAGAAAGGCTTCTACAGGTACGTTAACCAGAAAAGGAAGGTTAAAGAAAATGTACCCCCCCTGATGTGCAACAGTGGGGAACTTGTATCAACAGATGAGGAGAAGGCAGAAGTTCTCAATGACTTCTTTGCCTCGGTCTTCACTGGTAACCCCCTTCCTCCTAGTTCTTGTGTTGATGACAAAAAAGTTGGAGACCAGGGTGACAAGGTCCCTCCCACTGTAAGTGAAGACAAGGTACGAGATCAACTCAGGAGCCTGAAGATATACAAGTCCATGGGACCTGATGAGATACATCCCAGAGTCCTGAAGGAACTAGCTGATGTAGTTGCCAAACCACTTTCCATGATATTTGAAAAATCATGGCAGTCAGGTGAAGTCCCTGCAGACTGGAAGAAGGGGAACATCACACCCATTTTTAAAAAGGGTAGAAAGGAGGACCCTGGGAACTACCGACCTGTCAGTCTCACCTCTGTGCCTGGGAAGATCATGGAACAAATCCTCCTAGATGCCATGCTTGGGCACATGAAGGACAGGGAGGTAATCCAGGACACCCAACATGGCTTTACTAGGGGCAGGTCCTGCCTGACTAACCTAGTGGCCTTCTATGATAAAGTGACTTGGTCAGTAGACAAGGGGCAACCTATGGATGTGATCTATCTGGATTTCTGTAAGGCCTTTGACACGGTCCCCCACAACATCCTGATTGCCAAATTGGAGGGGTACGGATTTGATGGGTGGACTGTTCAGTGGATAAGGAACTGGCTAGATGGTCGCATCCAGAGGGTAGTACTCAATGGCTCAAAGTCCAGATGGAGACCAGTCACAAGTGGTGTTCCTCAAGGGTCCGTGCTGGGACCGGTGCTGTTTAACATTTTTATCAATGATATAGACAGGGAGATTAAAGGCACCATCAGCAAGTTTGCGGATGATACCAAGCTGTGTGGTGTTGTCGATACACCAGAGGGACGGGATGTCATCCAAAGGGACCTGGACAGGCTGGAGAGGTGGGCCCAGGTGAACCTCATGAGGTTCAACAAGAGCAAGTGCAAGGTTCTGCACCTGGGCCGGAACAATCCTCGCCACCAATACAAACTAGGGGGTGAGGTGTTGGAAAGCAGCCCTGAGGAAAGGGACTTGGGGGTGCTGGTGGACGAGAAGCTGGACATGAGCAGGCAGTGTGCAGCTGCAGCCCAGAAGGCCAATCGCATCCTGGGCTGCATCAAAAGAAGCGTTGCCAGCAGGTCCAGAGAGGTGATTCTGCCACTTTACTCTGCTCTGGTGAGACCTCACCTGGAGTATTGTGTGCAGGTCTGGAGCCCTCAATACAAGAAGGACATGGACCTGATGGAGAGGGTCCAGAGGAGGGCCACAAGGATGATCAAGGGGATGGAGCACCTCTGCTACAAGGACAGGCTGAAGGAACTGGGGTTGTTCAGCCTGGAGAAGAGGAGGCTCCGGGGAGACCTAATAGCAGCCTTCCAGTACCTGAAGGGAGCCTACAGGAAGGCTGGGGAGAGCCTGTTTAGAAAGGCCTGTAGTGACAGGACGAGGGGAAATGGCTTCAAGCTGGAGGGGAACAGATTTAGATTGGAGATTAGAAGGGGGTTCTTTACTGTGAGGGTGGTGGAGCACTGGAACAGGTTGCCCAGGGAGGTGGTTGAGGCCCCATCCCTGGAGATATTCAAGGAGAGGCTCGACGAGGCCCTGGGCAACCTGGTCTAGTTGGGGGTGTCCCTGCTGACTGCGGGGAGGTCGGACTAGATGACCCTTGGAGGTCCCTTCCGGCCTGGGAAATTCTATGATTCTATGATTCTATGACATCATAGGTGGCTGATAATCAGCATGAAAAAGAATCAAATGTGAAAAAAAGAAATACAGTTCAAAATCTTATGCAGGAGGGATAGTAGAAAATCCAATGATCAGTACTGGAAAAATCAACATTGAAACAAAGGCATTAAAATCCACACCTAAATCCTGTTCAGCATGGGTCAGAATATAACAGCTACACCCCACGAATTCAAATACTGTGCAGGACAAATATCATGTATACCCAATACAATGAGATGAGTGCATTAAGTACAGAACCACTGCAAGAGTGGACTGCAGCGAGCCAGGAGATGAAGGTGCCTGCAGTACTGGCATGAGTGAAACTCCCACCACCAGCATCCAGGCAAGGGCTAGTGACAGAAAGCAGAGTGTCCCCCCAGCCTTATAGTGACCACCATACAAATGCAAAGTCCAGCTGGAAAAGCCAGTGAGTGAGCCAGGTCTGTCTGTGAGGCTGAAGCTGAAAAAGGGTTCCTGTGTTCATGAGAAGGGGACATGAAGGAGGTCCCAAATGGGCCACTTAAGGCAATATAGGACTTCTGGTGTCCTCACGGCTCTGATATTGCTTGAGGTATACATTTGTGTCACGTTTGAAGTAACCCTTAAGGATGTATATATAATTCTGTGTGCATATGTGTATATATATGTAGTTGGAAATGATTCTTACATATGATTCTTGTTTTCTGTATCATATTCTATATATATTGTATGTAGATGTCCCCTTATAAGATCTGAAGAAAGTTTGGCTTTTTCTGCCTGTACCTTATGGTAGATATATCAGTTTAGAAAAATTTTGTAACCAGCACAGAAACAGCCACTGAAGAAGAAAGAGATATCATTTTGGAAAATACATAAGATTACAGGTACATTCAAGGTGCTTTATTTTTCCTGAATTTTATAATTATTCAATTATGTGTTAGCTTTCTTACACTAAATGGTGGAAGAATTTTTGGTGTTACATATGTTGTATAGGTAATATACCTGCTGTATCAAATTATGTTCTGTAGTTTAAAGGTTCCTTCACATGAAAATCTCTCTTTATTAAAGAATTAGCATGCATTTCAATTACTAATAGCGGAAGTTAAATATAAAATTGCCTTGGAGACATCTTTGCTGTCATTCAAGGAGTACTTATCCAGGGTTACAATTTTACATTTTAACTAATGCAGATCATTTGCAAAACACATGAGGAACAGCTTTGACATGCATTAGATGAATGTACAGTTAATGTGAGAAAATATAGTCCAATTGTAGGCTGTTTTTCAGGAAAACAGATTGCTTTCAGTGGAGCTGATTTATGAAGTGGACTATGATGAAGTTTAGAAAAAGCAGTTGCAATATAGACTAATGATGTTAAGTTGCATGAGTTTCATATATCAAGTTAGTGTTTATCAAACCATGTCACAGCCTAAGACAAATTATTTCAGATTTTTGCAAAATGATAGAAAAAGCCCGAAAGAAGGAAAACATTTATAGGTGAGTGGGAGGTAGAGAAAAATACTTTAGCATTATAAAAGAAGTGATGGCTATTTCTTACAAGAACATTAAAAGAAACTTTAAAGGATGAATAGAAATATTTTCAAATGCACTTACTTTAGATTGAATAGGTTTTATTTAACAAATGAAGAATAATAAATTTAACCCTGGAAAATGTTGATTTCAATTGTAATCACAGTTGTAAAAGTTACACAATTACATAATATCTACATAGTACGACACTGACAGTACATGTTACTAGTACATGACAAAACAACATTATGGTTACATGAGGAATTAAGTGCAAAGCTTCCTTTGTTACAGTTTAGGAAGAATTTAAAACATGTTGTGTATCACCTGGAGCTATTAGGGTGGTATGAACAATCTCCTTGTTCTTCTCCCTTCCCCAGAATTCTAAGTTCTTCTAATGTGATTTATGAACAATAATTATTTTGTTTTTAACCTTAGGACTTTAATATTGTTATATTTATCAAAAATATTTTCCTATTTATTTTTTTTTCAATGATACACCCTTTTAGAAAGTTGATTAATATGAAACCCTCAGGCCTTACAGTAACAGTTCCCAGTTCTACATGTCTTACTTGCAAGGAATCCACTTTCACATGAATGAATTCAAGCCTATTGATATGAACTTTACTCAAGCCTGAGATTTAATTAATTCCCTTAATTAACTTATAGGAACTCAAATTAAACTCTGTGAAATATCTTCCTTCATACCATTTTTCAATTAATTAATTTCAATTAAGTTTTTACAGACAAAAGAGAATTCAGGTTGGAGTTGGTAAGTGGTGATAAACATTAAAATGGGAGTTTGTAAGGCAAATATTTGAATATAACATTACTGTTTAGTGTTTATTCTTAGCATTTTTTTTTTTCAGAAGATAAATCTGGAGCTTCGTCAGCTGCATAGAAATGATATATGAAGAGACAAACTGGAAGAAGGTGACAAATATCTGGCAAACTAATTCGAAACCAGGATTCCCTATTTCTAGATGAAGGTAGAGTAATAAAGAAACAAATAAAGTTTCCAACTTTGATTGGATTAATTGAAGAACAGTTTTCAAATATATGTTAAAATTATATAGTATATACAATATAATGTATACTATATAATATAATATATATTGAGATAACACTAGAAGCTGTCTGTTCTTTTGCAAATAAATCACATCCTAGGTTACCTCAAAACTAAATTGTATACAGTCTGATGTACATAAACACATACCCTAGATATTATCTCAAGAATTGATGTGTCTCATACATGTTTCACTAAGGTTTTTATTCAAAAAGATTGTAGAAACAGCTTTATCAAAGCTTTCTAAAACACATCTTCAGATGCTGAGGTCCTTTTTCCCTGACCCAACACAATGAAGGGTTGTTTTTTATAGCTGTCATTTAGTAAAGATACTAAGAAGATGTCCTGTTGAAGAAAGGATGGCTTGCATGTAACTACCATACTTCAGCTGAATATCTTCAACAGTTTCTTCTTTTTAATCTTCTGTCAAAGACATTAGAGTGTAATCTTTTGGTTTTTTCCCCTCCAGAATCTATTTTCAATAAAATAGCTACATTTTTTTGTGTCTCTTTATTCAAGGTTGTCTCAAGGTAGAAAATCTGTAATAGCAGAAATTCATTTAGGGGTTGTTTTTTTTTTGGTGTTACCAATATTGATTGCCATTTACTCTGTCTTTCTAGGTCTTTGCATAACTGTTTGGTTAGCATTAACATTAATGGAACATCTTTTAACAAGCAATCGATGCTTGGATCACCACAATATCCTTCAATGGCCAATCGTTTATTTTATTAGAAATGTCATTTTCATTCTTGACTATACTGGACTATTTAATAATTAATGGTGATTATCAGTTTTTTGTCTGTAAAATTCCTTAATAGCATAAAAAATTCCCTTGTGCTTTGAAAATACAAAACTTTCTTGTTATTTGACAATATCATTAAAATTTCTTGATAGGTATTTCTAATGTCTTCTCTTTCAAGAAAGAGAACCAAGTTGAAATTGTTTTCTCTTCGTGGACTAATTCCTTCACATCCGTTGTAAACTTTCACCTTTGGAACTTCACTTGAACTCCTAAATGAGTGGGCTCAGTTACTGGTAGTAACAAGAGTATTAGCATGACCACAGTACCAGTGGTGTCAGAGAACACAGGTGTTCATGAAAAGGCATGCCTCAGCTCCTCCACCACCAGTCTGGTGATATCCTGCAGATGAAGGTCCCCATGGTAGCTGTTCATTTGCACCAGCTGCATTGATTTCCTGCAAGGATCTCCAATGCTAGGGCCTGATACCCCCATCTTCGTAAACTGTGGCTCCACCCATGTCTAACTGAGGAACTGCTCACCTCTTCATATTCATACTCACTGCTGTATTCTGACCTGATATTTTTATTATGGCTAGAATGAGGAATGCCAGTCCAACCCCTGAATGGATTTCTGCCGCTGGTGTTGACAGTGTAGTGTAGCTGACAGGCTGAAAAACAAGGAGCCAGTGTTTTGTGCTGCAGCAGTTATGTCCAATTAGCCGACAGGCATTATTTCTGATCATTTGTCTATTCATAACTTCTTGAATGAAGGTATTTACCAGGGGTAGAGGTAGTTATATTCATATCAGCAATGTCAGAAGAAACTATTGCTGCACACTGCGGTGGAGCTGAGAACTTAAATGTAGGTCAATATTGAGCAGTATTGATAAAGAAGAATATATCAATCTTTGAAGAAAGTATGTTTTTTCCTTATTTTTTTTTCCTACTGTTTTGGCTAAAACCTATTTGGGAATGTATTTGTCCTGTACTTTTTTCCACTATAACAGTGCGCAGTAGCAGAGGCTCTCTAACTTACCTTAGTGTATCAGCTAAATCAAATTTGGGCTCGGCAGTAGTAATATGCGAGTTTTTCCAGCCACTATAGAATCAGGTTTGATCTGTAATTTCTTTGTCTGGAACCAGCACTAAAATTGGTGGTGGATACTTTTTAGGATAGCACTAAAATTACAGTAGTGGTCTCTTTGTGTTAGTCTTTTCATGATTTTTGATTTTTACCTCTGAAGTTCTAAGCAGTATATAAAGGTATGAGTCAGTAGAAACATATACCTGTATCTGTAAAACTTAATAGACTTTTATTTTACAAGAAATATTTTGGTCATGTGATTTTCATATCAAGCACACATATCTGGAGGTGTTAGATTTTCTTCTTTAGAAAGAAATTTACACTTGCTTTAAGGACACCTTCTGGAAGGCTGCATCTCTAGATATTTTCCCCCAAGTGACTCATTACCTTCTTTCTTCATGAAATAAAGATGTTTGGTTTTTTCCAATCATTACAAAAAATACCAAGACAAGAAAGCCCCAGGTGATGGTACACCAAAGGAACAATTTTTTGCTGAGCTGCAATTCTCTATGAACCTCAGGACACACTTTTAAAATTCCACCAAAAAGAACAATTTCTATGAAAACTATCACCTTAGATTTCTCCATTTTCCTTCTAGGTTAATTTATTCTTGAATGTTCCTAGTCATATTTTTTCTTTTCTTCATCCTCACATCTTAGCTTTGTATCATTACTATATAGTTTTGCACAGATTGGAGGATTTTCTTGTAATATGATTTATCAATGTTTTAAGATGGATCAGGGTTGACATATATTGGAAACTTGCATAGATATCTATAAATTCTTTTACCGAGGCAACTTCCTTTTCTTTTAATAATTGGTAATCTTGGTATTTTGGTAACTAAACAATAACTACAAAAAATAATAAAATAAAAAAAATAAAAAATAGACTTACATGTCAGTATATGCTAAATTATTTACTGTAGCTTTTTTCAGAAAAATAAATAAATAAAATTTGTGTGTGAATATATATATGCGCCTGTATATGTTTACACAAATTTTGGCATTTAAATGCATCTTGAACTCCAGAAGCAGACAAAAACCTGTTTAATACAAGTACTGTTGTAATAATGCAAATAAAATATTGAATCTATTTGATGCTGAGAGTTTATACATCTGGTTTACATATTACAATTTGGGAAGCACTAATTGTGATTCAATATTCTTGCAATGGGTTGACTCATGTCTCTAAGGCTTTAATGGATAATCCTGATTTTTTTTTTTACTAGATTAAAATTATTTAAAAAACCAACCCGTGTGTAGTTACATAACTGTTTCAAAGAAAATAAATGATCCATGCTAAACATGTTTTGAATGAAATAATTTGAAAGCAGGAATAAATCCAGAATTGCTCTTCAAACTAGCTGGACCTAAATTAGATACAAGTAGACCAAAACTGCTGTATCCAGGGGTCATTTAAATATTTCTGAATGCCTGAATAAATCTTCAGATATTGCTTTGCTCAAATGGCAAATTAGCCAGACGTTATAAAACTGAAATTCTACCTAAATATTATAGAGAATAGACTGAAGAAAGGGTTAATTTCAAAGGTTGTTACACCTCATTTGTGCTTGAGATGCAAACTGGACAGTGAACCTCTGCAGAAATATGTTTCTGAAATGTGAGCCACTCTGTAATGGAAACTAACTCTTTGCCAGTTGCTTGGTGTTGCCTGTCACAAATTCCCATTCATTTATACTTTACATCCCTTCTCACAAACCCCATTGTTATTCCAGTTGTTTTTGTTTTGTTTTTTTTTCTGAAGGAAATACTGATTATTCCTATCAAGAAAAGCACTGACATTTAAAAATGATTTGAAATACAGCATATTCCCTGATAGACTGAGAGATGCAGTCTGATGACGGTGATAATTCTGTTAATTTATGTTTTATAGAAACAACATATTAACAGAAAACCACATACAGGTGAATAAAGCATTTCTAAAAATACCATTGCCTATTGGTAGATCTACCTCCATAATTCAAGCTGCAGAAACTCATTGTCATCCAGAGATTCTGGATTCATTCCCATGAGGGAATATCTCAGCCAAATGTTTCACTCAGAATTAAGTAGTCCTGTATTTGAAATGCATTCTTTAAACATACAAAATTTCTTGGAAAAAGGTGGTTTTGGTGTTATTTCCCTCAGCATTTTAGGATATGATCTTTTGCTGCTGAAACACATAAGATTTGCTGCAGAGAGAACATATTGCAATGAAAAATCCCTTCATTTGGCAGCATAATGCTAAAGGTTAAGTAATATTTCCTTGTTCTTCTAGCATTTTAAATATCTAGTATAATTTATTGGTAATTGGGAAAAAAGGTCCTGATATCCATACATTATTAAAGAGTAGGTGTATACTTTGATTTTCATTTTAAAACATTGTAACTTGGTATACACAATTATTTTAGCTTTAGTGGCAGGTGTTTAATATAACATAAAAGAAATTATCAAGTTAACTTCAAAAAGACTAGTAATAGGTTCACAAATCGCTTTTCAGTGAAGACAAATAATTATAAATTTTAAGAAGCATACTGTTGAATTGACACAATTGTAATGATATCTCTGTAGGTGGCTCATATCATGCACTGTTTTATATGCTACTAGGAGCATAATGACAGCATTTGCACAATAGGCCTACGCAAGGATGAGGTAGCATAATTGCAGCATCACTGAAGCATGAATACAGACTAATTAACAAAATTGGAACTGCTGCACTCATGCTCACATTTCATCTATCTTATTTCATTTACTTTTACATGCTGTTGTGGTCACAGAATTGCTGTGTTTGTTGTCTGAATATTGCAGATAATACTGTCCATTTGCTGCCTCCATGTTCCTGTTAACTTTGAATGTATCAGTAGCACAAGCAGGACTCCATTTTATGGAGTGCTCTCTAACAGTTTACTTCAGGTTATATCATGGAAGGTCCACTTTCCCTTGCATATGCAGAATATCTGTATGTATGCATAAATATGTATACACAAACATATCTATATGCACACACAACTAAATACATGCATATCTCTATATATGCCTTTTCCATGTTTTGCCATTGGCCTGGTGATACTGTACAGCCTATATTTGTATGTATATGTGCATATGCATGTATATACATATGCACAAAAAATCTTAAATGAATCACAAACTGTCTTCTCTATGTTTATATGCACACAAAGTTCAGCTAATAAGGCAATATGCAAGGATAAGTACAGAACAAAAATAGCCCTTAGGAAATTTAATCAACTAGTTAAAAATTATGATGGGCATTTAAGACAAAAACAACAAATATTCTATGTTAAGAAGAAAAGGTGATGCACACCATAGGTGTGCCCACAATTTCTGTTCATGTTGTGGTAGAAGAAAAATGTTTGCTGTTGATAGTGTTTCTGCAGATGAAAATTCCCAGAGAATGGCACTGCTGTGCTACAGTAGGTGTAGTGCCACATCAGTCTCTGGGTATGTCGTTTATTAATCAACCTGGGGAAAAAAATCAAATGGGGATCTAAACATTCAGAAGTACATTTCCAGAGTTCTTTTATTCTTTGACATACAAATTGTAAGGGGTGCTAAGGAGCTAAGGATGTGTAAGGGCTACCGAGGAACAACTATTTGATTTTCTTTCAACAAACAGTAACCTGGCACCAAAATCATTGCCAGATTTCTTATCTGCCTTGTGGAGCATGAATTTGTATCATTAGCAGCCAGTAAAACTGCAGAAACTTGTATACATCTCAGGTTTCAGCAGAGACAGCTACCTTCACTGTTCTGAAGGCATTAATGAGCTCTAGGCATCAACCTAAACTTCAGGTATCTCAGTCTGTTGCAGTTTTCTGTCTGAAGCCTTCTTGAGTGGAAAAAAAAACCACTCAGTAACCTCTGCAGCATTTTGGCAACAAACTAGGTCAACAAGAAGTTGATTCTTAGAGTGTAAGTGTTAAAAAGATAAAGAAGAATTTTGGTTAAACAAACTAAAAACAAACATAGCAGGAGAACCGTAAATGTTTAAAAAGTACCAGAATAATAGCAACAATAAGGAAATCATTACAGCTTGTTGGATAAGTCAAAAAATACTGATTTAGGGAAGGAAAAATGCTTCCCAAATGTGAGAAGCAGATGATGTTTCCCACTGAAGGTATCAGACAAAAGAGTTCTCTTTAAATCAGAGTGGGTTTTTTTAAACTATTGAATTTACACAGCTTAATTTACACTGACTGAAGAAAAATAAACTGAATCAACCACAGCTGAAAAAAAAATCTTATATGGAAGATCTGTTTCATAAATCTATATGATTACTATTGTATTGTCTCATGTGGTCGGAAGAAACAGGCAGAACCTACCGCCTTTGAATTAGTGATGCTGATGAATTCAACCACAGCAACACTGCAAATACAAAAGGCACCTTTGAACATCACTGAATATTCAATTCAATTCAATTAATAAGATCATTATGCATGTTTTAACTCTCCTAATATTAATTGTTCATGATCATCATAATGTCTGGGAAAGAAAGGTAGTTACACAACACAAAATGCTTCTGGCGTTGAGCAGTGTGGGCAGTCATGCAGAGACATCCCAAGTAACAACAGTGGGTTAGCACATAGGCATCGCACACAGTAAGTCTTGGCTGGATCTTCTGCTTTATTAGTTGCCCCAGGTTAAAAATTGCTACACATAAATTTTTGCTCTCTTGACTTGCAGCATCTATGCTTTTGTGCTGTGTATCCCTGCTGCTGGGTTCTTCCTCCAGTTCCTAGAACCAGATCACATTGCAAGTTGCATAACAGGGGAGGGCAAGATTGAACTACTTTGCCTGACCAATTTCAGATGCTTTGCTTGGGGTTAATTCTGCATTTTCTAGAAGACACTCTGTAGATTCTCTCATTCTACGTTTCAATCGCCGTTTGGTCTGAGAAAACTAGATCATACAAAATCTGTTTCAACTTTTTTTTACTTTTATATTTAAAAATCTATTTTTTTAATATCTCCATTTATATGGAATCCACTTTCTATAATAAAAATGCATGCATTAAACAATATATTCTGTATTATCCTCTTCCTGTAACTATGAAAAAAATTTTGCTTTAGAAATACTCTCTTCCTTTCTGCCATCAGCATTGGTCATCAATTGCTTACAGACATAGTATAAGACTTTTGTTAACTTTCTCTGGTACTCTACCGTATACTGAAATTGGTCTGCATACAATGAACCTTTTGAATCTCTATTCTTCCATTCTAGCGATGTTTCAATGAATGTTTCACCCATGATAATCTGTGTTCGGAAATCACTAAGCATGATTAAGGTCCATCACAATTAGTGATAAGATGTGTTTTATTAGCAATGTGATGAAACTTCTGTAAATAATCAAAGACTCACTAGAAAAGAACTGAACACCTTTTTCCCCAGTTTAATGTAAACTACAGAAATAATTTACAAACAAAAGGCAAATGAGCATCAGTGACTTTATATTTGTGGCTAAAACAGTCCATGCCAATGCTTTTTAAAAGGTTAGTTATAAGTGCTTGAGCATAGGCTTCGGGGGTAAATATTTTCCATTTTATTAATTATTGTATATGCATGTCCTAATGGAATTAAATTTTTTTCATTAATTTCTTATAGAAATCAATGTATCATGATATATATAGATATACCTCTATCATGTTAATGTTGCTACTATGTACTAAAATGTGTTAAAACTGTGACACAAATGTTATTATCCTGGACATACAGGAAAAATAATTAACAATGAAAATTATATGGCTATTTGTCAGTAAAAATGAATCAGATTTTAAAAAATCACTAGTTATGCAATTCTTACTTACACTGTTGTCTTTGAGGACACTAAAATGTTGCTTCATCTGCCAGTGTCTTCTGAAGCAAGAGGTAACAGTAGGACAATGCTTTCTTAGTAGTAAAGGCTAGCTGATCTTGGACTATTTGAATCTTTAAAAATGATTAAGGGGCAAATGACTATTTTACCTCTGAAAAGTCAAGACACGGATAATTAAGCATTGCTCTGAAGAACTCTATGAGGATTGCATGCTTCTTAAACCCCCGTCATAGTTCCAAAACTCATCCAGTTAGGCTGGATCACTGGTAAGTGTGATGGGTTGACTCCAGCCAGCAGCTAAGTACCACAGCTGTTAAACAACATAGAGCCACTCACTTGCTCCCGTCTCAAGTGGGACAGGAGAAAGATAATAGGAACAGCACAAGTGAGAGGACTGGTTGGTTTAGATAAAGACCATTTCATGAGTGAAGGAAAGAGGAGGGAAGAAAAGCAAGGAAAAAATGCAAAGGCAATCTGTCACCATCTCCCACAAGCAGATTGACACCCAGCCAATCTCTGAGCAATAGCTACCTCCCAGACCAGCCTTTCCCCCCAAATTTTTTATTGCTGGGTGTGATGCTGTATGGCATGGAATATCTGTCTGGTCACTTTGGATCACCTGTCCAGGTTATGTTCCAGCCCAAACTCTTCCCATCCCCAGTCTACTCCCTGGGAAGGAGGCAGAGTGAGTAACAGTGAAGGCCTTGATTCTGCACAAACACCGTTCAGCAATAGCCTGAACATCTGTATGTCATCAACACTGTTTTAGTCAAAAGTCGAAAACACAGTACCATAGCGACTGTTATGAAGGAAATGAACTCCATCACAGTCATACCTATATGTACTAGCATTGCAGAGAAACCAGGTTTCAATTATAGATCTTTTAATGAGAATAACTGCTGCTAAAAATACAGGATAATTTTTTAATCATGGCTGGCTGCTTAAAAAAAAGGGCACAAAAATTAGAACACAGCATATGTTTCTAGATAAAATAGGGAATATATTTTGAATTTCTGAAACTGTCACAAACACATTTTCAAGACTTTTTTTAAGACTATTCCCTGCATCTCTATTACATTCTTGATTTTCAGTTCTTATAGGTGAGAAAGCCTGGATCAGAAACCTTCAGTGATTTGTTCTTCCAAGTACAGCAGCAGTGAAAGAAAAAGAGTGAAGAAGAAAGTACAAAGTTCTATTGAACAATAAGAACACTGCGGCATATGTAAGGTTGGAAAACAACATCATAATTCTATGCTAAAGAATATTATTGATGTTTGCTAAAAAAAAGTGATCAGCCAAATTTTCTCAGTACTCAATATATGGAAAGAGCATTCAGCTTTTGTTGCCATCTTGCTCAAAACAGAAAATACTCCCTTCAAAGCAACGAAGCAGAAAATCCAAATGACCCATAGTCAATATCTACATAGCATCATTCCTTCACCTAAAGATAAGTCAGTTCCTAATCAGAACAATCAAAACAAAAAATGCAGACCAGCAATGCTGCAAGTCAGGATGAGTAAGACAAAACAGTAATAATCTGTGTCAGAACTATCACAGCACAGTGAAATGCAGTAAGACAGTGGCAGACTTAAGAACCACATATGAAAATCTCCAAGGAAAAGATACAGTCTTAACTCAGATCAACACCTGCACATTCAAGAAGACAAAAGAATGACTGAAACAAACAGGAAATAACAAAGGGTTATTAAACATTGGAACGGGCTGCCCAGAGAAGTGGCTGAGGCACCATCCCTGGAGGTATTCAAAAGATGGGTTGATGTAGTGCTTAGTGACATGGTCTAGTAACTTTTATTTATGTATTTATTTATTTATTTTTTAATCAGAGTTAGGTTGATGGTTGGACTAGATGATCTTAAAGGTCCCTTCCAACCTAGGCTATTCTATGATTCTGTGATTCTAAATAGTAAACTGCTTAAAATCATAGAATGTTGGAAGGGACCTTTAAGATCATCTAGTCCAACCATCAACCTTACTCTGAACCATCACTAAACTCTCTAATTTACATTCTACAAAAGCTGTTGTAAAGACAAAACCTAATATAAAATTAGATCCTAGAATCATGAGATTGTCTAGATTGGAAGGGACCTCTCAGATATGAAGTCCAACCATCAGCCTAACACTGACAAAACCTATCACTAAACCATGTTTCTAAGCACCACGTGTACATGTCTTTTAAATATCTCCAGGGATGATGATTTCACCACTTCCCTGGGAAGCCTGTTCCAGTACTTGATGACCTTTTCAATGAAGAATTTTTTCCTAATACCCAATCTGAACCTCTCCTGATACAATTTGAGGCCATTTCCTCTTGTTCTATTGCTTGTTACTTGGCAAAAAAGACCGATCCCCACCTCACTACAACCTCCTTTCAGGTAGTTGTAGAGAGCAATAAGGTCTCTCCTCAGTCTCCTTTTCTCACTATAATGCAACATGCCAAAATTGAATTAAATATTTTTTGGTCTCATGTAATGTATAATTTATTTAAATAAACACAAAGAAGAACAATATATAAGAACACTGCTTTAAAATTAAATTACTTTAGAAAAAAAAAAAAAAAACAGGCATAGATAACCATATCAGGTTGGCATGTTTTCATATGTATAAATGCTTTTTCTTCTTTGAGAATGTGATTGGACAATTTTTTTAAGTGCCCAGAGATCATAAAGCTGAGCAGTTGCTCAGAAGCATTATAACAGCTATCATTTTTCCACTAGTGTTAGTTTAATGTACTGTACTGTGAAATTCAGAACTCTAAATGGCATAAGAAAAATTCCTGGCAGTTCAAGTTCAATAGTCCTATGCAAATGTGCATGCTATAAAACATCAGTTTGCTGTATGCTGATGATGCATGACATATGAAGTCCTACACTCCTGTCTCACTGACCATGTTTCACATTTTCAGTTGTGTTCAATTTTTGATTTTTCCTTTTGCTAAACTGGACTTTTAAAAGCAAACAATAATCCTGACATTCAACACATTTTTATTATTTTGCTGCTTTTTACATTTCCTTTTTTTGAAAATAATATTCTGATAAATCATTTATAGTTATATGGGTTATAGTCATTACATAGAGGTTTCTCTCTGCTGCTCGTCCCTCTTCACATTTTTCACCTGCTTCAGTGTGGTCCTCTCCATGGGCTGTAGTCCTTCAGGCAAAAAAAATTGCCTCAGATTGGGGTCCTCCCATGGCTGCAAGAATATCTGCTCCAGTGTTACAGAGCGCGTCTTCTTCTCCCTCCTCCTTCTTCTCTCTCGCTGATCCTCTGCTATTTTTCACTTCTTTTTTGCCTCTCCTCCCCCTCCGCCCCATTTCCCTCCCTTTCTGGTGGGTTTTTTTGTCCTTTCTTACATATGCTTTCCCAGAGGCACCTCACCTGTGGTTGATGGACGGAGCGTTCTTGATAATTGCAGCAAATACACACTTTCACTCATATAAAATCACTACAAATATATTTGAGTGCTAGATCACATTAAAATCTTACCAAGAGGTGAGGCTATTCTTATGATTTTCGGTGATGCAACGGAGAGTTCAGTCCCCCAACACCACTGGGCTTTAAACTATAGTGGGACCCTTAAATTCACGGCTGCACTTTTGTAAATTTAAGCCTGAAATTTCTCAGCCAGATTTCAGATTTCACTGTTTTTTTATTTTTTCATTCTGGAAAATTCCATCAGCTGGAAACAGGCAGAGCAAGTAAGGAATTTTTTGAAAGGTAGAAAATCTTCCTCAGACATAAATTTGTTGCAATAATGAGCAAAAACTCATGGGGAAGCACATACAAAACTAATTTATGTAAGTATTTAAAAAGGAGGGGATAGGATTATTTGAAATATCATGAAGCAGCATGGTGAATTAATTTGCTTAAACTTTATGCATTTATATACTAATGCAAAACAAATTGGGACCATATACTAACACAAAATGAAAATTTGTCATCAAAACTGCATTGTGCCCAGAGGGTTTGTCCAGATAGTGATATGACTAGATTATTCATTTTAAAGGGTAAAACATTTTCATGAAGGACAAAAAGGGGACAAAACAGTTTCATTAAAAATCAAAGATGCATATTTACTTTGGGGTTCAAAATATTGAGGGAGACTGACTGAAAACTGCCTGGTTGCTTCAGTGCTGTGATCTATGGTAGAAGACAAATCAAGAAGCTTTGGTCATTATGAAAAATTGTAAGAACTATGTCAAACACAAAATCTGGGGAAAAAGGAAGATTTTAACTGCCCAGATAACAACAGGACAGGGGAATACAGGACAGGCCCAACATTTATTTTATTTATTGATAAAAATTTTAATGTACAAAGTAAAGAAAGAGACCGTAAGAGAAGTGCTTCAAGATTGAAGTCTAATAAGAAAGAGAATGTGGAATGCAATCTGAGTGAGATTAAATACAAAATAACACTGAACACAACTTTCAGCAACAGAAGAAAAGCATAACAAAGTAAAAAACAATGGACTTCAAGGAAGGACAGTGCAATATATCAGAAAATAGGTAGAAAATGACCTGTGGAAAATAAATCTAACTTCCATAGTTCTCCATTGTAGTACACAAGGACAAACTCAGTTCCCCTAGACTCCGCATGTTTACTTCGATTTGAGAATTTGTTTTATCTAAATCTGTTAGAGGCAAAACCTCCAAATGCGTAGCTCCCTAATGCTTAAAGGCAATTACATAAACATGTGGCCCCATGGCTGCTAAAGAGATTACATGAGAACTACTTAAAATGCATGATAATCTGTTACTACACAATAATCCATACATTCTTGCATTCTATGCAAGAGTTCTATTCTATTCAACAGTGAAAGGATCTAACCATGCTCTTAAAATTCTTCAAATAGCAGAAATAATGAGTGAAAAGGCATAAAAAAAATGAGTCTTTCCAATTTTAGAATTAACCTCCCAAGTTATCTCACATTGGTTTTGGAACTGGTTTTGTCTGGAGATGGTTGACTTGTAAGTATTGATAAATTGCAGTCACTAATTTCAGATTAGAAATTATGCTAATGTGTACATTTTCTTATCCTCCTTTCTATTATCCCCATAAAGTAAGAACACATACAATCAGGCAACTAGTTCTTTCAGAACTTTTTTTTTTAAAAAGCTTTTCATAAGGTCTGCTTATTAAGTAGTAGTCAGCAAGTGAGCCAGCAGATGCTTAGTCAGAAGAAATCACTGAAAAAGGAAGTATGGACAACAGTCGGACAAAGCTCAACAGCTTTGAGATAAGCAGACCCAGCAGAGGAAAGAGGAGAAAATAAGCTCTATGGAAGATATAAGAAGGTGAAGTTTTATGGCTCCATACTGAAAGCTAAATCAGTAAAACCTATATTCAAATTCCATAACTTGTTTTCATAAGAAAGCTTGTAATAAAAACAGGAAATGGTAAACATGAATCAATTTTCATGGTTAGGAAGAAACAAACTATTTATTCCCCTAGCTTTCAAGCTGGTTTCTTGGATGGCGTACAGTCACTCAGGAATTTCAAGTTAGCTCCATGGCCCAGCTTGTATGAAACTAAGCACAAGTATTTGCAGGATCCAGAGAATGAATCATATGCAAATTTTTTGAAAAAAAAAAAAAAAAAAATGCAAGTATGCATATAGGAATTAGTTTAACAAGTGAGAAGGACATATGCAGGTTTTGAAGAGGGTTTTGTTGGTTTTTTTTAATGAGGTTCTTTTTTCCAGATTGCAGTTTCCTAATTCTAATAAGATGTTTAAAAACTAATACTGGAATATGATCACTATGGATCCTGTTTATTATTTCAAAATAATGCAGTTATTTTAAAATATGCTTCATATTAATGAATTTGTAAACCAAAGTAGTAATTAAATAGAAGTTATGGAATTAGGTTGAGTTTTTTCTCTTTGCGTATGTGGAGATGATGGATAACCTTATTTCTTATGACTTTGTTGTTCACTGTGTCTCTTTGAATAAATGCTGAACACCATAATAAATTCATATCATATTTGCAGAACCTCTCTCTGAGACTGAAGGTCATTTGGATATGAGACTACCAACAATTTCCAGAAAGGCACTTTCTATCTCTGTTGTTTGAATGCCAATTAAACTGAAATATATCAATTCGTTTATGTAGAATATGGATCTGGGCTAATCTGGTGCAGAAACAAACATCTACTTTCTGATGTATGGCTTTATGAAAGGAGTCAGTTCACATCGCAGAAATATTTTTCATACTCAATTTACACTGCGCTTTCTTTGGCATGCCACTACATTAACCTTTTAGTCTTATCAGTGGACATTAAAAGTGTTGCATCCATTAATAACAAATAAAACCATTTGTCCTTCACTGTCAAGGAAATAATGTAGGATCACCTTGAATTCATTAAATGACTACCTTCTTACAACTCAGCCATAAGTCTGGATTATTCATTATACATACAGAAATGTACCTGTTTATCCTAACATCATATTTGACACTGCACTGCACTGTGGAAGCCCTTACCTTGCCCTAATTTTAAGAAATAATCCTTTAGGCTGAAACGTCAGGGAAATGCAACTCAGATCTAAGAAGAAAAGTGTTTTAAAAGGCTAAGTAATTATAAAATAAAAAATTATTGTAATAAACAAAAAACCCCAAACAAATCCAAGCATGGTGAGGCAGAAAGTATGTTCTCTACTGACATCAGTTAGACTTTAAAAACCAAATCAAGAAAAGACATTTAGAGTCAAAACATATCCAGTGCTCACATACTCTTCATTCTCAATACAAGAACTTTCTAACTAGGCATACATTAATTCTTTTTTTGCTGAAGATTCCTAATTGCACAACATGCCAGAAGTGAAATGAAATAGAATTTCTAATTTTAGAATGTATATAGACCCATAAAAAGACATGCATGTGGGGTATGATGTGAGAACGAGAGAGGATTTTAACTGCTTAGACATAAGAGTCCGATCATGACCTTGGTGCTCTCAATGCTATATGCACTTTGATGGAATGAGGTTCTGGAAGGTGGGAGACACAACTTGGAAAAGTCTATGCATCATCAATCTTTCTGTGCTTATATTAAAAGTCAGATAGGCACCTGATTTACAATGCTGTTTAAAGTCAACTTTCTACACATCTCTTGGCTTGGTTTCCTTTATAATTAACATGGTCTGTATGTCTGGAAGATACACTAAAATCAAAGTCCCACAAACAAAGCACTATTGCAAGAGGTTTTGACTCATTTCAGTTCAGTATCAAAGAATCTTTTGTTTAAAAATACAGCAATGAACTCTATATATCTCTATTATTTTCTGTATTTCCCCTCATTCACATGCAATCACAAAATTAAAATTTTCTATGGGGAGCTGAAAAGATGTATGAGATCTTCCAGCCCATTCTTCTGTACCAGATTGCTACTACTTTAATGATATTTCATAATTCGGGCAACTCCTAAGACCAGCTGACCTTGCCATAAGGAGTATTTTCTCTTACATTTCTACTTCAAATTATTCTGGAATATTTTTTTTGCTTCTTTATTTTCACTCTGCTTAAAGGGACTTTTGTTTCTGATGAACATATTTCCTGTAGAAGTATCTTTCTCCTGGGAAAGAAAGAAGGATAAGGAAAACTTAGGTTTTAGCTGTGGTTTTTTCTTTTCTTTTTTTTTTTTTTTTTTTTTTCAGTTTCCTCATATTTTGAAAATGAGAACATGGAAAAAGAGAAGAAAAAAATTTTTTAAAAAAGAGGTTTGTTTATTCCTCTAACAATAACAGCTTGTCATCTTCACTATAGCTCTAGTAAATAAATAAAACTACAAACAAAATTAATAAACCTCAAGCAGCTTCAGTCAAGACTGTCTCTAATTGAATTTTTGGTTTTTTTTTTTTTTTTTTTTTTTCTTTTCAGTTTCCTCATATTTTGAAAATGAGAACATGGAAAAAGAGAAGAAAAAAATTTTTTAAAAAAGAGGTTTGTTTATTCCTCTAACAATAACAGCTTGTCATCTTCACTATAGCTCTAGTAAATAAATAAAACTACAAACAAAATTAATAAACCTCAAGCAGCTTCAGTCAAGACTGTCTCTAATTGAATTTTTGGCTCAAATGTTGCAGCTGCTTCAGCTTTCCTGAGCAGCTCTATGGATGAAAATCAGGAAAACTGGTCACTTAGATGACTGGTTCTGCCTATGCCCATTTGTAGTTCTCTGTCTGTGGGAACACCAATGTACCAAGAAGAAGAGTAACAAAGACTAATTTGGCAATTATTATATTTAACAGATATATTTTATCACACTGAAAGAAGTATTCTAAATCACATAAATAAACCTGATGACTATCCAAAGGATTGATTCTGCACTGGAGACCTGGAATGCGTGTTTCCACACACTGCATGGATGCTTATTTCAAGCCTGTAGTAGTCTCCGTGCTGGTAGAGTTCAAGAAAGGAGCTGTTACTAAACATAGGACTATGTTCTGGGAGGTCACTTGAAGCATATGCCTAAATGAAGTCTGAACTGTAGACTGAAGTTTGCAATTTATTCTAATTGGCCTTGAGGTCAAGAAAGGGTTGTGTTTTTTAAAAAAATACGTTTCTCCCTTTTGTACTGGGGGAAAATATGAACTGAAACAAATTAGGTTACCTTAAGAAACTAAGTAAGGACTTATAAGTCAACCAGGCAACATTTTTTTTTCTACTCGCTATTTGTGCCTGTTGCTTATTTAAGACTAAAATTGGAGGTGGCTCCAGGCTCTCTCAAAACTGTAGTGATTTATTTTCAGGTATAAGCTATTTCTTATACCAGTACCACCTGAATTTGAGTCAAAGTCTATTCTCAGGCTTTAAAAACCGGTGAATACTGAAAGCAGATGCAGCAGAGAGAAAATGTGTCCACCTGGCTTAAAAATCTTATTCCCCATTACACTCCATTCCTTGCCCTTGAAACACAGTCATAACAGTATCGATAAGTAGATTAAAGACATGAAGAATCTTAAATGTCTTAATCATCTTAGACCAAGTTAAAAGTAAATAAGAGAATTGAAAAATATAAATGGAAAAAGAAATTTGGGTCACATAGGGCTGGGAACTATGAGTCAGAATGGTATCTATTTGAGAACTCACATATTTTATTTCTCTCTAAGTTTCCTGAATGGGAGTCCATATACAATGTATAATTTGTACTTCTTTCCCCCACCCCCCCAAGTATAACTATAATTAATTCTTGCCCTAATTTGCAGCAATCATCCAAGTTTAAATAGCACTTAGGTATTCCTGCTTCTGTTGTTGTGCATTTAAATACATCTTTTTTAGTAGAGACATTTTTGGCAGGAAGAAGTAAAAAGAATATGGAGAAAGATCAATTTTATTAGTTGCCCAAACTCAAGGAGACCTCTATAGTGAAACAGTTCCTAAACAAATATTTAATGTATACCTGTAGTATTTGTGAATGATGTCTAAGAGTTATCAGGAATAGCTGTCTTCAATGCATCACAAAGAGGCACTTCAGCCCAAATACATTGTATGAATTGCCATCTTTATCCTAACACACCGACTCTTCTAGTCAGTTGCCAACTTTACCTTGACTCAAGGGATTCTGTACAGTCATCCATTATATGATAATGTTCCAACTCTCACTTTAGCAGAAGACTGGAGTTTCTTTCAGTCTCAGATTCTTTAGCTCCTTTCATTAATCTGCTATAATATTGTACATTGCCACTATTTCTAGAAATTATCATAAGGATTATAAAGAATGGATTCTTTCCTTCTCCGTGATTTTCTTTCACTGAGATTTTTCCACTTGTCAACAAAAAAAAATTAAATTATGACACAGGGGAAATATTAACTAAGTGTATAATAAATGGTCTAATAAATAAGCAACAGAAAAATAATTTCATTATTTAAATATGACTAGCTACAGTAGTAACTAGTTATTAACTTACACTCTTGAATATATAAATAGAAATATACAATTTTGGAAAAGAAGTCTTTGCTTTCATGTGTTTGTTTTTCATTATTACTTTACAGATAACATTTTTTTGTTTCACTTACAGGTGAGCAAAAAAACATATGTACCTAGATTTGTTCTCCATATAGGTAAGTTTATATAAAAGATCCCATTAATAGGTCTGGATGCTTAGAAATACTGGACATTTTTTCAGTATCATACACTAAGTACTTCATGGCTAATTTCCATAGAACATTTTTCTTGAGAGCAATCACAAACCAACAATTGACTCACTGTATGACTTTATCTTTTGATGTCAACTCTCTTCAGTTGCAACTGTGAATAGGATATATCTTGAAGATGAGTCTCATGAAGCCAAAGTGGCTGTTTCCTAGCATCATGGTGAGGCCAGCAACAAATATATGCATAGACTCCTGAAATGCATTTTAAATGCATTGTATGAGCAGGAAGCCTCTCTTACACGAATCTTGTTATTGCAGCTTGAATCAAGCAAAAAACACTAAAGAGTTCCTGCAGCACCTTCACAAAGGAGGATATTTCAGCATATATTGACACAACTCAGCAATAGATGTTTTATTTAGGATTTTAACAGAGCATAACTAAGTTTCATTTTTGGACACTGACTGATGATTCTGAATTTTTTTAAATACATTGTGTCCTATATAATGCTTCAGTTTGCTTTGACCTCAACTGTCTTGCCACATGAAGCAGTTTATAAATATTCTATGGCAGTCTGTAACAAAATAGATGTGAAAGCATCTGCATAATTTCCGAGACGCTGGGCTACCTAGGATAATTTAGGACATTTATTAAATAAAGGTTCTCCATTTATAGGTGGTTTATAATTCATTTTTCTTCTCTGACAGAGGATTTATTCTCTTTATTGAAAACCCAATAAATTCTGTAATAAAGGTTCGGTTCAACATTGAAAAATAACACTGTGGCATTGACAGGTCCCTAAGGTCAGCTCTTTTGAAAAATGTAAGTCATTGTTTCTCATGAAAGAGAATAATTTCTAGAATTCCATTTGAGTTCAGTGGTTAAAAAAAATTTCTGTGATGAGTGTCTCAGTTTGCAATCTTTCTTCTTCACATGAACAAATACTTTAAATTTATAAAAAATGTAAACGGTTTATAGAAAAAGAAATGCTAACTCTCCAATCTCACAGAAATTGTATTATCTGCAAAAACTCCAAGCAAAACTTTTGGCTGCATTTCCAAAGATCATTGAGTTGTTTTCATTGCTTATGAGTGTAATTGAAACCCTTCCTCCGTTCAGGTACTGGTGAACTCAGCTTTACAGTATAACCTTAAAGCTCCTTTGGACAATATATTCACAACTACCAGAATCAACAGCACAGTTCATTTGCTTCTGCTTACCTGTGACACAACTGATTTTAATTTCTGCTTCACAGTCCTCAGAGATATGGGTCAGGGATGAGGGAAGGAAATAAAAGCAATAAAGGGCATTCATATAGACTTCTGACAGTTGTTGGAGGTATTGGAAGTGTTATAAAAACCTAATAAACAATTTCATGTCTTAGAACCTGCTTCCACTTTGTTCTGTAAAACTCTCAAATCCTTTATGAGAGTAGAGAGGTTTTTCCTTCTTATGTAGGTTTCTCATAAGGATATTCTTATATTTTAAATGGGATTAAAACAGCAGCAACAAAAAGACAGAGATTCTGCCTCAAAGGGATGTTGTATGTTAAGATCCAATAAGCTTGATGCAGGGCTCTTGCATTTAATTTTCTGTGCATTTCCTTTTCTTATAATAAACCGAGTGAAAAGTATATCAGTGGTGCTTAATAGTTCTTTTGTTTATGAGATCAAGACTACAACAGGCCCTACTGTAATTAGTTACCAGGCTTCTTTTTGAAAAACAGGAAAAAAAAGCTACATAGGAATTATTAAACATTAGAAAGTGAACCGTTGGTCTGCAACCTGCATAGCACATTCTGGCAGCAAACAACATCAGCAAATATTTTCACATTCCCATACACACAAAAGCAAAGTCATTAACTTAAAGTTAATGTTGCTTGAATTCAATTCCTATCAACGACCTTGGCAAAAAGCAAGGAAAATCAAAAGCAAGTGTTAAGCTAATCTAACTCTAAGCTTTCTGTTATTCTAGGCAACTGAACACTGCTAACAGCAGTAATAAAGGGAAACACTCACTTGTTTTTCTCCTTACCTGTACCTCTTTACTTTTGCCAGGTGGACCTAGGTAATATCTTAAGGTCGGGTTAACATACTATTGATTTACTAAGCAAGGAACAGATAGCTTTCATAGATAGATAAGCATTGTCATTTTACTTCTAACTCAATAAACTTGAGACAAAGTTAGAACAGTGTAAGAAATGTAACTTTTAACTTACTATGTATAAAGAATAAGAAAGATTGGTGAGACTAAGCACTGAAAGTAATTAGATGCAACATTGAAATTGACAGTATAAAAAAATCAGTCTTTTTAAATTGCAAATTTTCCTTGATTGTTTCTGACCTCTTCTAAGATTAACGTTTCCGCCAAACATCCTTTTAAAGGGAAAATATGGATAACATAATCCCACTAAGAAACTAGGAATGATGGCATGAGGAGCACAGAGGCTCACCCAGGGTGAGACCCACAAGGGGCTATACCACTGTGTTCAAAAAGGACTGTCATCAGAGTTCAGCATAAAATGAGAGTACCACTACCTTGTAGGCAGATGTCCCTGCAGTTAGGGAACCCAAGCTTCACTGAATTTCACTGAATTTCACTGAATTTTTAGAGTCGGAAGGGACCATAGAGATCATCTAGTCCAACTCCCCTGCTAAAGCAGGATTGCCTAGAGCTAGATCATGTTACTCAGGACTGCATCCAGGCAGGTCTTGAAAATCTCCAGAGAAGGGGACTCCACGACCTCCCTGGGCAGCCTGTTCCAGGGCTCTGTCACCCTCATAGATTATAACAATCCACCCTCTACTGTAACGGTGCAATCAAATTACCTCTGCTTCCAGACTTTCAGACGTCCTGTGCCAACAGTGCAGGTGCTTGCACTAGCATAGGAAGAACCATTTTCACATCAAATGTGCAAAATATCAGAGAAGAAAAAGAAAAGATTAACTTACAAAAACTGTGCAATCCTTTCTTGTGTCTCAAAGAACTATAAATCATAAATTATTAGTGAAGTCTTTAATTTAAGAATAAGAACCCTGAAATCCAAAAAAGATGACGTCAGCAGATGCTGGATACCTAAACATTTAATAAAATAAAAAGGTTGCAATTTTCATGGCCATAAACATGTATTTTAAATTAACACAGGATACCCAGTTTTTGTTATCTCCAATATGCTACTCTATTAATCTAGAGATACATATGAAAGAATAAAGCTAATCAACTGAAGAAATACAAAGTAGCTTCTGAAGGAACTTATACTAGTAGATTTGCTCCACAATATCAACTCTTTGTACTGGAAAATCTTTTTAAAATAGAGAGGAGACCATTATATATTAGCTGCAATACCAAAGCTCCAACAATACATAAAATTTAAAATTTTCTACAAGGAAATCAATTTAATCAAATTTGGAGCCTGATCCTTCTGAAAAAAATGACAAAACTTAAAAAATGAAAAGTATTATTTATGTTTTAGAGACATTGATTCTCACTTAATAAAAATCAGTTATTTAAAGTAACTGTTACCTTTTTTTCCTACATAGTCTTTCACTTCTTTAAAAAATTCTCCAACACCTCTTTAACTTGTTTGACCCATTTAGTTTTCAACTACACTTTCCATTGTCATAGATGGATTTTTTCCAAAGACAACCCTTTGCTTTGCATAGGCCTCATATTAAACATACTGTTTAGACTTTCCATCATATCAATCATATTTTAGGACTTCAATAAAAGAAAAATATATCTGCTTGCTGCAATATTAAGTGGAGGGGTCATTTCTTTGGATGATCTCACTCCTCTAGATCAGAAGGTAAGCTCTTTCAAAACTTTGGGATGTTTAACTGCTGAAACAAAAATTGTTGATATAGGTAGCCCTTTCTACTCTAGACAGATTTTTAAGGCCATTAAGCCTGGTTTTGCATATTATACTTAAGAAAATAATCCAAAAGGTTTTTTTGAGAGAATATTGGAATAATCTTAGAAAAGAATAAAGGCGTAACAGAACAAAATCTCTTCAGGATAAATGTGTTTTTAACACAGTGATTTTTAATTCTATGAAGACAACATTCTTCATTTTCTGCTCTTGCTCCTATATGAGAAGGTAAGCATAAATCATATCCTATTTTACTGCTTATGAACCTGTCTCCGTTTTGTTTGACATGATCTTCTGGCATTCTTTTTTGTCAAAAAGTTCTGTTGTTTTTGTTTTTTTTTTGTAAAGGTACTGTAAGTATTTATTTAATGTAATCTATTACACATTTTGACATCCTCCATGTGCCCCTTTTTGGTGACAGAAGTGTTTAATAGTGGTTCTTTCATGTTTCGTTTTTGGTATACAGGTATGAATACGTGTCACTGATGTGAAAAACTTTGGAGGTTTATAGCTTATGGAGGCACAGACCCCAGTCGGAGGTGCAACCAGATTAATTTTTTACAAGTAACACTCAGCTTACATAGTCTTTCAGATCACTAAATCCATCAATGCTATCATCTTTCCCAATTAACATCTTCTTGCAAAACGCAACTGCCAAGTGGGCGGATTCTTCTCTAATCAGTAGGGTCCTTAGGCGCTGTTTATGGGTTGTCTTTTGTTAGCATTTCTGCTTATTCTACTCCTTGTTCTGGTATTTGCTCTACCACAATCTGTTCAACATCTTGTTATCCCACAGAGGTTAAAGTGATACTCTTTCCAACAGAAAAAAAGTCTCTCGTGGAGTTGAAGGCTGCCAAGTAACTGAACTGCATTTGTAGCCCAGCTAACTGTCATATCATCTTGTGAGCAGGAATAATGCCATGTAAGCAGATGGTTATAATGCATATTGATGGTCAAAGATTATATGTATACAACAGTTGGGGATGTTGAAGATTTCCCTCTCTTCAGCCAGGACAATCAATGCATACGGTGTTTTCATGCACAAGATTAAGAGGATAAGGTTTTTCTTATGCTTCATCTCACAGGTACTCTGGATTAATCTTTTTGCCACTATGCCTTTTTTTCACAGCAGGTTGGTAAGACAATGTTATCCACTGGCATTCCAGTTAAGCACACCAGGTAGTAATAAAGCATATCTACTATATTAATCAAAAAAGATTTGCCTTCCCAGGAGTACTAATTTGTATTACAGAAGTAGGAATGATTCTAAAAGGCAAAGAAAATACTGGTTTATTTTAGATTTCCACAAGATGCTCATAAATTCTGCAACAACACAGCCTGTTTGTAGAGAACATTCTAGCTTAGTTTAATTTCAATACAGTGGAATGTCACAAGTGAGAACTACAGAAGAAAGTGGCAATAATATAAGCAGTCATGCATTAAAAAAGACAACATTGTAAAGATCAGCTCATCTGATTTTGCTGACAAGTCTTGGTGATGCACATGTTTACATGTTTGTACTAATATTCATTTTTGTCTCATAAGTGAGACCAAAGATATGTTATTTAGAAAAATCTGAAAATTAAAGGAAAGCTACTGAAGATAGGGACATCTGAAAGGCAGGTAGAGGACAGGGTCCAGGAACAGGGGGAACAGCTTTTGAGCTTCACAGACCAATATACTTTTTAGTAGTACACAGGAAATTACTTCCCTTGGCAGCTCTTACAGGTGCATGTTATCTATACTGAAGAGAAGGGAAGAAATATAAAAGAAAACCAGAATGTGACCAAGAAAGCTATCATACTCTGTGTTAAGTTTGCAATCAAGTGCCTGCAAGAATATTAAAGATGAGCCATAAAAAATTAGGAAAATCAGTGCCATAACTTAAAAAAACAAAAACAAAACAAAAAAACCCCCAACCAAAACAACCAAAACAACAACAAAAAACCCCACAAAACTAAAAACCCCAAAGAAATCAAACCCCAAACCAACCAAAAAACCCCCACAATCAAATGATAGGCAAAAATAGAGTGCCATTAACATTATTTCCTGTAGACTTCATGAAGATGCCATTAATATTACTGACATAAGCATCTAAAGGATCAAAACTAAAGGAAAAAAAAGAAGCAAATGTTAGAAGGATGCAATAGGTTTTGCTTAATGTCTGTCTGCAGGGAGGAAAGGAAAAGACAAGACAATATCCTGACTGTTTCGGGTTTTAAGGACAAGAAGAATGATTAAACATCACAGCAAAGAACAAAGGTAGTCAATAAGGTTTCAGGAAGAAAATTAGATCTGTTTTCACTGTGTTGCCTTTCTGGGGCTGTGAGGGAGAGACTGAAGACCAATAAAATATGAGATTGGACATGAAGAATATGAAAGATTGATAAATTTAAGATTAATTTGGTTAGAAATGGAGTTTAAATCTATACAAGCAAGCGGGCTCATTCAGGGAGGACTTGCAGAATGAAGGAAGACAGTAAATAATTGATATAAAGATAAAAAAGAGAACTAGAGAAAGACAGAATAATAAAATTCCAGACAGTACAGGATATGAGTGAGGAAAAAGGAGTGATTTTATCAAAAATAGAGAAAATTAGAATTGATTATAGTTTTAGAAGCCTGCATGGAAAGAAGCCATTCAAGGCACTGACAAGATAAGTTTTGATGACATGAGCAAAGAGATAAGTTGTCTTGATCATTAGAGTAGCTACTTTATAATTAGCCAGTAATATCAGTAATCTCCGAAGACACTTTCCCTCAGCGTTTTTGGCTGCATGAATAGTAGGTGTAAAAATGTAACTTAGTACACTAGGAAACTATATAGCATGTGACTAAGTGGTGTTTTAAATGCTCTGAAAAACAGGAAACAATATTACCCAAAAGGAATTGAAAATGTATCAATGAACTAAGAAAACAAACCAAGAAAAACCCTCAAAACAAAACAAAACAAAACAAAAAATAAAATTTAAGCAATCGAAACGAGAGACATTTGTAGTAAGGGATGAGTGTAATTCCTTCAATCTGCCTATGATGCAATTACACTTATCCTAAGATATAGATCTAAAATACCTCTGATGGAACAAAGCGAGAAGTACCACCTGTTCTCTGTCAACTAGACAGGATGGCCAAATCTGTCTTAGGTCTAGGAGTGTAGATTTGTAAAATTAAGTTAGAAGAATTTCCCCATAATTAGTTATAGATCTTTTATTCTTCACCCCAAAAAGTAAATAAATAAAAAACGTATTTGAAAACTTAAGGAATTGCAGTTGCAAATGAATCTAAGGGACAAATAACCTGCTCTACATTGTACATCTGGATTTTGCCACATATCTTCAAAAATCTAGTAAATTCACCAGTGGTAAGGTTTAGCCTTTGAAATTTGAACACAGTCTTCATAACAGAGAACTCTTAAAATAAGGGAATAAATCCTAAGCAATTCTGAAAAATGACATACTTCATCTTTTATATATGAAATAAAAAGTTCCCTCTTTCATCTCCATCTCTGCTTTATATAAGTAGGTTGGTATGAGACACCGGCTCCATTAAAGCACTCTTACAAGGCCATACTCATAAAAACATGACAGTGGAATATACGCCCCCTTTCATATTCATGCTGGATTACTTTCCTTCTACATCCTCATTCCACTTCCAGAATTGATAGCCCCATTTCTTTGACACTGTATGGTATTACCAGGGGTGTAGGGATGTCGGATATGGAATATGATGTAGAACTTTTCCTTTATTTTTGCTTCTAGGCTCTGCATTGTTTAAATTTATTTTAAACTACACAAAATAGGTCTGCATAAAAAGACATAGTAGATATCATTCCTATGTAGACTCAAAATGACATGAAGAGGAGGAATTATAGCTTGTAAATTTACAAATAACAGCAAAGTGAAGAATATCTTGGCTTTCTAACATTCATGACATATTTTAAACCGACAGACAACCTAAGTTATTCTGAAAAAGTGAAGTTCCACAGAAAGTGGTCTGATCAGAGTTCTCTGTTTTAAACCCAAATAAAACTCCTAAATAATATTTTTAAACCTTTGTCCCACTGCATCAATTTCTTTACTTGTGGGAGAAGAAGAAGAATTGGTTTAAGGGTGCTTTCTTTATGTTTGTAGTCACTTTGAGGTCACTACCAGGTCTAAAATGATTTAGGTTCAGGAAGGCATTTCTGAGTGGTGCAATTGTAGTTCCAGGACATTTTGATTCTCCTGTAGTTGTTACACAGTAATACTTTCCTCACCGTATCTGCTGCACTGGGGGATAGGCAGGGAGTAAAGTGAGAGAGACACCATTCATGTTTCTTTCTCAATCTCAACGAGAAAGGCCTGAAAACAAATGGCTTAATAAAAGAGCTGGTTTAATAAGATAGAGTAAGAGGAATACAGACAGTAAATCTTTTGTCTTCAGATGCTGGGGACTTTACATTCATGCAGCACCAGACCGAGGTCAGATAGATTTTTCCCAGGGTGTGAGGCACCCCTGGGTGTGGACAGAGGTTTCTCCTTTTTGTTGATTCAAGTTATTATATGCAATTTCTTAAAAAATCACAACTCTGTCCTAAAAGAATGTTCATGTGAGAAATTTATGCTGGAACTCCATGCACGAGTGGAGACTGCCTGTGGGCTCTTCTGGTATGGTGAGCTGGCTCAGTTTATCCTGTGGCCAAGGACTGTTCTTAGCCGTTGTTTATGCAGCAATATCTGAGAGGCTTAAGGACAGTTTTACACTACCAGCCAAAACAATACTAAAGGTCAACACTTCCCTGGTAAAAGGAGAGGTCTTGTGAATCATTTACATGGATTCTCCTGAGTATAAGGTACATAACAAAGGCAAGCTGTTTGTGTCAGAAGAGAGAGCTCCATGTGAGAGCTACTCTCTAGCTAAAGACAAAAAATTGGATATACTCATATTCAAATAAATATCTGAGGCAAGGAGAAACTGTATAGTTCATCAGCAATATAGTCGATGATGCAAATGAAAACAGCTAATGTGAAACTGACACAACAAAAATCCTTGAGAGTGGAAAAAAAGAGACAATATTAGAAGATAACATGCTTTGAGAAAAATTCAGGGGGAAGTGAAAATTATATCAATAAAGTCATTAAAGAAGGGTGACAGTCATTGACAGTTAACAAGGCTCACATGCAGAGTGATTTGTCTGTAACAATGGAGTTGTTTTGAAACTTTTGCTTGCAGAAAAAAAATTTGTTTATATTCAGTATGGGAAATGTCTCAATATACGAAATATTTCAGCAAAAAATGTTTGTTTCAAAAAAGTCTACTATAGCATCTTATGGAAGTTACAGTGCACCTTTCTCTTCCCCTTGTTCTCTTTTCTTGTGCTATATCAAAACCACAGTTTCTGCTTGTTTTGACCGCATAACAAGGATGTTCACGTCTGTGAAATCTGGGGAAATTATATAAGGAAAATACACAAATAACTTTGCATAGTCTGAATGCTTTTGTCAAGAAATAAGATGAGCTATGTAATGTGATCCTGAGCGACAGGAAGAAGGTGAGGTTTTAAGCAAAGCAATGAGGGAGGATAAGAATTGTTTATATAAATTGGGGTGTTTTTTTATCTGCTTGCTTGTTTTGAGGAAACATAAAAATTTTAATTTCATTTTGGTTAAACTGAAGTCAGGAACATCTAAAAGGCAATATCAGAGAGAAGGAGCAGAAGAAGAGGAGGTAGTGCTAAAACACTTAATTCATAAAAAGAAAAATACTGTCTTTCCTCAGAGGAAACAAGAACAGATACGCTTTTCCTCATTTCAGGTATTAGTTATTAAAATTCAGCAGAATTCTTGCTTCCAAAGAGGGGAGGTTTTCAGCTTGCATTTATCTGCTAATAATCTGGTCCATTTTTTTCTTTTGACATATTTACGAATTATCCATGACACGTAAATAATATTTATATTTATTTAGCACTGAAGCAATTACAGGATATGGGCTGATAAATACTAAAAGAATATTTATCAAAACAGGAATGAAAGTTAGTAGGCTTGTGTTTGTGTCAGCACAAATTAGTTATTCTGTTTACAATAAGTATTTTTGTCCCAGTCACCTGGGAAATGAGACCCAGCCACACATCAGTAGTCTGAATAGCAGTTCTAAGGAGGAAAAACTATCATCTCTCTCTATCTCTTATTAATATTCACCAAACAGAAAATAGACCATTTTGAACAATATTAAAATCTTTTTTTTTTGGAAAATTTAAATATGTTTAGATACCACTTTGTTCTTAAGAAAAAAAAGCTGAATAAATCTAGTTTCTATCTTAAGAAAGGTAGTTCATGCTTCTCATACAAATTAAGTATCATTGCTCATATAATGGTAACAGAAGATCAGACAAAGAAATGGATTTCACACTTATTTTTCTTAAAGTGTGAATCAGCAGGTATCAGTTGTAATTCTGACTGGCCTTGGTGTGACAGTATGAACCCCCAACCTGACCTTTATCTCTTGTAACCAAGCCCAATCAATAATCACTCATGGTGGTCATAATGGCTGCATCTAGTCATGATGGCTGCATCCGGCTCAACATGGTTTCAGGGAGACAGCATCACAGTAGCCAAGGGCTAACTTGAGCAGTGCACCCACTTAACCACAGTACTGGTACTGTGGTCAATATGCAAATATGACTATAAGTCCATCATCTTACCCCCACAAATAGTGAACAGCTCAAGAGCCCTTTGAGCTCTCTTGCATGGAGGTGGGCTGCATGCCAGGATGCTTGAGTAGGGATGGTGCTCAGGGTTACTTTTCAAGATTCAGAGATCCTTGGTAAGCGACTAATAGCATTCTAAATTTCGAAATCTTAGCTAAAAGTGATACAAAGGATTGATTGTGCCTATATAATCCGTTAGTCGTAAACCGTTTACCAAGTCTGGGGCTAGAACTGGATCCAGCCACCCCTAGACTCCTCTCTGAGAGGAGTTTAGAAAGCAAGGGGGTACTTTCTGAACCTCAACTCAATGGGAGGGTCTCCCTGGCAGTTCTGTCTCACCCTGTCCTCCATGCAGTAAATAATCAAGTCTGCCTTGCCATTGAATCTTGTTAAAACACTGTCACATTTACTATAAAACTTTATTAAATCCCTGTTTTATATCAATAAATGTATCGCTGCTTCTCTCTAAAAATTAAGTACATCACTCCATCCATGACACTTGGAAAAATCCTATGGATTTCTGTCATAATTTTTTTTTTAATTGGGTTTTGAAGTTTTCATATCAACTGATGTGAAGACACAGCTGATTTTTACCAAAGTAACTAACTCTGATCTAGGTATGTTAGGAGTAGTGAAAAAGTACAAGATGCAAGTAAATCAGTCATGAACCCAAAGCCACCATGACGTCCTATAAAGACATAAGAAACAGTTAGAAGAATTTTATTTGCTATAAAAAATTGATTTGCCAAATAAGTGCAATAACTGCTATTTAGTAAGCAGATAACATTAAAATATTTTTCTTTTTTAGGGTAAAAAAAACCTACCAAACAAACCAATGCTTCTTTAGTCTTCACAAATCCAAGAGGAAAGACAAACTTTGCAGCAGGGAGGACAAAAGAAGCTGATGTCTACTGTGCTTTCAGGTTTTACTCCATTAGTTTGCTGTTTCAGGAGTGTGGTAGCATTTAGAAATCTTTTTGTTTTCTTTTTAATTGAAATGCAAAGTACTGTCTTATGTACTCTTAATAGGATTAAAAGGTTCATCATTCCCTCCCGCCTAGCTGTGTAATTGTACAGATGTATGTTAATTAGCTCTATGTCAGTGTTTGTGTCTTCCACAGGTTCTGCTTTGTTTACTTGGCTGGGTGTTCTGTGTTTTGAGATTTGAGGGGGAAACTGGTTCACATGAAGTACTCAGTTCTTACTGTAAGCCTTAAAAGTAAAAAAGGGTTTAAAAATACATTGCTTCAACTTCCGATCAATTTCCTCAAATCAATAATTCCATGCAAGTAAACAAGGCTGTCCTGGTTTGAGACACAGGACTAATTTATCTTCTAATGCTTGGAAAAACTGCACCTTTAAAAGACTCTAGTGTCTAATTTGAGAAAATATTTGTTTTATAGCCGGCTATACTATGTGGCTTTTAAGGTCTCAGTGTGTTTGAGCTTTGCCAAGCGCAGGGATGAAAGTGAGTGAGAACCTGGGCTCTTGACCCAAGCCAGATTATTTCATACCATGAATATCACATTCAATATAAATTAGAAAGTTTGCTATGAAGTTCTCTCTCACTCTCTCTCCCTTTATGGTGGTAGTCCAGAGAACTTCTTGCCTCGGAGCTGGACCCCTGAGACCTTTCCTTCCTCCCAAAGCCGTACTGCTCTCAGTGTCCAACATTTGTTGTCCACTGCTGGGACTGCACGTCTTCCTATGGGTAGGATTGGTTGAGTATAATCCTTGTATATTTTATATTGATATCAGGATCAATATTGGTTCTTTAGTATTTTCAATATTAATTATTTAGTCTTATCCCACTAAATCTATTTCTATTTCAACCCTTGTGTTTCCGTGTTTTTCTGCAATTCCCCTTCCTGGGTAGGGAGGGGTCATCGGGTGATAAAATAATTGTCTTAACGACAGTAAATTGTTACAGGTTTCTGAAACCATAACAAAGGTTTTATGCAATGTAAGGGTATGATTTTATACATGCAAATAGAGAGATAGATGACTACATATTATTGTGGTTTCATGGTTTCATTGTTGTAGCTATGATGATGTAAGAACAATTAGTCTGATCATTTTTAGGGCTTTCTCTTTATATATACACTAGCCTTAATGACTTAAGTTTGACCAAAGGCAATTGAAGAGGTGAATGTAAGAATGACCATAATCTCACAACATATCGTTTCTTTAAAGGTAACCATAAACAGCTATAAAGGGAAGACTAAGGAGAGATGGAGCATATGCCATACTTTCCCTTAGTATCTCTAGGCTCCATACAGTTTGACCTTAATAGAGGTCCTGAGCTAGGCTTGTTTATGTTAGCATTGAAATTTAAATTTTAGTGACAACTCAGGATCAAGATGAAACCAAAACCCAAATACCTATTTACATACACTTCCCAGTTATTTTCTGAAGTAGTAGTTCTGGATGCCTTATTTTATATGTACTCAAAATATAACCATTTAAAATGGGGGATCATGAAAGAAAGTGCTAAGCAACATGACCACATTTCTGAAAACAATCTGGTAAGTCTCTATAAATAAAAATAAGCGTATTCTTACTTATCTTTATATTTGGGAATAGGTCACAGATGGAATCCATAGACTTCATCTCTTGGGAGAATTCATTAATTATTCACCAAAACAAGACAATTTGTACCGAGAATTTTAAGATGAATCACTGTAGTTTATGTATTTGTTATGCTTGGTAATGTTGGGGTATTTGGCGAGAAAGAAAGAAATTAAGCAGTGAAAGTTATTCTGTATCATCTTTAGAAATCTGTACTTCAGAAACCATCTCTCAAAAGACTGGAATCAGTGGGGCTCAAATACTTCTTGAAAACTAGTCACATACTTCCCTTTTGTGCTTTTCTGTTCGTTTTCCCCATTTTGATTATCTGCTTTCTACTCCTGTTTTTCCCCAGGGTTTTTACTGTGTTTTGTTTCTACTCCATTCAGCTCTCTTCCATCCATAATCAGTGCTCAATATTTTTGTTCACTTTCCTACTCTTGTATGGGATGTTACATGTTTCACTTTACCCGTGGTGATCAATCCCCTTTGAAGACAATGCTCATAAAATTAAGCACTGTTTGAGATTTCTGCCTTGTGGGATTACAAAATATTTCAGAAGATCTAGCATGTCCTTGGCAGGAGAATGATATCTGTTCAGCTTAATCCTGGACCTTCAGAAAGGGGTTTTAGAAGTAACTGCTTCAGAACATCAAGAGATTTCTGGGCATATGGCATAAATTGTAGACTTACAATTGGGAATATTTTTGTCCTAATGAGGATTATTTTTGTAAGGAGTTGCCTTTACAACTAACACAAGAGAAAATAGTACAAAGCAACATATAAAGAGGGTGATTTAAACTACATTAATATGCATGACATGAAGTCAAGATATGTTCTTTACCTAGTATAATTTAGTTAATTCAGGAATCAACAATGATACTAGAACTAAAGCATGTCTCCATGAAGAGGCATAACAACATGAAGAGGTTGTAAGTTATTGCAACTTTACTCCAAATTCATGAGTCACTACTGTTAGAAACTGCAGTCACAAGAGTGTGATATTATGCCTGAGTCTTTTGTATCTGTCCCATCTCTGACCAATTCAACATGTAGAGAAAAGAACTTAAAATATTCTTAAAATGTAAGGATACTGAAGGTCTTCCGATGGGACGAGTATATCCGGCATTTATATTCATGGTTTCAAAAAAGAAAGGCAATTATAAATAAAGTGCAGGAAAAACACAAAACACCATTAAGGTGTTGCACTCTAATAGTAATACTCAAATTCTATCGATAGTTTTACTTAAATGATATGAATAACAGCTTGTAGAAACAGGTCAATTTTAGTATGTAGTGTTGAAATACTATTCAGCTGAAAAGAAAAATTCATAACCAGGGGTACTTCTATTTGCCCAAACCCTAAAATATTTCTTAAAGAGCGTAGTAAGTAGGGCTACTAAGGACACTACACTATTCGTAACAGCAAGATCAGAATTTATCACTGAAAATTAAAAACTCTCATTTTTTATTAGAATATGTGAAAAAAAGCAACCGAAATATGGGGAGAAGAGCATCTGACAGGTGCTTATTTGCTTTGTTACAAGTGTTAACTTCATCAAAATGGTTGTCTATCCAGAGGAAAGCAGTCACTTTCAGTTATTCTGTCTCACAGCTGTATTATGGAGAGGGAAATTTCATCATAACACTTTTCTTTGGCAGAAGGATTCTGTGGTATAGAAATACACATGGTGTGCAATGTAGCTTCAGTTTCACCGCTGCAAGCCAGGATGTAAGAGAAAGGACTGAAGAGCTGATGATGGCATAACAGTGGTAGCCCAGAGCTCAGCCCAGGAAGCCATTTTGCCCTGGGTGTTTTTGCAGCCTACCACAAACCTGTGTTATATGGCTACATAGTTATAGCCACGCAAGCTAGTTTAAAGCTTATACACGTGTATGGGCTGCAGCTATACTACATGGGAAGTAGTCTTTACACTTAAATGTGACAATTACTAGGGAAAGACCAGTTTGCTGTGGTTTCATTATCTGCAAATGTTTCCTGTGGTCTCGTTATCTGCATATGTTTTCTGGAGAGGGAAAATCACACATACATATATTGATATAGCTGGATATATTCATAGAATCATAGAATCATCTAGGTTGGAAGGGACCTTAAACATCATCTAGTCCAACCATCAACCTAACTCTGACAAAATATGAAGAAGAAATGAGTAATAAAATATTCAGTAATGCTTTATTCGGAGAGACATGAATACCAAAGTAAATATATTCAAATAGTTAAAGAAGGAATTGGTCTGAGTCAGGATTAACAGAGTTTCCCTTTCACTCTCTACATAAATGTATGAATTGACTATTGAAAAAATGGCTCTTACTCCATGTCCTGAACAAGAAAATATGACCTCTGGAAAAGACAGCGTATGCTGCAGCATTACATGATAAATGGTATGATGTATGGGCTAGGGCCATTAAGGCCTGTTAGTGCCCTCAGGGCCCTGACAATATGATGTATCAGTGGATTTCCCATGCGCTTACTTTACTGTGCCAGCTTAGTACTAAGCAGGATGGTTTAAAAATAGTTCCTTACAGATACAGTCCTAATATTGTTTAATTTTGGTAGCTTACTAATTGTATCTCTGAGCTGTTCTTCTAATCCGAATATTAAATTTCTGGTACATACTGTTACAGACATACAGGTCTCAACAAGATCAAAGCCCATGGCTAATTAATGAAATAGAGCTACATTTCAAGGAGATTTCTAATTTTGGTTTATTCCCTGCATGTTGTTCAACAAAGATGTTTTCACATTGAATTCTACAAACAAAAGTGCTGAATGAGTGTATACAAACACATCTATTATTTGTATTACTTTGTTATTTGAAAAGTTCACTTTGGATTCCTTTCTCTCTCTAACATTCTAGTTTTCTGAATTACTACTGTCTTATTAATCTTTCCTCTCATACCAGTCTATGGTGCTTCTGGCTAGACTAAAATCAGTTTTATTTAAGATAAATGGAGGGAAGTTTACCCTCCCTGCTGGGAGGAAGTCTCAGAATCTATTTTAAAAATTACACAGTGGCTAAAGAAAGTAAAATTGGAAAAGCACAACATTTCATTTAGCTTAATGTTATCTCTTTATAAAAATCAACTTTTTTTTTTTTTTTTTGGTCAAAATAAGATATCAAAGAGAATGAATGTGGCTGAGAAAAGATTTTAAAAAAAAATACAGAAACCAACAAAGCAAAAATGTTGTCATTGAAACAGTAATGCCCGAATTTGCAAGTGACCACTTCAGAGTATATTGCCATGCGTATCTTGATTCTGTATTATGTACAGAACAATAACAAGTTTAATTCCCACACACATTCTTCTGCAAAAATATGTCATTTCATACCAGAAATTATAAGAATCAATGCTGAAGTTTTGTACTTCTGTATTGAGTATTGTCATTCACATGAAGGTCCATTTTATTTTCCTCTATTTCATCAAATTTTCAATCAGATCTAAATTAAGCTTGCACATGTATAAATTAGATTATGCTCAAACATTTTCAATTCTTTTATCAGTGCTTTATATCACAATAAAATCTGACAACATAGTTTGTGGCGATAAATGGTAAAGGAAATTCTTCTACCTCTGTTTAAATGAGAACTTCCTGAAATAAAAGAGGAGCAGAGATAGCCACAAGAACTGTATTGCCTTCTCACAGAAAAACAGTACAGAAACAGGCTTGAAATGCACTTTATTTTTTACAATACTGGATTTTTTTACATTTTTTAAAGCTTCTGATGTTAAAGTATACACACTTTTCTTGGAGATTAGAATACAAACATATAACCCTGCAACAAACAGTCTTGTAATAAGTGGAAAATAAGAAAGAAAAATGGAATATGTCTAAAATGACCCTAAAATAACCACGGTCTAAAGACCCTGATGAGAGGAAAAGGAGAAGAGGGGAAAAAGAAAGTGAAGGTAGATCTAACAGAAGTGTGCTATTTCTTCAAGGAGGGAGAGTAGTATGAATAGCATTATGGCCCCAAAAGAAAGAAAAAAGACAGACAAATAAAAACCAAAAATATGTAGGTGATTTAACTTGAATGATTTGTCAATCAAATAAGTAGAAAAAGGGTAGAAACAATATATTAAACAAGCAAGCTAGATACAAAAGCTAGGACCAATAAAATAGGCTTCTAATTTGCTTTATCATGTCTGAGGAAATAACACAGTGTATAGGAAACTACTTATTCCACAGCAACCAAATCATAATAGACATTAATATGTATTTGTGTCATCACACAGTTCCATGTTTCCACTTGACCTATGTTTTGTACAGAAGTTAAATACTTTTATGTTATCCAGAATAATAATAGATCACTTTCTCAGTATTCATATAAAAGTGTTTAATACTATAAAAATATAATTTTAACAATAATTTGTCGTCAAGAAATTAGCAGTTTAATCATGTTTCCTGTAATAATTGTCTGTTATCAATTTTAAATGTCTTGATTTGTAGTTTTTCTAAGGATTTTCGTGGTTCTTTTTTTCTACATGTGACAAAGAGAGTAGGCCAACGAAATTCACTTTACACTTCTGAGCACCAGCCATTTGCCATCTCATTCAGTTATGGCTTTTTTTTTTTTTTTTTTAAAGACTAAATTACTTTGTCAGTGTATTTTCCATGTTTCCACCCATTCCCCACTGTTAGTTGTCTGCATTAGTTCCAATTCCATGTATTTTGAAAAGGGCCATTGAGAATTCAGGTAACATTATATAATATAAGTGGGTTTTGGTTTTTTTGGTAACAGTATAACAATATTTCCTTCTTCCCTGAAGAGAAACTAGCAACTTCATTCTTTGATCATGAACAGCCTACTGAATTAAGAACTGTTTTTACTGAACAGCCTATTATGTCACTGAGAACTTTTTCTGAGCAGGTACTGTTAGTTTACAACTTCATATGTTATGAGAGTTGTTGAAATTGTCTTGCAGTGTGGATTACCTTGTACTTGACTAGTACTGAATTTGATTCACCAAGCCACTTCCCATCTTTTATCAGTTTGTGCCCATTTCCTCTTGTCCTGTCACTGGGCACCACCGAAAAAAGACCAGCCCCATCCTCCTGACACCCTCCCTTTAAGTATTTGTAAGCATTAATTAGATCTCCCCTAAGCCTTCTCTTCACCAGACTAAAAAGACCCAAGTCCCTCAGCCTCTCCTTGTAGGAGAGATGCTCCAGGCCCTTAATCATCTTTGTGGCCCTTTGCTGTACTCTCTCCAGCAGTTCCCCGTCCTTCTTGAACTGGGAGGCCCAGAACTGGACACAGTACTCCAGATGGGGCCTCACCAGGGCAGAGAAGAGAGGCAGGATAACCTCCCTCAACCTGCTGGCCATGCTCTTCTTGATGCACCCCAGGATGCCATTTGCCTTCTTGGCCACAGGGGCACATTGCTGGCTCATGGTCATCTTGTTGTCCACCAGGACTCCCAGGTCTTTTTCCTCAGAGCTGCTCTCCAGCAGGTCAGCCCCCAAGCTGTGCTGGTGCAGGGGGTTATTTCTCCCCAGGTGCAGCACCCTACACTTGCCCTTGTTAAATTTCATTAGGTTTCTCTGTGCCCAACTCCCCAGCCTGTCCAGGTCTCTCTGTATGGCCACACAGCCTTCTGGGGTATCAGCCACCCCTCCTAGTTTTGTGTCATCAGCAAACTTGCTGAGGGTACATTCTATCCCTTCATCCAGGTCATTGATGAATATATTGAAGAGGACTGGACCCAGTACTGACCCCTGGGGAACACCACTTGTTACAGACTTCCAGCTGGATTCTGTGCCCCTAATCACAACCCTCTGGGTTCTGTCTTTTAGCTAGTATTCAATCCACTTAACTGTCTATGTGACACTCATCTACAAGAAGGGTCAGAAGGAGGATCTGGGGAACTACAGGCCTGCCAGTTTGACTTCAGTGCTGGGGAAGGTTATGGAGCAGATCATCTTGAGGGCCATCATATGACATGTACAGGAAAATGAGATGATCAGGCCCAGTCAGCATGAGTTTATGAAAGGTAAGTCCTGCTTGACTGACCTGCTCTCCTTCTAAGACGAAGGGACCCACTTAGTGGATGGGGGAAAGGCTGTGGAGACATTGTCTACCTAGATTTTAGTAAAGCTGTTGACACCATTTCCCACAATATTCTCCTGGAGAAACTGGCTGGTAATGGCTTGTACAAGTGTATCTTCACTGTGTAAAAAACTGGCTGAATGGCCAGGCCCAAAAAATTGTGGTGAATGGAGTTAAATCAAGTTGGCAGCCAGCCTGTTCCCCAGGGCTGTTTTATTTCACATCTTTATCAACAAGCTGGAGGAGGAGATTGAGCGTACCCTCAGTAAGTTTGCAGACAATACCAAGTTGGGCAGGATTGTCAACATGCTTGAGGGTAGAAAAGGTCTACAGAGAGATCTGCACAGGTTGGATTCACGAGGCCAACTGTATGAGATTCAACAAGGCCAAGTGTCTGGTCCTGCCCTTGAGTCACAACAACCCAAGGCAATGCTGCAGGCTTGGGGGAGAATGGCTGGAAAGCTGCCCAGAGGAAAAGGACATGGGAATGCTGGTCAACAGCTGGCTGAATATGAGCTGAAAGTGTGCTTAGGAAGCCAATAAAGCCAACAGCATCTTGGCCTATATAACTACTATGGAATCACAATGACTTTCTTGAAATAAAAATGTGTGCTTTTAAACTGTACAGGTTTTACTTCTCATTTTTCCATTTGATGAAAACTATTGTGTGTGTTTGCTTGTTTTTTTGAGGTCTGCTATGGAAGCTCCAGCCCATTAATTCTGATCAGCCAGAGCTAGATCTAAAGACCCGATCCCCAAATGATAATAACGAACATATTGTTATATGAATGTATATAATTATATGAATGTAAATAATTAATTATTGGGCTTTTTCCCTACCAAAACAACTGAGAATGATCGCCTAATTACTTCCCAAACCTTATACCATGCATTTTCTAAGCGTTATTTACAGTTAGATACAACTTTTGAAGCTTCAGTCAGAGCTAAAGTGTGTACAATAATGAATCCCAGAGCTAATTCTTTAGTTAAACAAGCAACTCAGAGGCGAAAATTACAGAACTTTAGTCCCACTCCACCTTAGGTGTTATTTGGCTTCATAACTTACGGAAACTTTCTGGTTAAAAAAGTCAAGCTGCCACTGAAGCAATCTATCATTGAATGGAACTGCATGGAGAAAAAGTGATGAATACAGAAATCACAACATGACTAAAACATTAATCTGAATGTTCTAAGAATTATAATTATTTTACAAAGCTGAACTGCTCTTTAAGACAAGAAAATAAAACTATCATATTTTTCTACAAATATCTAATATATAGTTATACGCTTCCAAGGGAAGTAAGGAGGCCTCAGTTACTCGCTTGTGCTGAAGAGTTTGGTGCATGATCTGCTACATGACATAATTTCAGCTTTACAACAAAAGGACACATTCAGAGATCTTTTTTAAAAATATGTTTCCAGAATGCAAAAGCTAACTGTACATTTTTTTAAATTAAGTCTCAGTATTTTATTTATTTTTTTCCCTCAAGTATTTTTTAATGAAACAATATGATTTCATAACAGAGAGTTGACACAGACGTAACAGTTGTCATTAACTCAGTACTGAGGAATTTCTGTTCTTTGTCTACATGATACCTCAAACAACTAAAGAACCCTGTTTAGTACAGATTGTATAATTTTTCTTTAGACTGTATGAATAACCTGCTGATCTAGTGTAAGGGACATAGTCAAACAACTCTGAATGCATCAGAAAAGGGCCTGGATTGTTCACTTAAATGAACAGAGAAGACTAAGAAACTACAGGTGGTGGAGGTGGTGAAAGTATGCCCCATGAGAATTATCAGTTCTCACCAGCTGAGCACCTAGGAGAATTACATCATATAGCTGTGCCAAATTTTCAGTGCTTCAGAAGATGATGAGTGCTCTACCACCCTCCTTCCTCTTGAAGTTATATATCATAGAAGAATAAAAAAATTTCGGAAACGTAGAATTGGTGTAATACAGGTATGATGCAAACAAATATGATTAGTTAGATAAAAGGTTTTTCATTAATTGCAGGATCACAGTCAAATGGATCATGGTTACAGGGAAATTCAGTAAATAACTTCTGTATTAAAATTTTCCTCCTTTTCTGTGTTTATATTCAAGTGTGTTTTACTGGTGTTGGAGAGAATCTGACTGTCACACGGAATGACATTCACCTATGGTTTCTATAGCCACAAAGAACTTAGTGAAATGTCATTATTTCTTTAAATGACCATTAATTCAGAAAATATTATTAATTTTTCCTGCTTAGAAATAGTATCAAAAAAAAAAAAAAAAAAAGAAAGAAAGAGTCTAATAAATTCTTGAAGGAATATACATTTTCTAATCATACGCCTTTTTTACAATGCATGTGTTTTGCAAAATAAGACTGCCTAGCAAATTATATACTCAATAATAACTGTCAAAAGGCCTTAGTTCTTATTTTAAGACCGAGGGGATGTACTAATGTTAAATATGTTTTTGGTTCTAAGCAAATCATTCTTCTCTTCTGACAGAGTAATACTATTAGAGTAATATACCCCTGATGCCTAAGCTGCGTCTAACTGAACACTGCTTATTACTGTCAAGGAAAGCAGAAGTCAAATACAAATAATTTGTTTCAGGTCTGTCATCTACCACAGCATGGAATACAAAGTTAGTGTCTAATGTGGAAAATGTAAATCAGACTATAAATAACTTTTTAAAAAGCAAGCATAATAAAAGTAATCTATGTATTGAACAAGTACATAACTTGCATTAATATCACAGTGCTGTTAAGCAAATAAAAGAGAATCTAATTACATGGAAATATGCCATTTGCAGATAACTTTCTTCAATTTTTTTTTTTTTTATGTGGAGTTTGCAAAGGGACATACAAAGCTGGCATAGCCACTTTGTATGTCAAAACCTTGCCATAATCTGTTTGTCTGTTGGCACAGTTATCAAAATCAGTAAAATACAAGTCACATTTCCATTTATCTTCTTTGAGGTAAGAAACACAGTTACAGAAACTATTCCTGAAGAGGAAACCTGGCTTACATAGTTACTGGTTTATCACTCGTGGTCATGGGTTTTTCACAGAATCATAGAATGGTTGAGGTTGGAAGGGACCTCTGGAGGTCTTCTGGTCCAAGCCCCCTGCTGAAGCAGGACCACCAACAGCCAGTTGCCCAGGACCATGTGTTTTTCAAATACCCCTAAGAAGGGAAACTCCACAATCTCCCTGGGCAATCTGTCCCAGTGTCCAGTCACCCTCACGGTGTGACATTGTTTCCTGATGTTCAGATGGAAAGTCCCATGATTCAGTTTGTGCTCATTGTCTCTTGCCACTGAACACCACTGAAAAGAGCTTGGCTGTGTCCTCTTTGCACCCTCACTTAAGCTGTTTATATACATTGATAAGCTCCCCTCTGAGCCTTCTCTTCTCCAGGCTGAACAGTCCCAGCTCTCTCAGCTTTTCCTCATAGGAGATGAGTTCCAGTCACTTGATCATCTCAGTGGTCATTGGTTGGAGAATAGCCAATATGTCCATGTCTCTCTTGTACCAGGGAGCCCAAAAGTGGACACAGCACACCAGGTGTGGCCTCATCAGTGCTGAGTAGAGGGGAAGGAACATCTCCCTCCAGCTGCTGGCAACATTCATCTTAATGTAGCCCAGGATAACAATTGCCTTCTTTGCCACAAGGGTATATTTCTGGCATGAGTATGAGCTCAGCCTGGTGTCCACCAGGATCCCTAAGTCCTGTTATCCAAGCTGCTTTCTAGATGGGTGACACCCAGCATATGCTGTTGCATGAACCTCTTCAGTTCTGGGAGCGGACGCTAACCTGACCAGAGCCTGAGGATCTGAAACTAATAGAATCAAAAAACACAGCAGTTCCAGTGATGGAGAAATCAAAACCTTCTTCCAAGTCCTCAGGACTGAAGAACAGGACTGGCAATCCCCAGAGTTGGAGAAGCCCACTGGGAAAAGCCCCATCTGCAGCACAAGGCATGAGGTCCTCAATGTTTACTCTGAGATAAAAGTACCTACCAGGGTTTTAGGTAATCTATAATGTCTGCTTTAGAAACCTGGAGAGTGTGAGGCTGCCATATATGTTCTCAGATGTCCAGGTAGGAAGCCAGGCTTTAGTCCCAAAGTACCCAGATTGCAAGCTAGCCTTAGTAATAAATTCCCAATGTACACCCAGTTTTAGATTGCAGATGCTCTGGAATCTCCGCCAATGAAAACTCACTCTCAATTTGGAAAACTGATGTGTTTCTATGAACGATTTCAGCTTTTAATCATTTTGTCACCATGTTCTTGACAAGCTCCAGCTATTCTTGTAAAATTTCCCCATCTGCTCTTGACATTTAAACAAGTTTGATATTCAGCTTTAAACACTAACTTCTGAATATCCACAGACTATACATTCCCTGGAAACTTCGAAGTGTTATTCCAGCATGGTACAAAAATGCAAAAAACCCCACCACAGTAGCAAAACAAATTCAGCCATCCACTGCCCCCACCATACATAAACAGGATTCCAAGCCTGATATACAAATAGAAAATGTAATCAAGTCTTAATATCACACTGAAACACATACTCTGGGACAAGGAGCTAGAAATAATACTGCCAGGCTCCAGAAATAGTGAAAAGGTGTTTAAGAGGAGTAATTCAGTACTTACCAGGCCACTGGTAGCTAAAATTTCCAGACCAATCCTGCTACAGAATACAGATCCTCACTGAGTTGGGGATTTGGCTACCTACTGCCACATGCATCAAAATACTACCACATGAATCAAGAAACTCAACACAAAGAATGAAGGTCTTTGCTCCTAATGATGCTTTTGCCATATATTCCGTACTTTAGGTACAGAAATGTTAACTGTCTAATGTTGCATTCATGTTATGTATGCAGTCAGCTAACTACTGATGCAAACTTTTAAGAAAAAGCCTTTTTAGAGAGTTCATTCATACGTACAAGAAGGGAGGACTGATAAAATGTCTTCATTTCCCCAATATAAATGGGTAACAAATTGTATTTAACATTACTCCTTTGGAAGGACAAAGAAAAATGAAACATAATGTTTTACTAAAGTGAATACCATGACAGGGCTGGAAGACCAGCTAACTGATGCTGTGACATAATGCTTGCTGGGTGAAGAACTGACTGAAGATCAGAGCTCAAAGGGTTATAGTGAAGGGGGCTACATCTGGCTGGTGATCAGTCACCAGTGGTGTTCCTCAGGGTTCAGTGCTAGGGCCAGTTCAGTTCTATATATTTACTAATTATCTAAATGAAGGAGTTGAATTCACCATTAGGAAGTTTGCTGATGATACCAAACTAGGAGGTGTTGTTGACTCTCTTGAGGGACAGGAGGCCTTACAGAGGGTTCTAGTGGAGCACTGGGCAATTATCAATGGAATGAAATTTTACAAGTCCAAATACCAGATTCTATACTTAGGATGGAGTAACATGGGGTAGAAGTTAAAGTTGAGTGGGAGAGGAGTGGCTGGAGAATATCCCTGCAGAAAGGGATCTGGGGTTGCAGGTTGACAGCAGGCTCAATAGGAGCCAGGAGTGCACCCTGACAGCCAATAGGGCAAACCACAGCCTGGGGTGCATCAAGCACAATGTAACCAGTGAGTCAAAAGAGGTGATTGATCTGCTGTATTCACCATTGGTGTGGCCTCACTGAGTACTGTGTGCAGTTTTGGGCCCCAAAATTTTAGAAGGATGTGCAGGTCCTTCAACGTGTTCAGAGGAAAGAAACAAAGCTGGTGAAAGGGCTGGAAGGAATGTCCCATGAACAGCAGCTAAGGACTTTGGACTTGTTTAGTTTGGAGAATAGAAGGCCGAGGGACAACCTCATTGCTCTCTACAGCTTTCTGAGGAGGGCAGGCAGAGAGAGAGGTGCTGAGCTTTTCTTGCTGGGATCCAGTGATAGGACATGTGGGAATGGTTAAAAGCTGCACTAGGGGAGGTGTAGCCTGGATATTAAGAAGCATTTGTTTACTGAGAGGGTGCTCAAGCACTAGAAGAGACTTCCTAGTGAAGTGGCCGATGTCCCAAGCCTGTCAGTGTTTAAAAGGCATTTGGACAATACTCTTAATAATTTACTTTAACTTTTGGTCATCTCTGAAGTGGTAAGGCAGTTGGGCTAGATGGCCATTGCAGGTCCCTTCCAACTGAAATTCTATTCTATTCTATTCTATTCTATTCTATTCTATTCTATTCTATTCTATTCTATTCTATTCTATTCTATTCTATTCTATTCTATTCTATTCTATTCTATTCTATTCTATTCTATTCTATTCTATTCTATTCTATTCTATTCTATTCTATTCTATTCTATTCTATTCTATTCTATTCTATTCTATTCTATTCTATTCTATTCTATTCTATTCTATTCTATTCTATTC